>NC_057812.1:547081359-547427524 GCF_018294505.1 Triticum aestivum | reverse complement strand
CACCACACCACGGGGTCCTGTTCATCCAGAGGCAACGCCACCGCTCACTGTTCATCCAACCCCCCCCCCCAACGCTCACTGTTCATCCCATCAATCGGCTTCAGTTAGCAGCAGTAGCCAAGGAATCACTCGATCGGGTTCAGTTAACAGCCATCGATTGATCGATCGGATGTGTCTTTTTTTGTAGTGCCTACTACTGCACTAGCAGCAGCGCCTGGCCTGAGGCCACTGTACTACTGCTCCCGAGGTGCGGTACTACCGTGAGCACTTGCGGTACTACCGCGCCAGAGGCTGGTACTACCGCAAGGACCTGCGGTACTACCGCTTCAGAGGAGCAGTACTACCGCATGCCCCAGTTCAGCAACACTAGGAGACCTTCATTTTGCATATATAGACAAGGAGAGACGGAGGATGCTCCAAAGATCCAAAGGAAAGGTGGTGCAAAAGGAGTAGACGTGTACGTGATGATTCCACCCAAACATTTTCAAAGCGGATCCCCTCTTAATAGTACGGCTTTCCTACGACTCAAATCCACCAAAAAGAAACATAGAGAAACGTCGTCTTCAATAGTCTTCGAGGGGCACCAAATCGTCCTGTGCCTAGTCAAGATATGTCTGAAATACTCCATGCACATGATTAGTCCACAAAAGCATTGTCATCAATCACCAAAACAACTAAGGGATAAATATGCCCTTACATCAAGGCAATTGTTTCGGCCATAACAAGATTGTGATCAATAGTGTCATCTTAATGGCAAAAAATTAGAGTAGCATCTCACAGGGATCCTTGCTCTCCTTACATGAACTTGCACATAACCAGATAAAAAACAAAACCACATGTCATGATTCAGAAGCAAATGCATCAGAATAAAAAAAATGCTCAGAAGCACTTAGCAAATGAATGGCATCATCTGGATGAATATAGTTTTTTTCTGACTTGGTGTTAAATGGACTACTTGCACTGTAAGTTTGACCAGGAAAGCATAATCAGACCTCAAATAGATCGATTACACCTACAACTAAAATAAGTAGATCACATGAATTTGCTTGAGAAGTTTGTAGTGCCAAAAGAAAGGAAATCTTGAAAAGAAACACCAACATCACTGAACTTTACCCCGACAGAATTGTAGATCCTCTGCCACTTCTTTCATTGTAATCAAACAAGAATTTAGAATATACGATAATGCAAAATACAAAAATTAGGGAGTAGCTTGAGGCCTGATTGAGTGGTAGGGGGAAATTAGGTTAGCAGGGAAGAGGTAGCAAGCTAAGAGGAACATCTGCGCGTGGTGCTCACCATCGACATCGTAGGGGGCAGGTTGCTGACATCCACCTATACATCCGTGTAACCCCCGACCTCCTCCTTCTCCGCCGTTGTATCTCCTTCCATCATGAAGCCTACTCCGTTCTCCCCATCTCCTACGCCCCGACTCTGCTCCGACTCCACCCATGGTCCACCACGACCACAAGTGCCTGCTCCATCCACTACCTGGATGGGGATCAGTGCTGGCTCCTGAAGTAGGGGATCGATGGCGCCTCCTGAAGCAGGTCGATGTTTGCAAAGGGATCCACGATGGCAAGGGGTTCGGCGGCGTCAAATGTTTGTGTTGACGTAGCGACGAGATCGGCAGCGACGAAGGGAGGTAGCGCAGGGATCGAGGGCGCTCTGGAGGATTAGATCCTTATTTGTGATGGCTCCTGTCGAGGTAGTGTAGGGATCAGCGGCGGCTTGATGCGAGTGCGAGGGCGTCGGCGAACGGATCTGCTGTGACCTGGATGGGGATCGAGGGCACTCTCGAGGCCTCGCCCGCTCGTGCATGCGAGTCGTCAATTTTTTTCGTAGGTTTTTTTTTGTTCGTTTCTCTAGCGTGCGAGGGGACTACCTGGAGGCGTCGCTCCCTTCTAACGTGATTTTGGTTGGGTTTTTTGTCGAGGGGATCGTTACTTGCGGGGGAGGTGGGAGGTGAGAGGAGAGACGAAAATAAAACAGACGAAGGATGAGAGGTGGGACGAAAAAAATTGTGAAACAGAGATTACCAACTGCTTCATTAGAAGTAGAGATTATGGTGATCACTCGGATATGGGAAGCCGTCCCCGCAAAAGAAAAAGTGAAAATCCTCACTCGGTCTTTGTATTCGGAGTCCTGGGCCTTGGGCTGCGAAGGCCCCTAACACTCCGACTCATGGGCCTTGGGCTGCGAAGGCCCCTAACACTCGGACTCCTGGGCCTTGGGGATTAGCATCTCGTTTCGGGCTCCTGGGCCTTGGGCAGCGAACGAAACACGCTCAAGAAACATCTCTGTCCCCGGAAGTTGTCAGTCCGGCCCGCACAGCCGCCCCGGCGATTCGAAATTCAAAACAGTAGGAGGAAAGGAAAGCCGTTGCTGCGGGCGGCGGCCCTGCCCCACCTGTCAGAGAGAGCACACAAGCCGCCTCCTCCTCTCTCTAGTACCACGCCCGCCGCTTGACTTGACCTGACCAGAGGCGAGAGCAGAGCAGCGCGCTCGGATCGAATCCAACCCAATCGAATCTGTTCGCAGGGCGCGGCGGCGAGACCTCGACGGCCATGGCCTGGCCCCGGCGGCACGGCTGGCAGCTCCCCCTCCACCCGCTCCAGGTCCGTCTCCGTCGGTCGCCCTCTCTTCATCTCCCCCCCTCTTCGCCGCTTCCAGCGCCACCATCCGACCTCGCGCTTTTCTCGATCGATTGCAGCTCGTGGGCGCGGGGGTGTTCGCCGTCCTCGTCACGGCCTTCTACGTCGTCCTCGGGCCCTACCTCGGCAGCGCCGTCGCCGGCAACACCCTCCTCGCGCTCTTCTCCGTCTCGGTAAACCAGCGACCTCCCTCCCTCTCTTGCCCAAACGCGGCTTTGCTCGTGCCCTCCTCGCGTTGCCTTGCGCTGACGGCATCGGCCCTGGTCGACGACAGGCCGCCGCCACCGCGGCCCTCTACGTGCGCTGCACCGCCGTCGACCCCTCCGACCGGACCCACGCCAAGAAGGTGAAGAGGCAGCGCAGTCTCGCCAGGGGCGGCGGGCGGAGGCTGCCGAGGCTGCGCTACGGGTACATCCTGTGGCGGTACGCGGCGCGGCTGCTCAAGAGGGTCGAGGTCCGCGTCATGAACCGCTGGGTGCGGAGGAGCTACCTCGAGCAGTGGAACTCCAGTGTCCAGCTCGACCCCATGCTCCCCTTTGCCTTCACCAGCCTTGAGGACATCGTCTCGCCGCACGCCACCGACGACCAGGACATCTCATTCTGCCCAATCTGCGACTGCGAGGTCTCCGCTTACGTCCCTCTCCCTCATCTCTAGTTTACAGACCTTCTGTGTTTCAAAGAAACCAAGAAATGCGGCTTATTTGAGTGCTTTAGGAGCAATTTTTATTTCTATGTGGAGAGGTTAATTTCTGAATATAGGGTGTGTTTAATGGACTGGATTCATGTGTTGTTAGTCAAGTTCAACAAGTGAATTACCTCTGTGACAACAGTTTAGCAATCAAGAACTTACGAAGCTTAAACTACAGGTGAAATTGCGCAGCAAGCACTGTAAAACTTGCGACCGGTGTGTTGATGGATTTGATCACCACTGCAGGGTAACCACTATAACTATGCATAGCTCACTTCCAAATCTCTGGCTCTGCTCTTCATCTCTTGGGAAGTCAATTGATTGATCATGTACTTTCTTCAATGCAGTGGCTCAACAATTGCATAGGGAGAAGGAATTATGCAGCATTTATCCTGCTAATGTTCTTTGTTTTGCTGATGGTGGGTGCTAACTCTCTGCAAATTTGCAATTCCATTTGTTTCAAAATTCCACTGATATTTAAATGCCCAGCATTCCAAGCTGTTTTTCATTTGACCAGTTCTATTTGGTATATGAATTTGCAATCTACTTTATCAGCTTGTTATCGAGGGGGGAACAGCGGTTGCGATTTTTATTCGCTGCTTCATCGACAGCAAAGGGCTGAAAACTGAAATGGAGCACAGGCTTCACGTAGGGCTACCTAAAGGAGCTCACGCAGCATTATCTGTAAGTTATGACAAGAATATGCCTGGTGACAAACTTCATTGATGCATTTCACTTGTGAAGCTCACACTTTTCTCTTTAATTTTGGCCACAGATGGTATTTGTCATCTTCACTTTGTACAGTACTGCAGCACTGGGTCAGCTCTTCTTTTTCCATGTTCTGCTCATTAGAAAGGTTTGCATTTTGCCAAACACATACTTATGTTACCAGTGTGTGGAGCTCGGAAATATGCTCACATTTTTGGAAGCCTCATTTGCGTATTTTTCACTACAGGGAATGAGGACATACGATTACATCCTTGCTATGCGAGAAGCTGCACAGGCATATGATCCTTTTGATGACTCTGATTTTTCCTCGGACGAGAGCATTGACTTCGACTCTCCAGAAAGGCCATCCTTCTTGTCAAGGATCTTATGCAGAAAAGATGAAGTGAATGAGGTAAGAGGGGATACATTGCTTCCCTAATATGTATAATTTACTGTCAGGTAACTTCATAGATAACAAAACAATTTTGAACATGATAGAGTACCCGAAAGCTATCGATTAGGATCGACGAGAAGGAGGCCAATGATGCAACAAGAAGGAAGGATGACGTCTCGATCAACCCATGGACGTTGATCACTATGAACAAGGACAAAGCAATGGCAGCCGCTGAGCGTGCGCGTGAGCGAATCAGGCAGAAGTTGCCATCCACGACCATCTCCCCGATGAGACCATTACCATTGGAGACAAAGAGAGGTCCTTTGAACCAGGGGAGAAGACCCATCATAACAGTAACAGGGAAGGAGAACCAGGAGACAAGACCCATCATGACAGTAACAGGGAAGGAGAACCAGGAGACAAGACCCATCATGACAGGGAAGGAGATCGTGCCTGCACTCACAAAGAGCTGGCTGTCAGGGTCACCAACTGCGAGGTTGTCAAGCCCAAGGAGGCGGTTTTCAGGTTCATCATCACCCAAACCTCAGAGGTGCAGGGCCAACTTTGACTTGAGACTAACAGAGGTGTCAAGAGAGCTTGATACCCGCGTCTCAAAGCAGGTCATGTGCTCTGCTGTCATTAAGGGCGCCGAAGATGAAGATTCTTCGTCGTAACTTATGATGTTGTTCAGCCCACAAAATTCATTCAATTTTTTGTTACTTAAACCTATGTGTTATTGTGTGCTGTGCTTTCTTAGCCCATGCACTCCTTCACTGCTGTATACATAGTTGTATGTTCTCTTGTACTACACCCCCCTGAACATTTAGTACAGCAATGCCATGGTTATTCATCCCAGGACCATCAAATTTTCCAATCATGGTCAATTTGTCATCTCCGTTACTGTTATGATGTCACCTTTTGTTTTTCAATTCTTCACTTGTGTAGTTGTCATGTTAGTACTTGTGGTATTTTACAGTAGGGATCAACGAATGTGAATCATCCATCCAAGTCAATTCCAAAGGGGCAAGGGCCAGAGCTGCAAAATGAATGAGTGTGTGGTTTGTATGACAAATATTTTGAAGGAGAAGCAAGAATAAGTGCTATGGTTATTGACTACAAAATGATATAAGCTCCCTGTCTTGCAAGAGCAATGACAACACCTGTTCATTGATCCCTGTCATCACCTGTTCATTGCTAGATCATATTCCCAACTTTTTAGATTAGCCTGAGCAATTGGTCTATTTTACTTGGAAAAATCTCCTTCTAAATGTTACTCCCCTCTATCCAAAATCAGTGTCGTGGTTTTTGTTTAAATTTAAACTAAAACCAAGACACTTATTTGGGATCGGAGGGAGTATTATTTTAGGATGTTTGCTTGCATAATGATGATAGAAATGATTGTATTGCAGTACAGATTGTTGATGAGGCACAGTGGGATGATATTGCTATTTTTATAGCTGTGGTGTGATCTTTGTTAGCATGACCTACATTTTATATCATAATTCCTAGCTTAGTGCGTCATGGTTTTTGCTACCATAACTCTGCTTTTAGCAAGCTGGTGTGATCTTTGTTCCATTTTAGGGCTTGTTGTTTTGCACAATTTGGCTAGTTCCAAGCAAAAGGAAATCGGTAGCACCGGTGAGATGTGGGACAGTGTTACAACTATCAAATCTTTTTCATCACTTCACCAGTTGAGGCTTGAAAACAAAGATTTCACAATGCAGGCTAGGGCTAGATGTAGGTCGTCCCATTCTGATTTGCTTTGAAAGCCCAGTATCTCAGATAATTTGTTTTGAACCAACGAAAAGTTTGATGAATGAACTTCACAAACTGCATAATGCATGCTTGACTATTTGTATTTATCACTGTTGTCTAAAAAGTAACTCTGCAAAACTTTGTATGCAGTGAGTACTACTACCTACCAAAACGTCTTATATTTTGGAATAGAGATAGTACAATGTGTTGCTAGCATGAAAAGGAGAATCTGATTTACGTAAGAAAAGTTAATCTCGTAAGTTCCCTTGAGATGTTCCTTAGTTTGCCTGCATGGCTTGTCCATTTTTTACATCCAGATCAACTGTGGATCTTGCATCGCAGCATAAGCACGTGGAAAGGTTCACACAGAAGATTCTTTTCAGAAACAGTACTCGAGTTGCAGCAAAGGCACCAAATCACTATTACACTTGGCAGACATGTTTTCGTGGAAACTTCACGCTGATTTACAGAACATTGTGTTGTCTGCAACATTATGCTCCATTGGACCGCAACGGACATTACATCAGTTCTCATGTTGCTAATAGTACTTCAAGCAATCTGTTAAACCATGCAATATTCAGGTCCAAGGGGCGCACCACGCACCGGTTTAGTTGAGATAGGCTTCGGCCTAGGTTGGTTAGAGTATATGGTTGTAATCTCCTCATGTATATCTTATCTCTACTTTCCTTGTACCTCAAGATGTAATCTCAACAACCTTGTATGCTTATCAGGGATATGCCCCTGCCTATATTAACACGAAACCGTCGCCTCTAGAGAGGTACGACGTTCTCCGCTTTTTTACATGGTATCAGAGCCACCTCTATCCATCGCATCTAGCAAAACCCATCCAGCGCCAGCCATGTCGTCCTCCTCCAGCACCGTCCAGGCTTCCCTTGGGCAGGTTGCAAAAAAGCTCACCCGCACCAACTACGTCCTGTGGCGTGCGCAGGTGACACCACAGCTAAGAGGGGCTGGCCTCTTCGGCTACGCCGACGGCTCCATGCCGGAACCTGTCAAGATCCTCGTCACAAAGGACAAAGACGGGAAAGAAGAGCAGACACCGAACCCTCTCCATCCGATCTGGTTCAAAGAAGGGCAGCAGGTACTTGGATACTTGCTCAATACTCTCACCAAAGAAGTCCTCGTGCAGGTTACCTCCATCGCCACGCCGCACGAGCTCTGGGCGGCTCTCGCCCACATGTTCTCATCGCAGTCCCGAGCCCGCGTCAACAACATCCGGGTTGCTCTCTCCACGGCGCAGAAGGGGACGCAATCTGTTGCGGCCTACTTCGCCGAGATGAGAGCGCTTGCCGATGAGCTCGCAGCCGCCGGAAAGCCCATCGATGACGATGAACTTGTCTCCTACATCACCGCCGGCCTCGACATGGAGTACCAACCCCTTGTCTCCGCCAATGACGCGCGCACCGACACCATCAGCATCGACGACCTCTACGCTCAGATGAGCAACTTTGATCAGCGCCTCGCCCTCTACAACAACAACTCGGGCGGGGGCTTCAAGTCATCTGCTAACGTGGTCTCTCGCGGCGGCGGTCGCGGTGGTGGTGGTTCACGCTATCGTGGACCACCGTGCGGCAAGGGCAAGCCGCCATCTGGCGGAAACAGTGGCGGCGGCAACTCCTCTCGTGGTGGCGGCGGCGGCGGCGGGCGGCCCTCCAACAACAACAATAGGGGCCGCCGTGGTGGCAGGCCTCGCGCCAACCCTGATGCGCCGCGATGCCAAATCTGCGGCAAGCTAGGCCACACCGCCCGCGACTGCTGGTATCGCTATGAAGATGATGGCGAATCCTCACAAGATGAGAAAGTTGCAGGTGCTGCTGATGGCTCCTACGGCATCAACACGAACTGGTATGTGGACAGTGGCGCAACTGACCACATCACGAGCGAGCTGGAAAAGGTGACAGTCCATGAAAAGTACCGTGGGCAAGACCAAGTTCACACTGCCAACGGAGAAGGTATGAGCATTAGCCACGTTGGTCATTCAGTGCTTAAAACCCCCCATAGAAATATTCGTCTAAGAAAAATCTTGCATGTCCCTAGTGCTTCGAAAAATCTCCTTTCAGTTCATCGCATTGCCATTGACAATCATGTATTCCTTGAGTTTCATCCGTCTTTCTTTTTGATCAAGGATCAGGTCACGAAGAAAATTCTGTATCGAGGTAGATGCGTTCGAGGGCTGTACCCGTTGATTCCGGAGCTTAGGAGATTGAATAAACAAGCCTATGATGTCACCAAAGTCTCTTCAACACGGTGGCATGATAGATTAGGGCATGCATCTTTTTCTTTAGTTGAACACTTGCTTAAAAAGAATAAGCTCCCGTTTGTTGGTGAGCGAGATCGTGAAACAATTTGTGATTCATGTCAGTGTGCTAAAAGTCATCAATTACCCTATCCTGTGTCTACAAGCATCTCCACCAAACCTCTTGAGCTCATTTTTTCCGATGTTTGGGGTCCTACCCCAAAATCAGTTGGCAGACACACTTATTACGTCAGTTTTATCTATGACTATAGCAAGTACACATGGATCTATCTCATCAAAAAGAAATCTGATGTTTTTCAAGTTTTTCACAACTTTCAAGCACTAGTAGAAAGAAAGTTTGATTGCAAAATCCTAGCTCTCCAATCCGATTGGGGAGGGGAGTACCGCAACCTCAACTTTTTTTTCCAGCAAATTGGCATATCACACCACGTGTCATGCCCCCATGCTCACTAGCAAAACGGATCAGCTGAGCGCAAGCACAGGCATATAGTTGAAGTCGGCCTGGCCTTACTTGCGGCTGCCTCTATGCCTTTCAAATTCTGGGATGAGGCATTTCTCACCGCAGTCCACCTCATAAACATGTTGCCAAGTAGAGTCATCAACAATGAATCTCCAGTAGAACGTCTCCTTCATACAAAACCAGATTACACATCTCTATGAGTATTTGGGTGTGCGTGTTGGCCAAATCTTCGGCCATACAACAACCGCAAACTCATGTTCAGATCAAAACAGTGTGTTTTCTTGGGCTATAGTCCACAACATAAGGGTGTAAAGTGTCTTGATGTATCCACTGGACGTGTCTATATTTCCCGTGACGTTGTGTTTGATGAAACCGTTTTCCCTTTTGCACAACTTCATCCAAACGCCGGAGCCCTTCTTCAAAAGGATATTCTTCTTCTACCTTCACATCTCACCGGGCGTGACAATGGGGATGTTTTAGACACTGATGATCAATTCTTGACTAATCCTCTTACTAATGATGGTCTTGAGTCTTGTGATGCAACGGAAAAATTGTGCAGAAAATGGTGAAGAAATCAGCCCAAATCATCATTTTATGTTTCCTGGACAAAACAGCAGCAGCATCGAAGCAGATCTCCCTCGGGATCTAGGCGCATCAGCCTCGGGATCGCTCCTGCGCCAGTCTGCCGCCCTGGCCCCCACGGGATCCGCGCCCTCCGCGCCAGGCCGATCCGCCTCGAGCCCCGCGTCGCCACACGCCACCAGCGGCTCAGTTGACCGCCCGGTGGCCGCTCCGCGCCAACCCACCAGTGCCACGCGGCGCCAACTCCAGCCGCTCGCGCCTGGTTCCGCGCCCGGCCCCGCGTCTGGCCCCGCACCTGGTCGGTTTGGCCCCGACACGCGATGCTACGTGCGGCGCCCATCACGGCTGGATACGGGCGCTGACTCCGGTGTGGATCATGCTGCAGTCCCTGTCCCACCGGTGCAATCATTGCACCATCATGCGCCCCCAGCTGGATCGGGATCCTCTGCGGTGACTTCTTCTTCAGCTCCACGTGCGCCGGCCACAGAAGATCCGGCCTGCATGTCCTCGCCCAGCGAGCCTGCAGCCGCTCCTGGCGCTGGATCTTCTGCGGATCCTTCTTCACCACCTCGCACTAGGCTTCAGAGGGGAGTAACTCAACCCAAAAATTACAAGTCTTTAGCAAAGTTTGGACTTGCTTGTGTTTCACATGAACCAGATATCCCACACTCTGTTGCAAAAGCTCTAGGCGATCCAAAGTGGCAGAAGGCTATGGAGGATGAATACATGGCGCTCCACAAAAACAAAACTTGGCACTTAGTTCCAGCACGTCAAGGCAAAGGTAAAAATGTTATAGATTGTAAATGGGTCTTCAGAATTAAAAAGAAGTCTGATGGCACCATAGATCGTTATAAGGCTAGACTAGTTGCAAAAGGTTTTAAACAAAGATACGGTCTAGATTATGAGGACACTTTAGTCCTGTAGTAAAGGCTGCTACTATTCGTCTCGTTTTGTCTATTACCGTATCCAGAGGATGGAGTCTACGCCAACTAGATGTTCAGAACGCGTTTCTTCATGGTGTTCTGGAAGAGGAAGTGTTCATGAAACAACCTCCTGGGTTTGAAAACAGACAAAAACCCCTCCACATATGCAAGCTTGACAAGGCTCTATATGGATTAAAACAAGCTCCTAGAGCATGGTATTCTCGGTTGAGTTCAAAGCTTCAAGGACTTGGGTTTGCTCCGTCCAAGTCTGACACCTCACTGTTTATTTTCAACAAGTCAAATACATCTATATTTGTACTCATATATGTTGATGATATTATTGTCACAAGCTCATCTGATGAAGCTATTTCAGCACTGCTCAAGGATTTGAACTCTGAGTTTGCTCTCAAGGATCTAGGAGGCTTGCACTATTTCCTTGGCATTGAAGTAAAAAGAAGTGGGGATGAGCTTCACTTGTCTCAAGAGAAATATGCCATTGATCTTGTAGCAAGAGCAGGGTTGCAAGGCTGCAAGGCAGCTCCAACACCTCTATCCAGCTCTGAGAAACTATCCTTAACAGAAGGGAAACTCTTGAATCAAGAGGACAGCACCAGGTACAGAAGTATGGTTAGTGCACTGCAATATTTAACTCTGACTAGGCCTGATATTTCCTTTGCTGTGAACAAAGTATGTCAGTTCCTTCATGCACCCACTACAGTACATCTGACAGCTGCAAAGCGCATACTTAGATATGTCAAGAACACTTCCAGTGTTGGACTCACCTTCACCAAGTCACCATCAACACTTGTAAGTGCCTTTTCTGACTCTGATTGGGCAGGTTGCCTTGATGACAGACGCTCAACGGGTGGTTTTGCAGTGTTCTTTGGTCCAAATTTAATCTCATGGTGTGCTAAGAAACAAGCTACTGTGTCTAGATCCAGCACAGAAGCAGAATACAAAGCACTAGCAAATGCTACTGCAAAAATTATTTGGGTTCAGTCATTATTGAAGGAGCTTGGAATACATAGTAAACAGGCCCCATGCTTATGGTGTGACAATTTGGGTGTCACCTATCTTTCTGCTAACCCAATATTTCATGCAAGAACAAAACATATCAAAATAGATTTTCACTTTGTCAGAGAAAGAGTTGCAGACAAAAAGCTGGATATTCGGTTCATTCGGTCTCAAGATCAAGTTGCAGATGGCTTCACTAAAGCTTTGCCTACCAGAGGTTTTGAAGAATTTAAGCGTAATCTCAACTTGTCCAAGTTGTGATTATGGGAGGGTGTTAATGAAGGAAATATGCCCTAGAGGCAATAATAAAGTTATTATTTATTTCCTTATATCATGATAAATGTTTATTATTCATGCTAGAATTGTATTAACCGGAAACATAATACATGTGTGAATACATAGACAAACAGAGTGTCACTAGTATGCCTCTACTTGACTAGCTCGTTAATCAAAGATGGTTATATTTCCTAACCATGAACAAAGAGTTGTTATTTGATTAACGGGATCACATCATTAGATGAATGATCTGATTGACATGACCCATTCTGTTAGCTTAGCACCCGATCGTTTAGTATGTTGCTATTGCTTTCTTCATGACTTATACATGTTCCTATGACTATGAGATTATGCAACTCCCGTTTGCCGGAGGAACACTTTGTGTGCTACCAAACGTCACAACATAACTGGGTGATTATAAAGGTGCTCTACAGGTGTCTCCAAAGGTACATGTTGGGTTGGCGTATTTCGAGATTAGGATTTGTCACTCCGATTGTCGGAGAGGTATCTCTGGGCCCTCTCGGTAATGCACATCACATAAGCCTTGCAAGCATTGTAACTAATGAGTTAGTTGTGAGATGATGTATTACGGAACGAGTAAAGAGACTTGCCGGTAACGAGATTGAACTAGGTATTGAGATACCGACGATCGAATCTCGGGCAAGTAACATACCAATGACAAAGGGAACAACGTATGTTGTTATGCGGTCTGACCGATAAAAGATCTTCGTAGAATATGTAGGAGCCAATATGAGCATCCAGGTTTCGCTATTGGTTATTGACCGGAGACATGTCTCGGTCATGTCTACATTGTTCTCGAACCCGTAGGGTCCGCACGCTTAAGGTTTCGATGACAGTTATATTATGAGTTTATGCATTTTTTATGTACCGAAGTTTGTTTGGAGTCCCGGATGTGATCTCGGACATGACGAGGAGTCTCGAAATGGTCGAGACATAAAGATTGATATATTGGAAGCCTATATTTGGATATCGGAAGTGTTCCAGGTGAAATCGGGATTTTACCGGAGTACCGGGAGGTTATCGAAACCCCCCGGAAGGTATATGGGCCTTAGTGGGCTTTAGTGGAAGAGAGGAGAGGTGGCCAGGGCTGGGCCGCGCGCCCCTCCCCCCCCCTAGTCCGAATAGGACAAGGAGAGGGGGGCGGCGCCCCCCCCCCCCCTTCCTTCTCTCTCTCCTCTTTCCCCCCTCCCGAATCCTATTCCAACTAGGAAAGGGGGGAATCCTACTCCCGGTGGGAGTAGGACTCCTCCTGGCGCGCCCTCCTCATGGCCGGCCGCACCCCCCCTTTGATCCTTTATATACGGGGGCAAGGGGCACCCCTAGATACACAAATTGATCCGTGTGATCATATTCTTAACCGTGTGCGGTGCCCCCTTCCACCATAGTACTCGATAATATTGTAGCGGTGCTTAGGCGAAGCCCTGCGACGGTAGTACATCAAGATCGTCACCACACCGTCGTGCTGACGGAACTCTTCCCCGACACTTTGCTGGATCGGAGTCCGGGGATCGTCATCGAGCTGAACGTGTGCTAGAACTCGGAGGTGTCGTAGTTTCGGTGCTTGATCGGTCGGGCCGTGAAGACGTACGACTACATCAACCGCGTTGTGCTAACGCTTCCGCTGTCGGTCTACAAGGATACGTAGATCACACTCTCCCCTCTCGTTGCTATGCATCACCATGATCTTGCATGTGCGTAGGAATTTTTTTGAAATTACTACGTTCCCCAACAGTTAAACCATGCAATATTCAGGTCCAAGGGGCGCACCATGCACCGGTTTAGTTGAGATAGGCTTCGGTCTAGGTTGGTTAGAGTATATGGTTGTAATCTCCTCATGTATATCTTATCTCTACCTTCCTTGTACCTCAAGATGTAATCTCAACAACCTTGTATGCTTATCAGGGATATGCCCCTGCCTATATTAACACGAAACCGTCGCCTCTAGAGAGGTACGACGTTCTCCGCTGTTTTACACAATATGCCGTGTATCATTTTCCATTTTGCAGAATTAAGGATAGCCTCTGCCCCCGACCAACTTGGCTAGGGTTGTTCCCTGGACCATAGCAAAAATTTGCGACAACTTAGGGTTCATCTCAAAATAAGGGTCCAGTATATCTACATACAGCGAAATGAGGGTAGCTTAGATGGTTAGGTTCCTTGTGGTGGAATCAACCCACCAGGGTTTAAATCATACACTTGGCACTGGAGGTCGCATTTTCCTGGATTTATTTTAGGCCTTCCGGCGATGTGCCTTCAGTGAAAGGAGACATTCCCGTCGACAAGCGTTTGTGGGGAGGTGCTCATAGGGGTAGGGTGTACGTGCATAGGTTCGTAAAGTTGATTGTATGCGCATATATGTGAGCATTGTGTTTGTATTGTGTCAAAAAAAAAGCAATATATCTACATACATAAACACATTATAATATTATTTAAAAATATTTTGCGAAATATAACACCAACACTAATAAAAAATGACTTTGTTGATGGATACCTGACTACGCTAGGATTGGTTAGTCCTAAAGTCACAAAGAATTGTTGTTTTGGACACTGACATAGTGTCCATGACACAATTTTGACCGCAAGTTTGTACTGCATTATATTTGTAAAATCTGAAAAACATATAGTATGGCAAGCGTACCTTTCCAGATAGTATACCAATGTTTATAGGGTGTGTCTAGGGCACATCTAGATGTGCTCTAGTTATTGCACATCTAAGTGAGTGAATCAAGCACAAAAAGGAAAAAAAGAAAATATTCACACGAATCTTAATGTAAAATCAATAATATAGGACTTAGATGTGCAATACTTATGGCACATCTAGATGTGCTTTAGCAAAATTGATATTTATATTCTTATTATGTACAATCTAAATTATTGTAAAAGGATTATTGATCAAAGGTAAATAATTTTAATGTGCATATTCTAGGACAATACCTATTTGTGTGTGGAGGTGAACAGTAGACCTCTATTTTAGAGCCCGTTGTTTTGTAGAAACGGATTCCTAGTCCTATATAGGATTGATTCACATCCTTCACATTTCATAGGAATAAAAACAATAGCTCAGACCTTTTACATCCTAACAGCCATCCAATCATTCGGCTTGGTTAAACCAAAGTCCATGGATGACTCAAAAATGTTTGGCTTGGTTAAACCAAAAGGTTGACCTCTCTGGATGGCTCACGGCAAAGGAGGGGGGGGGGGGGGTATGCCCGTAGTAATGATGTTTGGGTGATAATGGCAAACAAACGAATTGGGGGTACTTACCCTTTAACACAAACTTTAGGACTAATCAATTCTCTGTAAAGTTAGGATTAGGGGGCTTGGCATCTCTCCCCACCTTATGTTATGGAAGGGGGCTCTGGCCCTCACAACACCACAAAATGCTTCTTCGATAGTTGTTTATGTTGGAGTACATGTATCTTGTAATCATTATTGATCCTATAATCACATACACATGGTGTACTAATACCTTATTTTCTGACAATTTTATTTTTTATTTTATGCCCTTATGATGGCTTTCTTGCTATGCAGTATATACACCTATGAAAACGGTCATCCTAGAGATCCTAAGTAACATCATCGGGATAGCAAGGCATGGTGCAACCTTTTTGCCTAAACGCCTATAAAATTACAGCAACTTACTCTATACTTGCAATGGCATATGTATGGCAGAGGTAATACTAAAATGGCACAACATCACAAGCATTTTTAGTTAAGAATCCCACAACACAACCCTCCCACTAATGATCGCAAGACCACAAATGTTCGCTTGTCAAGATATTATGCGTACTTGGTAAGATCTATTCCAGACATACTTCCATACGAGTACAGATGGTGCAAGAGCATATAAAATGTTGCCACAGAGGATTCCATGAATGTTTTGGTCGATACCGCTATCAATGGCAGAGCTATGTGAATGCCAAAGGGCAGCCCCAACTTTGGAAGAAATACTAAGAAATTTTGTTGTGGAGGATTTTTTTTAATTGAACATCCTTGTGTAACTTGACCATTGGCTGCAAGGGCATCCACAACACGTAGGTGATGGCATTGTTAGAAGAAAACTCTGAAAAGTGACACTATTAAGGAGAGCTAAGTATGTGCAACAAGCCGAGCAAGCATGCTGGTTAAATTGGTAGTCCGCAAAACATGTGGACCATTGTCAAGGAGCTATGGTCTGAACTAATTCTACAACCTTCATAAACAACTCTAGACCATGACAAGAAGAATGATGGCTTAGGGCCCAACTCAAACAAGGTCGCAATACATCTACACACATAAGTATAGTACTGAAAAATATGACTTTTTTTGGATGAATCCCTTACTATGCCAACCATGAATACTTTAGGGGGGCGGGGGGCGGGGGGCGGGGGGGGGGGGGGGGTGCTCTGGTCCTGCCCCCACCCCGTCCCCGACACCATACTATTAAACCCATTAGAGCAAGTACAATATAGCTGAGTCAGCTGGCTATAAGTATATTCTTGCTTAGTTGGAGGAAAGAAAAGAGAAGAGAGAATGTAAGCGGACTCTTGGTGAAGAGTCAGCTCTAGCACGTGCTCCTAGGCACTTTGTGAGAGTGAAAGTTGGTCATATAATAAAAAATAGTACACTCTTCTAATCAACTATTGTACATATTGGCTATAAGATGGGCTATAGATGACATGGCAATGACTTATAGCCAGCAGTTGGCTATACTATTAACCATGCTCTTAAGAGGCGCTAGAATGGTGGCCAACCAGCTACGCCATGTGGCGCATGCTGATTGGTCACTGAGAAATTATTTTTTAGAGTTTTTTTAAATGGTAGGGAGACTTTTTTTTAGAGAAAATTTTCTAGGTTTTTCTTTTTTCCTTTAAGATGGTTGTGATGTCCACGTGACGCGAGAATATTTTTTAAATTTTTTGACATGATGGTGAGGTGCGCATAGCTTTCTCTCAAGCGGCCCGCGATGGCTGGCCCCAACCACTAGTGTTATTTCAATAGTCGTTTGCTTTGGACTACATGAATCTTGTAATGAACGTTTATATCCTATAATCACATATACATATACAATGGTGTATTAAGACCTTATTTGCTACCAAAAATTACATTTTCCAATGTTTATGCTTTTATTACGACTTTCATGGTATATAATATATGCCCGTGGAGGTGCTCATTTTTCTCTATATAGTCGTTCGCCCATTGTATTCAGTTTGCACTAGGGTCTCCAAAATGCTAGTGTCGTACTTTGCAAATGTCTAATGTACATCTTAAATACATCTTGTATATTACTATGCTCCCTAAGTTTTAAGGCCTCACAATCAATTGAAGTTGTTGATTTTGCATTGTGTCTCAATTTTTACTTGGTCTTCACGCTGGGTCGTATGGAGGGATTTGCCACTCGGTGAGCCCTCTTGGTAAGTGATTGGGGTGTGTGGGCCAAGATTGTCGGTGGGGAAGTGCTTCAATTTGTTGCCAGCAAAACAAAGAACAGTAGTGACAAGCGCGTGTGGCCTTTCTCGGTTGTCTTTCTATTCCCCGTTCTTTTATATATTTAGCTACATGTATTTCCTACATGGCATGTGTTTGATAAAATGCAAACATGTGACGCAACTGATCGAGCGCTCCTAATTCACCCGTTCAAGTTGCTTCCTACGTATTGTAGGCGATTCTCATGCCAATCACTTGATTAAATCTTATATTTGGTTTCTGTTGTTGTTGGTATGCTTGCATCTGTCCCTCTTAATTTATCAATGTCACGCTTTCCTATTTATTCTGCTTGCACTTCATGTGATTCTATGGATGTATGTTTGTCTTTCTTTCTTTCCTTCCATCTAACAAATCATGTTGTTTCAATTAATTTGGAGGTTTTTCACCTTTGGTAAGGTAACAAAACCAGACAGATTTCCCTGATAAAGGCTTAGTCCGGGTTTCTTGGTGTAATTTGTTCAAATAGTTGCTTGCGACTGATAATTTAAGCTTGGGAATCTTGTTAAGTCATTTCATTTCATTTCTATTACCAATATTTCATCTCCTAATTCTTATCAGAACTTTTTTTTTGAAACCCCCCATATATTAATCAGAAATAACAAAATTCTTACAATCGTTCATTACAAATCTAGCCACGCAGGGCGGAACACTATTACATAAAACACCGTCTGACCTACTATCAAAACAAAATTTAGCAATCTCATGCGCCACCCTATTTGCCTGCCTGTCAATCTTCACTATCTTGAAATCCTTAATGAGGTTTGAGACACTCATCGCCTCCTTTTTCAGGTCCACAAAAGGAGACCTGTCAAAAGAATCTTTTGCCAGAGAAAAAGCAACAGCCGCGCTGTCAGTCCCCAAAATAACAGGACTATGGAATGTAATACCAATATATAACCCAGCAAGTGCCGCACGAAATTCTGCTTCATCCACACAAGTGCACGACCCAATAAAATCCCATGAGGAAACCAGGACTTAGCCAAGGTGATTCCTGGCAATTATCCCAATGTTGGCAGATCTCATGCTCTCCACAAAACTAGCATCAATGTTTATCTTAATATACCCTCCGGTGGTTCCCAATTACGATGAGCCTTCGCGATTGGTGTGATGTACCTCCCATTATCAATCACCCCCTTACCTTTGATGCTTAAGTCAACTTGCGCACAGTTTTTGACATTTGTGAAAGATTTTCAGTAATTTCCCACAAAAGTGACAGAAGCACGTAAGGATTCTTTCCCCTTCCCAAAGATCATATCATTTCTGAGATGCCAAGCTCTCCAAAGTATGAATAAAACTTGATCACGTTCTGGCGACCCCAATTGATCAAGCAGAATAAACATCCAGTCTGGCCCCGTAAATCTGAAAAGCTCCTCGGCAGGAATATTCCACTCTTCTCTCATAGCAAAACGAAACGCACGCACCTTTGGGCAAGACACAAGGGCATGGAAAGTACTTTCATCCTCCATCCCGCATATAGTACACATACCTGACACCGTTTGGTGATGAATAACTCTGTTTACCTGGGTCACAAACTAGGTGTTGTTGTAGGCCAGCAACTACAGGAGCAAAGAAGAACAAGATTATTTGATATGTGTTGGCTATGTCCATAGTTTTCTTCACTTGTGCAACCGAGCGTTGCCCAAGTGAAGGTGTGAGGGAGGAGCCAGCGCAGCGAAGCGCGCGACATGCTTCTAGTATAAGTACTATGTGCAGACTAAGGTGTTTTCTTGTGATATGTCTGGTAAAATCATGTGCTACTAAGTAAAAGATAGTAGCATAAGATCAACAATTCATGTTGATACCAACAACAAAGAAAGTTTTAAGAGGAGGCTTACGGCATATGGATTAGATGGTAATAATTGTTTGCGGTGTTAACCCAAATGGGCAAATAAGTAATGTCAATTATGTCAATTTTGAAATAAATAACGGGGAGCACACACAAATTACAATCAATCCAAGCAGGGTATTAGAGTTCTAGACAACTTCTTTAGACCTATGGTGGACTTTAGTTTTTGCCGCCGCTAGCGGTGGCACCACAACTACTGCTAGACTTTAGTTTTTGCCGCCGCTAGCGATGGCACCACAACTACTGCTAGACTTTAGTTTTTGCCGCTGCTAGCAGTGGCACCACAGTAGTAGTATGGACGTATGGTTTGCTGCCAACACCAATAGTGTTCATGGGAAAGGAATTTTTGGGGACACAGAGAGGGGGGTGGTCGACTTAAATTAAATGGGCTCTGTATACTCTTACGTGTCATCGGGATGACAGATAAAACACTCACATACACCATAAGGCCTTCACCTAGCTACGTCAGATCAAGATCATGTTTTCATTGAGATTGATGGCTACCGAGGACCAGTTTTACCTGGCATTGGCAGTTTGATTTAGGGTGAGGATCACAATAAATTAATAGAGAGAGAGAAAATCTACACTACAACAATAGTTGAGAGATGAATATGCAATTATCTCTTATTGAAATGATGGGGATTTGTTGCATACGTAGAATGCTTTATTGCATATACATGCTTGAAACCTAATAATGTTTTGTGCACGTTTTTTCACGGAACACGGAGAAAACATTGCAACGACATTGTGTACACACAGTATAATATTGCAAGTGGAATTTCATGTTGCAACAATTGGATGCTCTAACTTAAAAAAAAAACAATTGGATGCTCTAAATTTTACACATAAGTGGGATCAGATGTCCTGGGAGACGGCCGGTCGGGCAAGAGGAACACCCGGTCGAGTCCTCTAGCCCGGCGCCTAGCATAGCCCAAATGAACCTCCCATTTGATTGCAGTCATAGATTGGTAGTATCTCTTATTCTTTTTCTTATGTTCCTGGACCACAGAATTGTTACAAACTTGCATTGCTCAATTTATCCAAAGGACAGCAATAACATTGCCATTTCTCTAACAGAGAAGTGCATATTACACCCCTCAACTCTAGCCCTAGTCTAATATACAACCTCCAACTTTAAAACCGTCTAATCTGCAACCTCCAACTCTTAAAACCGGCCAAAATTCAACCCTCCTCTCCCCTTGACCGGTTTTGACCGGGTCTGACCCATTGACTGATGAACAGTAAATTTGAAAAAAATGAAAAATTCAGAAAAATAAAAATAAAAAAATTGTAAATTCAAAAAATAGTTGGGAACAAAATTTTAAAAATAATTTCGACTTTTCCACCGTGCAAACAGTAATTCAAAAAAAGTTCGAACTTTTGGAACGAAAATTTTCCCTCGGTCACTTTTCACGCAGTGAAAAAATGTTTTTCCTGATTTTTTTACTTTTTTGAATACTGTTCACGCTGTTTACAGTAATTCAAAAAACAAATCCCGGTGAATTTTGTTTCCAATTTATTACCTCCGGGTACATGTAAAAAAAACTGAATTTTTAATATTGTTCACTGGTGAAAAGTCGAATTTATTTTTTAAAAATTCCGTTCCCAATTTTTTTTTTGAAATACTGTTCATCCGGAGGCAAAAAATGCTTTCTAAAATTTTATTTTTCTGAATTTTCATTTTTTTTCCGAACTTACTGTTCATCAGTCAATGGGTCAAACCCGGTCAAGGGAAGGGAAGGGTTGAATTTTGGCCAGTTTTAAGAGTTGGAGGTTGCAGATTAGACGGTTTTGAAGTTGGGGGTTGTATATTAGACTAGGGCTAGAGTTGAGGGGTGTAATATGCACTTCTCTCTTTCTCTAACCCAATCAGCATTGACCTTTGATCTAACCCAATCAGTACATGTACAAAACAGAGTTCAAGAGAGCGTGATTCTGTGCTTGTGCAGGGTTAATCCTGTCTCATCCATACGGCGCAAAGATCTCATATAGTACGATCCCAACCATCCAACCATACCTGCTTTATTTCTTGAACACAATTTCTGATGTATATATATAACACAGTTTGTCGAGGCACCAACCAGCCACACTGAACATTTGAGATAACATTAGAAATGGGCCAAAGAGGAGGTACTGGACTGCTTAAAAAGTCATTTTCAACAGCCACCCCCTTCTCTTTTTTCTCCTGCCCTCGGCTCTTAGCAAGAGCCTCTTACAGTACTAACTAACTAAGCTCCTTATTCAACAATCAAGCCACGGTGAATCGGGAAAAATAGGTCCGCCTACTAGAATCACAACAACGAAGATACTGTGGGGCTGTCAACCGCAAGACCCATGGTGTTCAGTCCGTTGTCGACGTAAACAGTCGATCCAGTGATGGCAGAAGCCAAAGGAGACACCAGGAATGCTGCCGTGTTCCCGACTTCATCTGTTCAACATGCCAACATTGTTATAAGATATCATTTCTTAGAAAAAAGTTGCATGTCTTTGTGGAAATAAAACAAGGGAAGGAGTCGGTGAGTTATATGTAGACAAAAATCATTTTAACCTGCCAGAAGCTCCTTCTGCAATGGTGCATTGACATAAGAGTACTCGATCATCTTCTCAATGAATCCAATTGCCTTGGCTGCTCTGCTTCCCAGAGGACCTACATATGCATCCAAGAAATATTGATACACTTCCAAGTGCTGCCAAACTGTTTAACAGCTAAACAAAGCAGATTACCATGGACGAGTAATGTAACTATGACATGTTTAAATGACTTGAGCAAACATCCAAGAAAATAGTGATTGATTGCTTAGATAGTAACTAAATTGTACAAAATGCAATTTAAGTGCACTCGTTTATTATGCTAGGTTTCCTCCAAGATAAGTTAGCTGTCAGAAACCGTGTTTCTTCTGAAAAAGGATACCTGCAGATATGGTGTTAACTCGGATTTTGCCTTTGCGTCCAGCTTCAAAAGCAAGTACCTACATAAATTTGGAAAAAAGTCAAAAATAGTATTAATCATGCAAAACAAAGACCTCATGTTCAAAAATGTGCTTTAGTATTGCAGAGATAATCCTACTTTTGTATCACTCTCAAGAGCTGCTTTAGCTGAGCTCATGCCACCGCCATATCTATAAGCAAAAAACCATCAAATTAATAACAAGCAAAAATAGCTTGAAAATTAGCTTATCTCCATAGATCTTCAAGAAATATTTACCCAGGGATTGTCCTTTCAGATGCAATGTATGTTAGCGAGATACTAGCACCACCTGCAAAATATTTTAACCCATGAGGCGGTGAAATATAATGGCTATGAGGTTCTGTCCAAGAACGCATTATTTTATTAAGCTGGGCAGAGTTAATAAATGGTGAAAGAACTTTTCAGTACTGATGTCCACTTAGAAGTTCCATGCAAATGTGACATGTTATAAGAGCCAAACAACATCTCCACCATGATTCACATGCAAACTAAAGCTAAAATGAGACCGCATGCAGGAAAAGAAGGTTTGATCCTAGAAAAGTGGATTTTATGCCAACATCTCATGTGGACTATAAGTTGTATCACAGAGGTTGGCATTTGCATTGAGATTCATGCTAGAAGGTAGATCCAAATTTGAAACAAAAATAAAGCATGAAAAGGTCTCAAATTAAATCGAGTGGTAGTGGATTTGGCCAGGGAAAAATACAGTATGAAAGACAACTATATGAATACTAGCATAGTACTGAAGGGATGTGCATTACCTGGATTCATGATAGGAAGGAAGTGCTTAAGTAAAGAAACAAAGGAGTAACTGGATGCCGAAATTGCAGCAAGATACCCACTTCTTGAGGTTTCCAGCAAAGGTTTTGTAACCTTCAAGCATAAAGTTAGGTGGTTTTTCAGTGAAGGTGCTACAAAAATATTGAGTACGATGTCATGCATGTGCGTGTGCAAACATAAATGTAAAAAAATACGGAGAGGCTACCTCAGGACCATTAGCAAGAGAATGCACAAGAATGTCAATGCTGCCATATTCCTTCTTAACTAATTCGGCAGCTTCCTGTCAAGTGAGCAGATTCATATATTAGTCCAACTCAAGCTGTTGCAGAACAGATCGTATTTGTTAAATTGGGAGAGACGCCAGAAGTGGAACATGCTTTGCAATGAGGCCCATAGGGCTAATATATATTGCCACAAGGATGACCTACCACTAAAAATACCACTTATATGTTACTACCGTTACCACCTCAAATTCAAGGCACATGCAACCGCGTTGAGTTTGGAAGGGGTAAAGTTTATGTGATATAGTAGAGATGGTTATAATTGTGTCCCTTGTAATCCTAACATGCACTCATTGTTACACGACTAACCTTAACACATAACAATATTGTGCATGATGTTGTTTTGAAGCAAATTCAAAAATTAGGTAGTCATATATGATGGAGATGGTTTCATAGACATACCTTCACAGTCCAATTTGACGATCCTGCATACCTTTTGTTTGTTTTGACCTAACATAGTGAAATACAATGTTCATCAGAAAGCCATAGTGAAAAACAAACAAGGACATACACAAAAATAGAGCATTACATCTTCAGGAACATCCTCCGGTGAATCATAGACAGCATCCAGTGGGTAGACTTTAACAATCTCCATAAGAGATCCATCAGGTAGCCTGTACCAACAGCAAATTAGTCAACTGTAAAAAGATAAGTGTTTAGAAATATGTGGTGCACCGACTAAAACTAGAAATAACTATCCAGACTTCCAGAGCTACAGTACAGACTTCCGTGATTCGTCAAATTTTCCCCGCCTCAGGCTTGTCTCAAATATGTTAAGTGCCTGTCAAAGGTACAATTATCCATGAGACAATCCATCAACAAAAGCTTCCAGAATGATGGACACAAGGGTCAGATCAACATACAGGCACCCATGTACCAACAAGAATTTCAGCACCAGCTGCGGCAAGAGCCTTCGCAATTGCCCAGCCATAGCCGTTATCATCAGCAACCCCAGCAATAAATGCCCTTTTCCCTGAAAGATCACAGCATGATGAGAAAAAAATATAGTAATGAGAAGGCTTTATGCTATCTATCAAATCCAGTTTTCTGAATAATGAGTTACACACTTTCTTAGTTTTTTTAGTGCGAGAACACGAGCACCATTACATATTCGTAATCTCAAAACAGTAATATAAATGGACCTCCTCTAAACCTATTTACGTAATTTTCATAGTGTCAGCAATTCATGCAAATAAAACTACATGAGGTTACTGATTAGTAGGTACAATGAAACCTCCCCCAATTTTTTTGATAAACTTTTGAAGTACCCTGGGGTAGTAAGCTGAATGCCAGCTTTCAGGTAATGTGATTTAGAGCAACATGGCTTCTTTTTCACCGTTTTGGCAAACAAGCGATAAAATACAGTCCCCGGGAAACCCACTTTTCAGTTGTTGCCGATAAGAGAATTGTAGTTTTCCAGGAATCAGGACTATAACGAATTAATCTCAATAGAAGGTTCAAATATATCACGTACACACCTAAGTCGCTAAACTCCAAAGTAAGCGAATACGATCCCCTATGCGTCATAAACTTATAATGAATCAAGGATGGAATTTCAGCAATCAGTTGAAGTGGTATGCATGAACCTGACTGTGTTTAGAAAGGGGAGCAGCATATACTAAAAGGTGAATGATATTAACTACTAGTAGTACACTAAATCTGTATGATTATCTCACGATCCAATAAAACCGAAACAGAATCACAACAAGATGTGATGTCGAATTACATAATTTTTCTTTACATGCATAGAAGTACCAGAACATAATTGCCACCATTCCCGACACTGCTCACCTCTAAGATCGATGGGCAGCCCGGAAGAGCTACGTTCTCCTGACACCGCTCTTACGGCGACGGCGCCGCTCCGGGAAGAACCAAGAGACCTGGAGCAGGAGATTCTGGGGCAGCTCGCGAAGCTACCAGCGCCGAGCGCCAGGTCGATCCGTGAGACGGCCGCCCTCGAGGCGAGCATGCTCTGGGAGGCCGAGACGCAGGGGCGCGCGGCCAGCATCTGCACGCCGGCAGTTGCGCAAGGGGCCATCGTCCGTGCTGGCAGCTACGAGCCTGTTCAGTCAGAACACCACAAATTCATCACAGCAAGAAAGGATCTCGCGACAAGGATAAAGGCACGGCCAGAATCAGCGACGCCGGCCGGAAACGGCGGACCGGCTCGCAGCTCGTGCCGGGCCGGAGGATCTCCTCGGGCGAAACCAGCCGGCAGGCGGCGCAGGGCAACAGGCGGGGTTCCGTGGATCGGGGGCGGAGGTGAGGCGGGAGGCGGTGGCTTACCTCGGTAGAAGGCGGAATGCGTGAGGGGGGGATCTGGGGGGCGCGCGTGCTGTTGGTGAGCGCAGCAAGGTGGCGGCGATTCTGGAGCGGCGGGGAGAGCAGGTGGGAGGGAGAGTAATAGGGAGGGGACGAGGGGTTTTCGATGAGACCGAGGGGGAGAAGCGGGCTCGGTTTGGCCGGACCGCCGGAGTAGCTGAGAAACCGAGGGAGCCCCTCGGCTCTTTTTACTTTTTCTGTTTTCCGGGCTTTTGTCAGCACAATTAAGCGATGATAAGTCAGTATCTTCTTCCTCCCCGGGCCTGGCCCTGTGACTAATCCCCACAGAGAACTTCCACTGCAGAAAAAAAAACACACACACGCACGCACATATAGCTCCACATTTTCTCAAAAAAAAAAACATACAGCCCCGCAAAGAAACAGACACTCACCCTAAACACACACCCACACAAAAAACTGAAAACTGAAAAAACTATAAAAAAAAACTTTTTATGAAAACCTAAATCTATTAACGAAACCAACAGTACAAACACAATATGAAATAAAAATATTACATCAAAACCCTTAGGGCCGACCATCTTCTTTCTCCCGAACAGGTAGATGGTGTGTCGCCGCCAACCTCTTTATTGCCAAAGTCGGGTTTTCGTTGTTGATCGTGGATGATAAGTCATCAAAGCCACAGTCCTACCGGACCAACACCTAGATAAGAAATCGTCGCTGGCAGAAGAGCCATGGATCCAAAAGCCAAACCTCTATTATTTCTCACATGCTTCATGTTGGCACCAGAGACAACGTCTACGCGAAGGAGACGAGATCAGAGATCCACCTGCAAAGCGAAGCCCTAACCTCCTTCTAAATGATATCGTCAAAATGGAAAGAGCTAAGTGGACCTTGTTCGTCGTACTAATGTTGCCGCCACCACCAAGGACGCACCAACATGAAATCCTAACCCTAGCCTATCCACACACCAACATCAAAGCACCGACCAGGGCCGGGCTGGCAAAATTCAGGACCCTGTGCGAAACTAAAAGTTGGGGCCCTATCTCAGAAAAAAGAACTAACGAGCATTTATATTATATATATCTCGTAGAAAAAAACTGTAATGTATATAATATAATGTCTTACAATAGCATATATCAATTCGAGTTGGAGATCATGCATCAATGTTTGCCAATTAGATGAACCGTCTAACTCACCTAATTTTTGGTCCTGTGATCTTTAACTGGGATGGTAAGAAGTAAGAATCAATCTCTAACGAAGTAGAGATCCCTGCCAATTGTTAATTAGAAAATTAGGAATTAGGAGTAGGAACCGAAGTTAATCGAAAAGGACTCGCTAAGCAGTAAACACCTGGCAGGAGGCTAGAGTCGGTCACCGATCAATCCAAAATTGAGAGAGGACAGAGGAGGCGAGGAAGACAACGACGGCAGCGGCCGGGCGCCCTGAGATGTTCCTTTCCTTCCTGTAGCCACGAGCCCACGAACGTCGCCCCAAGATCGAGAGTAGTTCTAACGATCCCGAATTCCCGATCCCTTTAGGGTGTAGCGATCGAGACATCGGGTACAGGCTTGATCGAGTACAAGCAGTCGAGGAAAAGTCAAGGACGTCGAGGAGATCAGGAGAAGTTTCAACGCTCGTCGCGGCTGCCGTCTCAGCGCTGGAGACTCGAGTCGAGGAGATCACAGATCTGGTCGATCCGGTTTCGGCGGTAGTTTTTCTTTTTTTGAGGATTCTGTTTCAGCACTGGTGGCTGTCGCTCGATGGGTCCCCTCGTGGCCTCGTCGCTTCGACAGTTCGACTCCAGCCGATAGCGGTAGAGCCCAGAGCCCAGCAGCCCCGTAGTGCATTTTTTTAATACCAAGCCTATGTAAAAAAAAATTTGGGGCCCCCCAGAATTTTGGGCCCTGTGCGGGCTGCACTTTCTGCACCACTGTAGGCCCGGCCCTGCCACCAACGTTACCCACACCTTACACCGCCAAGGAGGTAGGTTGGGGGGAGGGGGGATCGCGGGATCAGCACAAGTGGTGGGCGGGTGGGGAACGAACGTTCTCTTCCCTATCACCTTTAGGAGGGGTGGAAGAGAGAGAGAAAACTAATTTTATAACTAGAAGAATACAAATCTACTATATCTAAATAGCTAGCCCCCACTACTAGGAATTCTCTAGCTTCTCCTTGAGCCACATCACCCAAATTAATTTAGCCCTTAGATATACTAGATCAATCAACAATATCCGTCCGATCAACACACTACAAGCCACTGCAGCTACCACATGTAGTAACTGCCGCATGCATGCAGTAACTCCTGCCTATAAATATTTTACTCAAGGGAAAAATACTGCAGCTCATAGCCTCATACCAAGTGCTCTATATGAAAGAAAAGTGAGTTGTGCATGCATATTTTATTTTGTTTTGGTCTAACTTGGAATTATAGATAGTGATATTTATTTACTTATTTATCTGTAAATACTGATAAACAGATTATCTTACTACAGGAGAAGCTATAAAGACACTAGCTAAATGATTAATTCAACGCAGTTTTTATTTCAAACAAAATCCCGCCGCAACGCGCGGGGCATCGCCTAGTTGTATTAATAAGTTGAAACTGCGATGAATATTTTCCTATTATACTAGTACTGAAAACAGAGGAAAGAGAGAAAATGTAATAACAAGGACAAATGTCATATCTAGACATTATCTCTTAGCTATATGAAGTGTTCTCTCTCTCTCCCCCCCCTCTCTCTCTCTCTCTTCCAATGTAGGATCATACATGACAATGTTATTTGCTAAGATATGTCATCATTGCACATATCCACATGTCCACGCCTCTGTGTGGGACATATGTTGTTGCTATATTCGAGCATTTCCAACCAGACCCTCCGAATAAGACCTATGTGTTCGGGCGGACAACTCGGACAAAAAAAGTCTTTCCAACGGAGGCGCCCAAATCATCCTCGCATATTCGGGGTGTCCGCAAACTGCCAAACCCACTTCATATTTGAAGAGAAAACAGGGGTGTTCAGACAAACCGCCATGTCGAACCCAGCTCACCCCGTACTACTTTCTCCTTTTGTTTTTTCGAACTTCCCTTTCTCTTTTCAAACCCCCCCCCCCCCCCCACCTCCCCAATCATATGCATTTCTCTGGACAATTTGAGGATTTGGGGACAAATGGAGGGTGAATTTTGCATGCACCTACACACATGTGTTCTTTCCTCCTCCACAATAAAGGACCCCTGGCTCTCCTCCTCCTCTCATTGGCGCCACCGCCAGTCCGCCAATCTCCGATGACCTTTGGGCCATGGAGGTGCAAAGGACCTCCCACTCCCCCCGGCCGGCGGAGCGACCCCACTCTCATTCGATGTCTCTTAGTAGGTATAATGTCTCCCACGTTTGATCCATGTCCCGATGATGCGTCTAGCATCGTCGGATCTTGCCGGATCCGGTCGGTATTGGTCTATGATGGATTTGTTTGGATCCGGTCTTTGCTCTTCTTTTTTGGGTGTTTACAGGTTTGATCCTTCCGTTCTACGACAAGTCCGTGAACATATGAGAGGTCAAATTAACCCAGACCATGCTCTTACCACTGCCAGCGGACCTAAAGAAAACAATTACGAGAGCAAGATGAATTGCCATTTGGTTTAAATAAGTGTTCAGGACATCATTTTTCTCCAGCAGATCTGCACATGCCAGCAGATCGATGATCACTAGCTCCCCTAAACAAACATGTAGACCATACTAGTACAAGTGTCACCGATCGTGACGCCATGCCGCCATTGGTGCGATGCAGACCAAATTTCTCTCGACGCGCCCAATGCGCAGATCGAAAAGGGGCACGGCTCATGTCACGTCTCACGTGCACGTCGCTGCCGCTCTGACCCCGTCTCCCCGTGTGCCGTTCACGTCAGAGCACAGCTCCGACGCGAACGCCCGTAAGTTCCTCTCCGACGTCCCGCCGCCGGCGATCGCTTCCTCGGCCCGGCCCCTCCAGAGGTCCGCCTGAGCCCGGATCCCCAACGCGGCCTCCCCGTCGCCCATGATCGTCTCCACGCACCGCTGCAGCTCGCCTCGGTCCACCGCGCCCTCGTCGTCCGCCCGGGCGCGCACGCCAACGCCCATGCGCGCCTCCACCAGCCACGCCACCGTCGGCTGGTCCGTCCACTGCGGCACGGCCACCATCGGCACGCCGCTCGTGACGCTCTCCAGCGTCGAGTTCCACCCGCAGTGCGTCACGAAGCAGCCCACCGCCGGGTGCGACAGCACCTTCACCTGGTCGCACCACTCCACCACCACCCCTTGCGCGCGCACTCCGTTGTCGTCGTCGCCGCCGTCCAAAGTCGCGCATTCACCGGCACCCTTGCGCGCCACCCACAGGTACGGCCGGCCGGTCGCCTCCAGGCCGCGCCTCGTCTCCTCCGCCTGCCGCTCGCTCATCGAAAGGAAGCTCCCGAACGAGACGTACACCACGGACCGTGCCGGCTTCGTGTCCAGCCACTCCATGTACCCCTTCCCGTCGTCGCGCCGGAACAGGTCCGACCTCGACGGAGATGCCTCGTCCGGCACCACCGGCCCGACGGCGACGAGCTCGAACTGCGCGACTGCGCGGAGCGCGTCCGGCTCCAGCGCGTCGAAAGTGTTGACGAGCACCTTGGGCTTGTACTCGTCGAGCACCAAGAAGAGATCGCGCATCATGTCGAGCAGCAGGTAGTGCGGGTGCTCCGGCGAGGTAATAGACACGACAGACGGGAGCGCGCTGGACCTGAGAGGCGGCAGTCCCGGCAGCTCGACGGCGGCGTCGGGGTCAGCGTCGTTGGCGCAGGAGGCGATGAGAGCTTCGTGGCCGTGGAAGTAGTGGTAGTACACGGCGAACACGGCGGCCGGCTGGATCCAGTAGAGCGCCGCGGGGATCCCGTGCGCGCGCGCGACGTGGGGTGCCCACCCGACGAGGAAGGCGTAGACCATGCACGTCACGGGGCGGCCCCGCGCGGCGAGTCCGGCGACGACGGCGGAGAGCGTCTCGCGCCCCACGGCGCGCGCGCGCTCCTTGTAGGTGTCCGTGCCATGCACCTCGGGCCTGAACCCCTCGTCGAAGCCGTCGGAGTAGGGGACGTACAGCACGCCGGCGTCGTCGACGGTCTCTTCGTCGGGGCTCGCTAGGGACGGGAACATGAGCCGGTGGCCTCCAACGGCGGTGGAGAAGGTGACGCGCGCGCCCGGCATCGACGCCATCACGCGGGCGGCGAGGCGGCGCGCCGGGTTGATGTGGCCTTGCATCGGCGTGGTGACGAACAGGAAGTGCGGTGTAGCTGAGGATCTTTCCATTGAGCGAGGTTTTTGGGAAGGGACGGCGTGGTTCTCTGGAGTAGATCCGAGAGTGGAGGGGAGTCGACGAGGCAAAAATGCTGTAATATCCTACGTGCTGTTACGTAACTTAACTAACTACTAATCCCTAATCCCTTTGCCCCCCTGATTTCAGCTAAGTGGGCCCCTTCCCCTAATTTCCTCCAACAGAAAAAGCCACCTAACCTTTTTTTTAGCATCAGTACAGACACAAGCGTTCATATACACGCGCATACACTCATCCCTATGAACGCACACACGCACACCCTACCCCTATGAGCATCTCCGAGAGACTAAGCCAGCATATCATCTTGAGATTTACGAAGTCACCGTAGGCGCCTCGTCATCGACGGGAACGTCTCCTCCCACTGAAAGCGCATCGCCGGAAATCCTGAAATAAATTTAGGAATAATGCGAGCACCAGGATTTGAACCCTGATGGATTGGTGATATCACTGTCCACCTAACCATCTCAACCACAGGTTGGTTTGCAAAAGCCACCTAAGCTATTACGTTAGTTTACGTATGATTGCTACGTAGGTGTAGCATTGCTCGTCGACGAGGTCTCCACTTTAAAGTGAAAAAAGTGAGCGGCACCGCTACCTACCGGCAGAGCCAATGGAGGGAAATTTTTGGTCTATGGGGACATATACACCCTATATGAAAAAATAATTTAGTAATTCAACAAAAGTCAAAAAATTCTGAAAATATTTTTGAAATAAACTTGACCTTACATTATACTTGTGAGAAAATTTTCACAAAAAGAAAATCCCCCTTTGACTTCTTTTCAAGAAAGACAAAATTTTGATCAAAATAGTGTGAATAGTGACCTATAATAGCAAATGAATTTTGTCTTTTTCGCTGTGAAGTCAACGTTGATTTTTATTTCATGGAAATTTACATACTAGTGCAAAAATAAGTCAAGTTTATTCTAAAAAACATTATGAACTATTTTGACTTTCTGTTTAATTATTAAAAGAAATTCTTCATATAGGGTGTATATACAACCAGGAGCCGAAGTGTATTTCCCCAAAACCAATCAGCTACTACTACACCTCGTACCGTATAATGATTCATGTGTCGTATAAAAAGTTTGCAATGTTTTACGAAATGTTGGTATTTCATGCATGGACTATAGTTCGTCTTATTGAATTAAAAACAGGAAGTGCGGTGTAGCTGAGGATCTTTCCATTGAGCTAAGTTTTTGTGAGAAGGGACGGCGTAGTTCTCTGGAGTAGGATCCATAATGTAAGACATTTTTTACATTAGTGTAGTGTAAAAAATGTCTTACATTGTGGGACGGAGAGAGTAGATCCTAAAGTGAAGGGGAGTCGACCAGTACAGCATGAACTCAGGGCATCTCCAACGCGGTGTCGCAAAACGAACTCACTGTCCGTGAACATGTCGGCCATCTAAGAAACATCTTTGATAGATGATGTAAAATAAAATATATTATTGAATTAGCCTTCAAGTAAATTATACATTACCAAAAAGTGTTTATTTACATCTAAAAACCTCCCCCCCCCCCCCCCCCCCAACAGATGTAAATAGGCAATAGGGCACTAATGCTCCGGTAAGTGATGTAAAATTGGAATGACTAGATCATTTCAAACATACCAAGTTCTTTTCAAACTAACATAGTTCATACTACAAACTAGATCATATCAATACTACTTCACCATCGCCCTAGACATAAAACTACTCGTCGGACGCCGGATCGCTTACGAACTAGGCCCAGAATGAGTCTGGGTTGGGGTTGTCAGAGTCGTGGAGCTCCTCCTCCTAGTCGGCCTCGATAGGGATCACTGTCGAGGGGCCGACCTCGTCTTCCTTCTTCACCTGCTTCTCCTTCTTGAGGTCATGCTTTCAATAGAACTCCAACTCGTTATGAACTTGTTGGGGATTCTCCCACGCAAAACCTCGCCATCGCCATCGCCCCTTCATCACTCTCGCCGGGAGAAATGTGGATCGCCGACTTCTTCTCTTTGATCGACCGTATGCTAAAAAGCTCTACATTTGTCTTTTTTGTGTAGCTCTCATTTTAACGTATTTCAATATAAAATTTACACATGTAAATTATGTCTCTAGGTATATGTGTATTTTTTTCAGAATTTTTTGAAGCAGAAATGTTTGAATTTTGAAGGTTCAAATCAAGGCCTCCATGGAGCTGTGTCTCCGTTTGGCATTTTTGACTCAGTACCAATATGCAGATTTGACAATATATGTGTGCGTTAGTGAAACATCATAAAACTATTTTTCATGACAAATAATGGCATGATTTTTTTGCTAATTGCTCAGCTAGATGGAGAAAGTTTGAGTACATGATTTATCGTATTGCTCATGATGCAACTCCCCTGAGTAGAATAGACTACCCAGCGGTTTTTAAATAGCTAACACTATTAGCGATTACCGTACATTTCAAACATTCCTGTAAATGTAAACCTCTTTCCTATCATTTCAATGGGCTACATTAATGATCTCCCGGATATCTCCACAACAAATGTGCGCAATCAAAGCTACAAATCAAAATGTGCTTATAAGAATTGAGTTCATTCCTTGTGATCTCTGCCCTTCTTTCTCTTCCATTTGAGATATATTTGGAGAGAGAGGCCAGAAAAGACCATCACAACACTTCCCCATTGCTCCATGGACAGTGGGTTACCACTGATAACTGATGAGATGACGATGCTCATGAACTTGCGGGTGGTGGTGATTGTAGTGTTAGTAAGAGAGCCGAATCGGCTGATGGTCAGGAAGATGAAATTCTGACCCACGGCGCCGCATAGGCAGAACATGAGAATGTCCCAGGCCACCTCTGGGTTCTCCCGGCAAAAACTTACAGCCTCAAAACCGTTTGCGTATGGCCAGTTACTGAACAGTAATGGCGCCACAAACATAATTAAAGTATTGTATATGGTTCCCCAGAGGTTCATGCCAAGCATTATATCCCAAGGGTTAGTCTTGGGGAACCTGCAATAACACAATATTACTTCCCATTCAGAAATAATATATCACAATTTTGCTTTGAAGTGGAACTGATAGACATGTTTACCTGGACTTAATTAAATCTTGGGTTGAGTTAGTGTAGCCATCAAAAGCTAAGTTGAGGAAGCACAACCCATAGCCAAGCGGAGCATTAGGGTTAGCAAGCTTCTTGATAGTCTTCGAACTTGTCTGATTCAGTAAAAGCAAACAAAAAAAATTAGGAGTGACTTTTTTAAGTACAATTATTTCAATGTGTCTTTTCTTAGGGCCTACTACATAAAAGCTAGCTAAGCAGAGAAATAGTTATAATGATTTTGATCATTTGATGTGTAGTTCATGCTTCATCAGAAAAATGAACCATAAGGCATATGGCATAAATTATTTTTTCTAGGTTTAATACTATAGATCGGCAAGAGGTTTTAATGGTTTCAGGGGCACCATCAAAGGCATGCAATTGCTAGTTTGTTGATATATATATATGAAAATGAAGATCTCCTTACCTTCAACAATGCAAAGGATGACACGCCCCCAGCAACAAGGAAGGTGCAAAAGTACTCTGGAATTGTATACTTAACACCATAGAGTAGAGTTCCCATCAACATAACTGTGCATAATGAATCAACAGTTAGAAAAGAGCAGCACAAACCTGTCCAGGCTAAGAAGCATTACTCAAAACACTCGCGCGGATTACTCAGTAATACAGTTATCTATGTGACATCAACTATACATGGCTTGAGATTGGAAATGTAAACAATGCACATAAGGGTTTCCAGTTGTGCAGGGCGTACTGATAGCTGAAACAATAACATGGTGGCAAAATGGAATAAAATGCTCCATGTAATACAAAATGACCCACTCTCCACACGTGCTTGATTTAAAAATGGAACCGAAGCTCCAATAGTTTCAGTAGTGTACAGAGATTTGCCTGCAAGGCTACTTTAGTCATTTTTGGACAATTTTGTGAACAAAAAAACGTCCTACATTATGGGACGGAGGGAGTAACATCCTAGTTCGTTTCTGGCAGCTACATATACTTGATAGTTAGTGGACATAGCAATAGTAGGTCATGTATGAATTTCCTCTTGATTCGACTGGAGACAATGATCCAGAATAACCTCGAGACCATATTTGTTTGATTTCCCTAGTTAATAATAGTGATGACATGCACAGGTTTTAGACATTCATAAAAAGGTGTACTCCACTTTACTTTACTCAGTAAATGATGAGGTGAACTGGCGTACCAATCACAACTTGACAACCATTATAGGCAACATCATATGAAAAAAAGTGTAAATAAAAACTGCATTGTATGCATAAATATATGCAAAACTCACCTGGAATCATCTTAGAAGATTTCGCCAAGACCTGTTACAGATAGAAAATAGTTCAAGATCATTGATCGCCAGTACTTTTGGGCATCATTAAGAAAAACAGCAATATTTCATCCATTTGAAGTGCATCTTTGCTATTTAACTAAATCATCAAATTCCAATTCCACACAAGGTTGAGATATGAAGCAGGCGTGTTACCACTTCTCTAATAGTTAGGGGACAAATTAGTTTTATGCCATGCACTCTCGCGTATATGATTAAGCATAGGTTGGAAAATATCAGTATACTCAAGATTGTACATAAATGTGATATCCAGTGGTAACTAAGTATCCCATTTAGGGCCTCTTTGATTCATAGGATTTCCAAAATGCAGGAATAGGAAAAACGTGGGATTGAAGTGGCATGTCATCTTGAATCCTACATGATTGTACAAGTGTTTGATTGTGCATAGGAAAAACGTAGGATTCTTTCAAAGAGGTTTGAGTGGATGGAAAATTTCCTATGAAATCTAGTGCAAATGAATCCTATGAAAAAAATTCTATGGTTTACAATCCTACGAATCAAACAACCCACATAGAAAAAAATCCTAAGGATAAGGATTAGAATCCTTCATAATTCCTTTGAGAATCCTTTGAACCAAAGAAGCCCTTAGGTTGGTATAAGCCCATACTGCTGCCTTAAGAACTCCAATCACCCATTGGCCAATTTCTTAGCACATTTAACTGACTCAAGACTAGAACATTTCTACTCCATAACCACCACTTACTACATTAACGATTAACCCAATCAGCACCTAATTGCAAATACAACATCCGCACAAAATACTGCACACCAAAGAAGCTGAGACAGCAAAAGCAGCTGGATCCAATCCAAACCTGAGCCGGGTAGCTGATGTACTTGAGCGCCTCGATCCCCATGGTCGGGCCGATGGTGTTGGTGATGCTGACGCCCCAGTACTTGAGAAGCGGCGCCCGCCCGGCAGGACTGCTACCGCCCGACCACAGCTTGATCACTGCAGGAACCGAGCAAAGTCACGACCCCTTCACACGCAACCGCCATACAAGAGCAGCGAAGCCACGGCCGCATTCGGCGGGAAATGCAAAAGCACGGCTCGAGGGTGCTCACTTATGAAGGACCAGACGAAGCAGACGACGTTCTGCGCGAAGTTGAGGAACGCGAGGTGGTCGAACCGCCGCTCCTCCGGCCCGAATCGCTTCGTCGATCTGAGTCGAGGGGAAAAGGCAGAGAACCCGGCGAACTCAGCCCTGTTTCTCTGTGTCGCGAGCCAACGCCATTGGGGATGGTGGGGGGGAGAGAGAGGGTGCTTACAGCGTCTCCTGGAGGATGCCCTGGGTGATGTAGGACGACCAGATCCCGGCGACGCAGAAGGCGAGCACGGCCACGCGCGAAGCCAGGCTGCCGCCGCCGCCGCCGCCGTCGACGCGGGGAGGGCCTCGGGCCCCGCCTCCGCGGCCCTGGCCCTTGCGCGCGGACACCATGGCGCGTTCGCTTGTGCGGTTGTGCTCGCCGGCGAGGGGGATCGGTCGCGGGCAGGCTCCCGGGGGTCGGAGGAGGCGGGTGTTATAGCAGTTGGGCGTAACCGCGGAAAAGGAGAGCGCGCGTCAGAGGAGTGACGTGGCGTGCTGTGGTTGGTCGGGAGGTGCCAGCGGGGACGCCGTATTGGCTGGGTTGGCGTGGAAGGACGGACCGGTCCGAGTCTCCGACTCCGAGGCTCCGTGCGGCTGAGCTCAACTCTTCTCGACTTTTCTTCAGATCGCGGTTAGTACTGGCCCAAAGGGATGACTGGCCAAAGCTGCGTAAACACAATTCGGGAAAGAACTAAAGAGGCTGCGTGAACACGACGCGGACAAATCTACTAATTTTTTGGCGTAAACACGACGCCGACAAATCTAATGTTTTCCACACTCCATTTCCAAGGATTTGGCAGTGCTGATTATAAATCTGACATTTTTCTTGAACACAGTACAAACACAAAATTTTAAGGACTTGTATGTACGCTCACCCATTTTAGCGCAGAAACGTACTCCTTCCGTAAAAAAAATATAAGAGCGTTTAAATTACAACTATTAAAAAGACTTTCATTTGATTAACGAGAATTACAATCATTTTGCAAGAAACTAGCTAGGAAATTCGGGATGCAATCAATTCAAATACATCGTCTCCTATTTCACCCGAAAAAAATAAAAATACATCGTATCCTATTGTTACTGGCTCGCGAAGCACATGGGTGCACCAACTCGTTGGCCTCTCTACCAACATGATTAAGCTCAAAGTTTGTCATCTCGAAGGTGCTTAATAATAGAGCATACAGGTTATATAATCTCCACAAGAAAAACGACGAACCATGAGCATGGAACGCCGACCCCTCCTATGCAGGTTTCATACGTAGTTTTGCATTCTGATTGTACCTAAGTATTGATTGCATTCTGAGTACGTCTCGATGAATAAAACACCTTTCCATTTATATCTATCCCTTGATGAAATTTGTTGTGTCAATCTATAACGTTGTGCTTCACTTGGGGAACTACAATCCACTTGGATCTCATGCCATACTCGGGGGCTACCATTCACTCGGATTTCACGCCATACTCGGGGGCTACGATCTAGTTGGACGCCTGCTATTCTCATAGGAGTTGTTGGATTTCTTTGAAGAGGATGGGTGATGTAGCACAGCAGCAGAAAGTATTACCCTTAGTTAAGAACTAAGGTTTATCGAACCAGTAGAAGTCTACAGCTAGCAAAACAAGCATCACCTACACACAAACAAAAAAAATACTTGCACCCAACTTGGCAAGGGGGTTGTCAATCCCCTCGTCTTGCTAGTTGCAAGGTTCAAAGGCGTGAAATGCTAGGTTCGTATGAAGAGGAAAGATACCAAGGCCAGGAAGGAACGCTAGGTTCTAGGTTCCCCCTGGATCCGCCCAAGAGGTCGGTGGGAAGGTGTGGAACAAAGATGTGATCAATCGGAAGGAAGGAACTCATGACGAGTGTGCCGCTGGAAGAAGTCAAAACCCTAGCCGAGGTGCCGAAGGGGAACTGTGTGAGCCCTTCCTATCGTACACCTTACCCTATGATCACCCGCGAGAGGCTGAGACTGCAGTCCGATACATCTTGAGATTAACAAACATTCACAAACTCGCACGTATACTCAGCCCTACGAACGCACGCAGGCACGCACGCATAGCACGTAGTATTGTAGTTGAGGGAACATTGTTTTTTCCTAAACAAATATCATCAAGAAGTCTCAATAAGTCTAAGAAAATACGAGCATCCATGCTAAATCTAAGAATTGAATATGAGTGAATTGGTTCCATCGCAAAGATCCGAGTTACGCTTAATTCGCACAATAAAACTGATCTATGCCTATGCAACCAAAATGCCAAAGTAGGGACACTTAATTTTTATGAGTATGTGAACTGAGCGCCGGCCTCCTTATGTATAGTGAGTGAAAGAAATAATATTTCCAGCCAACTTATGCATAATTCCCAATACATTTTCTGTCTCGATGAATTGAGCTCGAACAGTAGAGCGACGACATGGGTAATAAGACTAAAACAAAGCAAACACCTAAATCCACCCAAAATTATTTATCTTACAATCCGACATGACAGCCAGATGCAAACTTCTTTGTACAAAAACATCCAAAGATGACACATCCATAGAACAACCCTCTATCCGCCGCCGCGGGAGAAGACAACCTCCACGACCGCAGCGATCATCGCCGTCGGGTCCCCAAAGATCACGCCGATGACGACGCGCGCGAAGAATCCGACAATCTTGAGGAAACGTTTGAAGCGCCTGGTGCTACTCTGAGCCTTCTTGAGCGCCAGCGCCACCTTCAAAGACGGGGCCTTATTCGCTTGCACGACCGTCTTCCCGCCGCCGTCATGGCTGCCGTGGCCGGACTTGAGGCTCTCGTAGGCCATCTCCTTCACGCAGGCCACGTGCAGGTAAACGGCCTCGCCGTCCCACTCGGAGCGGTACGACAAGAACTTGCGCCGGCAGCGGCGCCCCTTGCCGGTGCAGAGGACGCAGCTCCGGCTCGGCACGTGCTCGCGGCAGAGCTCGAAGGCGAGGCCGTCGAGGTCGACGCGCGGAGGCAGGCGCGCGCAGGACGGGTGGAGGTCGAGGTCGCGGTCGAAGCAGTGGTACACGAGGCCGAGCACCTTGTCGCCGCACGCGTCGCAGACCCGGTGGTCGGCGGGGTCGGGAGGCGGGGGCTCGTGGAGGAGCACGAACGCGCGCCCCTCGAACAACAGAGGGGTCTCCAGCACGTCCGGCGCGAGCGCGCAGCCGATGTGGAGGTCGAAGTCGCAGCCGCGGTGCTCGCCGTAGTGATCGCAGGTGTACCTCCCGCCGGCCCCCCTCTCCTTGCAGCCGTCGCACTCGAACTCCACGTCGTCGGTGGTGACAAGCAGCAGCTTGTGCTCCGGATGGATGGGGTGGGAGGCGATCTCAGCCGGCGGCGCCGGAGGAGCGCTCACGATCCCCTTCTTGATCTTCATGGTTCTCGCCGGCCGGCAAATGTCTGGACTCTCTGGGCAAAGCGAACGTCGGGTATTTATAGAGTTTCCAGGAGTGGCGCGCAAGTCCACGCTCTCAAGCAACCACTGCGGGGAAATTCATGGTTAAGTTAGCGTACTGCCCCAGTTGGCCAGTTCAAGGGAAATTCCAACAAGTTAGCGTACAGCCCGAACCGGCAAAAAGGCGTCGAATGGTCGGCGCCTCGGCGGCGTCTCCTAACGCGTGTTGACGTCTTGCTGGCCAACCGATCTCGATCCTACGCAGCAGACCGAAACCATGACAATTTTTTTTTTGCGGGGGCGAAACCATGACAGTTTTTCGCAAACACGCACAAACCCACCCTCCTCGGTCCCTTGTTCATTTGTCAATCATCTTTCTTTTTTGTGTGGATACGATTCTTTTTGCGGGTATTGTGGGTACGATTCAAAAAATTGATTCGACATCCTAAATATCTTTAGCTGCGCAAATGCAGCATCATTTTTTTATTGCGTTTGTGTTCATTTACGATATTTGATGATTTTCTTCTGGTCTTTTTTCCTCTAAATATTCTTTTGGTTTAGATTGGTCTTTTTAACCTCTTGGCCTTAGCGGCGACTACGACAATGACAACATTGAACAAATAAGCTGCAATTCCTTATCCGACAAGGCGTTCTGCTCCATGGCCGGTGATGGATATGGGTGTCCGTTCAATGCTTCAAGCAAGGACAGGGTGACAACAACATCCTTGTGGTGGGTTTTTTTTACGAAAAGGGTTAGATCTGTTATAAAGATTCGTCGGAAGTATAAAACACCTCAAACATAACAAAAATTACATCGAGGTCCATGGACCACCGAACGACCATTGCCATCGGAATGAGCTGCCGACGCGCCACTGTCGCCGCTCCCATACCGGAGCCGGCCTGACCTTGTCAATGACAGTTGTGAAGTTTTCGCACGTGCCACTAGGACCAGTGCCCCGGAGTTGTAGTTTGTCGCCGTTGAATCCTCGAATAGGTCTGAAGAACCTGACACCAAATATCGTCGTTCACGACGAGAAACCCTAACCTCGCCGTCCCGAGGAGCTGGCAGGAATCTACGTCGGAGCTCTGTCTAATCCTTCCCAACGAACGAATTTGAGGAGGACCGGAGCCTGGAAGACCGATCGAAGAAGAAGCGTCGCCATCTTGTGACATTGGGCTTCGCCTTTGCGAAAGCGTTCGCTCTAGCGTTGGTGCAGAGCACAGGAGGTTGTTCAAGAGCCAGTACCGACGGTAATTTACATTGGCGACAAATGGAAGCCAGTGAATTCGCGGTAGAAGGCTGACATGTCAGGTTCCCTCCTCTGATGTCGGTGTTGGGGTGGGGGGGGGGGGCAGATCTGAAGTTCGATGGTGTGTTCGGGATGCTGCCATGGCCAAATTCTTGAAATGGCAATAGCTTTGTCTTTAGCGAGCTACTTTGCAGGTCTGAAAACCTGCAGATCAATGATGAAGGCACATCAAGCTCAAGTAAAGAGTTGTTATGTCCCCTTTTTCTTTCAATGGCCACTGTGGTGGTGCCGGAGGCGAGTGATGGATGTGGGCATCTAGCTCAGGGGATTATTCGGTCTTGGTTGTATTTTTCTTTCTTGGCTAGGGGTCTTCTCGGCTATTGCAAGGGTTCTATTGTCTTTCCGGTTTTTACAGGTTGGTATCTATGGCTTGAACCCTACTCCTTGTTTATGAATAAAGCATGTATTACCTTCAAAAAAGTGTCGACTTATACATACTTTACACCAAAGTCTAAACAAAAGAATATTTGTTCAGACCAAAACACAGGTATCACATGTACATGTAGAATATATATCAGCTTTATCAGATAAGTGAATTCTAACCTCTTGTAAGTGCATCTAGTGCCACCCCTAGTTGGTTTTGGAGTATTGACGACAAACCTGGTTGAGGGACTAATGTGTTTGTGAGAATTGCAGGACAACACAGGTAGAAGTCCCTCATTGATTCGGTTTTCCTACCAGAGATGACCCCTAAAAATGTATGAAGACATTGAAGTCAAAGGTGGTATGTGAAGACATTCACATTGAAGACTATGACAAGAAAAGACATCGCGTGAAGACTATGGAGCGCGAAGACTTAGTTGTTTCATCGTTCTTTTTCTTCTTTGTTGAGTCATAGGAACCACCATACTGTTAAGTGGGGTCCAAGTGAACCAGTCAGAATGACTGAAGTGATGCTTAACCAAAATCCTATGTCTTCGAGCGAAGACAATGAGAGCAAATCTTATCCAGAGCTGGATAAGTCAGCTTTGCTTGTAGCCCAAGTAAAGTTGCCGTGTGTGTTTGAGATCTGACCGTTGGAACACGTGTCAGTTCCTTAGTGACCCAGGGTCATTTCGAACAAATCAGGTCGGATTGCCTAGTGGCTATAAATAGCCCACCCCCTACAACCATAAACGGTTGGCTGCTCAGAGTTAGTGTACGGCTTTTGTCGTTTGAGAGCAACCCACCTCAAAGCCTTTGAGAGAGAATTCCTTGCGAGGACAAAGCCCTAAACACCCAGAGCCAAAGAGTGTTAGGCATCACTGAAGTCTTCCTGTCTGTGTGATCTGAAGACTTATTACACTTGAGGACTGTGAATCCTCCAACCGGTTAGGCGTCGCGTTCTGAGCATCCAAGAGTCATTGTGGATCGCCGGTGAACAAAGTCTGTGAAGGTTTGGAAGTCTACCTTGAAGACTTACCAGAGTGATTGGGCGAGGACTGGGTGTCCTTAGCTCAATGGGAATAAGGTGAAGACGCGGTCTTCTGAGTTGAATCTCAGCCTCCCTAACCAGACGTACAGTTGTCACAGCAACTGGAACTGGTCCAACAAATCATTGTCTTCAACGAACCACTGGTTCTATCTTTCCCATCTCTTTATTTGAAGATTGGTCCTTGTGAAGTCATTGCCTGGTTGCATTATCTATTTGTCTTCACTGTGTGACTGCTTGTTCTGATTGACTTCATACTATCTTCCATCCTGATCTATACTGCCTAGTTGCTATTAGTCTTTGTGCTTTCATTTCATTGAATACTTGACTATGGCTTGCTTAGTGTAGTCTACCTTCCGCTGCATGGTAATAGGTTTATTTCTATTGTTTGTCTTCGAAACTTCCATGTTTTGAAGACTTTCATAAAAATCGCCTATTCACCCCCTCTCTAGTTGATCACTAGCACTTTCAATTGGTATCAGAGCAAGGTACTCCCTTGTTCTGTGTGATTCGGTTTAACCACCCGGAGTTTTAGCTATGTCGACTGCAGGGATAATCAAAGTCTCCGCTGCGTGCCCAGTCTTTGATGGAACTGAATATCCGTACTGGAAGAATAAGATGCGGATGCATCTTGAAGCCATTGATGTTGACCTCTGGTATGTCGTCAAGAATGGCGTCCCCAAGGCTGGTGAAGGTGTCACCGCTGCTGATGTCAAGAAGTTCGTTCAACTGGACTCCACTGCCAAGAACATCATCTGTGGTCATCTGACCAAAGGGCAGTATGGCCGTGTGAGTGCTCTGGAAACATCTAAGCTAGTCTGGGACTGGCTCTCCAAGGTCAACGAAGGCGTCTCAACCCAGAGAGATCAAAGAATCAGTGTCCTTCGCAACCTCTTCAACCGCTTCAAGAGAAACGACAATGAGAATGTTCAGCTCACGTTTGATCGACTCACTGACATCACAAATGAGCTTCAAGCCCTCGGCGCTACTGAGATCACCAAGCATGAAGTCGTCAAGACACTCCTGAGATCACTTGACAGCTCGTTTGACACCCTAGCCCTGATGATTCAAGAACGCCCTGACTTCAAGACACTCGATCCGTCTGACATACTTGAAAGGCTCAACACACATGAGTTTCAGCTTTCTGAGAAAAGAGACATCTACGGTCCCAACTATGGGCGAACTCGTGCTTTGAAGGCAAAAGTTGTTTCCTCATCTGAAGAAGAATCTGATTGCTGTTCTGATGATCCTGAAGACATTGGAAAGGAGCTTGCTATGCTTGTGAAGAAGTTCCAGAAATTCACCAAGAAGAAAGGCTTAAGAAAGTCCTCACGATCCAGCTCAAGGAATGATGAAGCTTCCGCTCATGACTACAAGAAAAGAACACGCCACAAGTGCAAGAAACCTGGTCACTATATCTCTGAGTGTCCGCAGTGGGACAATGAGAACAACAACAAGAAGAAGAGCAAGGAATATGATTCTGACGACAACAAGAAGAAGAAATATTCAAAGACTTCTTCCAAGTCTTCCTCAAAGTCTTCATCACACAAGAAGAGCTCATCTAGCAAGGCTCGTGCGTTTGTTGGCAAGGAAATGGATTCAGAGGAGGAGTCTGCTTCTGAGGAGGCGGAGGTGGAGTCTGAGGAGGAGTCCGATTCTGGCATTGCAAGTCTGGCTACATCCTACGTTGCCAAGTCCATCTTCAACATTGAAGACAATGACTCCATCACCGACGCCGATGCTAATGACCAGGACGACTCCGCTCCCACCTACTACTTCATGGCACGTGGTGCCAAGGTAAACTCACGCACTACTCACTATCAAACATCTAGTGAAGATGACTCTGATTGTGGTTCCAAACCCAGCTACAAAACACTTCCTAAAATTGCAACTGAACAACAGAAAGCTATGGAACACATTCAAAAACTGTTAGACAAAAGCGATGACCTGTTAGACGCTGAAATGACTCGATCTCAGTCCTTAATTGAAGACATAAAAAATCTTCACGTTAAGCATGAGGAACTTTAAAGTCGTCATGAAACGCTCTCAACAACTCATGAAAAGCTTTCCTATGATTATCTTCAAAGAAAGCAAGATCTTGAGAAATTGAGAGCGGCTCATGAAGATCTTCAAAAGGAAAACGAGTCACTTCGCGCCAAACAGATCAGTTCCGCTCAGGAAGGATTTGAACCTCCATGTCTTAAATGCATTGAGCATGACAACGGTACTTCTGTTACTGGATGTTCTACTGCTGCTACTGTTGCAATATCTTCAACTGTTGATGTGGTAACTAACCCCTCTGCTGAGGATGCCACTGCTATTGCTGATGAAAATGCTAGGTTGAAGACATTGCTTGAAACAGGGATGTACAAAAGTCTCAAAGGGCATCAGACACTATGTGATGTCCTCAAAAGGCAGATCCTGAACCGAAACCCTAGGAAAGAGGATGTTGGGTTCAAAAGGAAAATGAATGCTGATGGCTCTTACTAGAAACCTGAGCAGTACCCCAAAACCACATGGGTTGCTGCAAAGGAATCTTCAGTGTATCCACCCACCCTATCTGGCTTCACTTGTGCTAATCCCATTGTTATTGATGAATCCTTTGATGCCAACTATAAACTGTTTAAGAATCAGAATGGTGAAGTGTTTGCCAGGTATATTGATACTAACTGCAGGAATGGGCCACCTATGAAGAAAGTCTGGGTGCCGAAAAGGTGTCTGGAGAATCTTCCTTTGAATGTCATCATGACACCACAAGTGAAGAAGACAAACCCCAGACCACAGGCTTCATATGTCCAAAGGCTTCATACAGACAAAGGACTCACCTGAGTCGCACTAACGCAAATATTTTGCAGGGAAACCATACTCAGGCCGATGAATATGAGCGTGTTTCGTCAAACCACCATGTTCATAAGACCAAGAACTACTCTGCTTATTCTTATGAGTACTAATGCCCTCTTGCGAGACTATTTGCTAGGGCTACGTAGCCAAAGTTCTCAGATGCTGCACTTAGACTCATCGCTTCAAAGCCACCCTTGAAGATGTGGGTGGCTAAGAAAGCTTAACTCTCTTTTGCAGGGAAGGGTCTCCAGCCGAAAATCAAATTAGTCTGAAACTATTGCTGGGGACCTTAAACATCTTGTAGGGCGCAAGATCAAATGCCCAAATGGTCTTATTATGTATTTTGTTCCTGAGTCGCTTGCTACTTGCCCTATTAGTCCTAACCTCGATCTAAGCTTTCATAATCCACTTGCTCGTCAAATGTTTATGCTTCACAATTCTCTTCGTGAAGCCTATCCCCCTAACTGCATTGTAGGGTGTGACACCAGCTGCTTCAGAATGGATTATTGATAGTGGGTGTACTAATCACATGACTGACAAGCGAAGTCTTCTCATGGACTCAACTTTACGTCCATCTGACAAAAGTCACATCACATTTGCTGATACGGGTAAAAGCAAGGTATTGGGTCTAGGTAGAGTTGCAATCTCAAGGGATCAACACATGGATAAAGTGATGCTTGTTGAATCCCTTGGTTTCAACTTAATGTCTGTCTCAATGCTTTGCGATTTAAACATGATTGTGATATTTGGAAAATATCGTTGCCTTGTTCTAATGGAATCTGACAAGTCTCTAGTCTTTGAAGGGTATCGGAAAGATGATTTGTACGTGGTAGATTTCTCAGCAGGACCACAGCTTGTCATATGTCTTCTAGCAAAAGCTTCAGAATGCTGGCTCTAGCATCGGAGGCTAGGGCATGCTGGCATGAGGAACTTGCACACTCTTGCAAAGAAGAAGCATGTCATAGGCATCAAGGGTGTCAAGTTCAAGAAAGATCACCTATGCGGTGCCTGTGAAGCTGGAAAGATGACGAGGGCCAAGCATCCCTCAAAGACAATCATGACAACGACTCAACCCTTCGAAGTGCTACACATGGACCTCTTTGGTCCCACTCACTACTAAACTCTCTATGGCTTCGTCATTGTTGATGATTATTCAAGATATACATGGGTGCATATAATCCTCTACAAGACTGAAGTGCAGGATGTCTTCAGACGCTTCGCCAATCGAGCCATGAACAACTATGGCATCAAGATCAAGCACATCAGAAGTGACAATGGCACTGAATTCAAGAACACTGGCCTCGACACTTATCTTGATACTTTGGGCATCACTCATGAGTTCTCAGCTCCGTACACACCATAGCAGAATGGCGTCATGGAACACAAGAACAGAACACTTATTGAGATGGCCCGGACGATGCTCGATGAATACAAGACTCCAAGAAAGTTCTGGCCTGAAGCCATTGATACTGCATGCCATATTATCAACCGTGTTTATCTTCACAAGCTTCTAAACAAAACATCCTATGAGCTCCTCACTGGTAAGAAGCCAAATGTCAGCTACTTCAGAGTATTTGGTGCCAGGTGCTGGATCAAAGATCCACATCACACTTCAAAATTTGCACCGAAAGAACATGAAGGTTTTATGCTTGGATACGGAAAGGATCTGCACTCCTACAGAGTCTTCAACCTCTTTCACTATAAAGTAGTTGAAACTGTGGATGTGCGGTTCGATGAGACTAATGGCTCGCAAAGAGAGCACCTGCCAAATGTGCTAGATGAAGTTCCATCCAGTGAAACCATCAAGCTTATGAGAACTGGAGAAATCATACCGTCTGAAGCTCAGCCTGAAGAGGAACTCATCATCTCTGCACCTGATCAACCTGAAGACAATGCTCAGCCTGAAGACAATCCTTCTAACAATGACAATGATCAGCAAGAGCAAAATCTTCATCATGTTCATCCTCGTGTTGCAAATGAAGTACAAATTGAGAAGATAATCGATAGCATCAATGCACCCGGTCCACTCACTCAATCAAGGGCAACACAACTAGCAAATTTCTGTGGACACTTTGCATTCGTCTCAATATCTGAACCCAAGAAAGTTGAAGAAGCCTTCATGGAACCTGAATGGATTCAAGCTATGCAAGAAGAGCTTCAACAATTTGAACTGAATAGTGTATGGGAACTGGTCAAGCGTCCTGATCCTCGTAAGCACAATATCATAGGAACTAAATGGATATATCGCAACAAGCAAGATGAGCATGGTCAAGTTGTCAGAAACAAAGCTCGTCTCGTTGCTCAAGGATACACTCAAGTTGAAGGAATTGACTTCGATGAAACATTTGCTCCTATGGCTAGGCTTGAGGCTATACGCATACTGCTGGCCTATGCAAATCATCATAACATTCTTCTATATCAAATGGATGTGAAGAGCGCTTTTCTCAATGGCAAGATTGAAGAAGAAGTGTATGTTGCACAACCACCTGGCTTTGAAGATCCAAAACATCCTGACATGGTTTATAAGCTCAACAAGGCACTGTATGGCCTCAAACAAGCCCCTCGTGCTTGGTATGACACACTCAAGGACTTCCTGAAGAGCAAAGGCTTCAAACCTGGTTCTTTGGATCCCACACTCTTCACGAAGACATATGATGGTGAACTATTTGTGTGCCAAATATATGTGGATGACATTATCTTCGGCTGCACCAACCAGAAATATAGTGATGAGTTTGGATATATGATGCAAGAGCAATATCAGATGTCCATGATGGGTGAGCTGAAATTCTTCCTTGGTCTTCAAATACGACAGCAACACAACGACATCTTCATATCTCAAGAGAAATACCTCAAAGATTGCCTGAAGAAGTTTGGAATGCAACACTGCAAAGGTTACACGACGCCAATGCTAGCTAAACACCATCTGGGTCCCGACGACAATGGTAAAGAGTTCGATCAAAAGGTATACCAATCCATGATTGGTTCTTTGCTTTATTTATGTGCATCTAGGCCAGATATCATGCTTAGTGTTTGCATGTGTGCCCGATTCCAAGCGGCACCCAAGGAATCGCATCACTTAGCTGTGAAGCAAATTCTTCGATATTTGGCTCACACCCCAACACTAGGATTATGGTATCCAAAGGGCTCAGAGTTTGATCTAGTTGGATTCTCGGATGCTGATTATGCTGGTGACAAGGTGGATCGCAAGTCTACATCACGCACATGTCACTTTCTGGGACGATCACTTGTATGTTGGTCTTCAAAGAAGCAGAATAATGTATCTCTCTCCATTGCTGAATCTGAATACATTGCTGCTGGATCTTGTTGCGCTCAGCATCTATGGATGAAGCAAACACTCAAATACTATGGCATTCATCTGAAGCAAGTGCCACTCTACTGCGACAACGAAAGCGCCATCAAGATTGCTAACAACCCAGTTCAGCACTCGAAGACAAAGCACATTGAAATTCGTCATCACTTTCTCAGAGATCATGTCATGAAGGAAGATATTGATATCATACACGTCAACACTGAAGAGCAATTGGCAGATATCTTCACAAAGCCCTTGGATAAGAAGAGGTTTTGCAAGTTACGGTGTGAGCTAAATATCTTGGAATCCTCCAATGTCCTGTGATCAGGCACACATCCTAACACTTATGCATGTTGATGACTTAGATGTGCAACACACGAAGTAAAGTATGTCTTCAATCAATGAAGACTTACATTCTGAGTGTGAATACATTAACGTGGAATTTGACTTCGGAGTGCCACGATAATTGTGCGCCGTGTCTGGGTCTAATACTTCCTATACGGTGGGTAACGCCACCACCAAATTCTTCCCTTAGAAGTATTTTTCACATGGCGTTACATTTGCAAAGTCTTCGCATTTTGTTTGTCTTCAATGTTAACATGGCCTCATGTTTATCTTCAATATACTGATTCAGTTTCTATCCTCTACAACATTCACTTATAGCTATGTCTTCACGTTGAATCTTTTGAACTAAGTGAATGTGATCGGACCCTAACCTTTCTATGCTTATGTCTTAAGTCTCTCTATCCAAATCATATGCATTCTATTGAAACTGTCAAAACGTCTTCTCTGCATCCTTGTCAGCAGAAGACACAAAGACAAACATTAATCTGTTTTCAATGCTCAATCCTTTTTGCCTGAAACCTGGAGAAGTGGGAATAACCACCCGACAATCCAGGCGTGCGTGGGAACATGGAACAACCTCCAATGTGTTGCACGATCGCCACGTGTCCTTCAGATGTGAACCGCTAGGGGCACCTACGTAATAACGATGTGCCGTCCCTGTCTCTATAAATACACGCCTCACCCCAGTCATTATCTCTTCTTCCACGCTCGCACAAACCCTAGCACCACCGCTAGCACTCGACGACACCGGCGATGAAGCGCTTAGCTGCCGCGACCTCACCGACGCCGTCGTCACGCCGGCCACGGACATCGTCTTCTCCGCCGTTGTCGTAGGTGTCCTCCGTCACCAAGTTAGGGCAGGGAAGATCGAACTGCTCAGCCTCCTCTCCCACTCCATCTAACAGTTCCTCGTGTGGTAAATAAAACCTCCTTTTACAGTCTTTTTAATCCGATTGATTCATCCTTTTCAACCACAAGTGGTTTCCGTTCCCACAAGTTGGATCTATCTCATTCTGCATCTCATAGCATGCCTAGTATGTTCACTTATGCTTCACAAAGTAGTTAGATTCTGAAAGTGCTAGTGATCGACTAGAGGGGGTGAATAGGCGATTTTTATGAAAGTCTTCAAAACATGGAAGTTTCGAAGACAAACGATAGAAATAAACCTATTACCATGCAGCGGAAGGTAGACTACACTAGGCAAACCATAGTCAAGTATTCAATGGAGTGAAAGCACAATGACTAATAGCAGCTAGGCAGTAAAGATCAGGTAGGAAGATATTGTGAAGCCAATCAGAACAAGTAGTCACTCAGTGAAGACAAAAGATAAGGCAATCATACAATGACTTCACAAGGACCAACAATAAGTAAAGGGAAGGGAAGGATGAAACCAGTGACTCGTTGAAGACAATGATTTGTTGGACCAGTTCCAGTTGCTGTGACAACTGTACGTCTGGTTAGGGAGGCTGAGATTCAACTCAGAAGACCTCGTCTTCACCTTATTCCCCTTGAGCTAAGGACACCCAGTCCTCGCCCAATCACTCTGGTAAGTCTTCAAGGTAGACTTCCAAACCATCACAGACTTCGTTCACCGGCGATCCACAATGACTCTTGGATGCTCAGAATGCGACGCCTAACCGGCTGAAGGATTCACAGTCCTCAAGTGTAATAAGTCTTCAGATCACACAGACAGGAAGACTTAAGTGATGCCTAACACTCTTTGGCTCTGGGTTTAGGGCTTTATCCTCGCAAGGAATTCTCTCTCAAAGGCTTCAAGGTGGGTTGCTCTCAAACGAGAAAAGCCGTGTACTAACTCTGAGCAGCCAACCGTTTATGGTTGTAGGGGGTGGGCTATTTATAGCCACTAGGCAACCCGACCTGATTTGTCGGAAATGACCCTTGGTCACTAAGGAATTGACACGTGTTCCAACGGTCAGATTTCAAACACACACGGCAACTTTACTTGAGCTACAAGAAAAGCTGACTTATCCACCTCTGGACAAGATTTGCTCTCATAGTCTTCACTCGAAGACATAGGATTTTGGTTAAGCATCACTTCAGTCATTCTGACTGGTTCACTTGGACCCCACTTAACAGTACGTTGGTTCCTATGACTCAGCAAAGAAGAAAAAGAACAACGAAAGAACTAAGTCTTCGCGCTCCATAGTCTTCATGCGATGTCTTCTCTTGTCATAGTCTTCAATGTGAATGTCTTCACATACCACCTTTGACTTCAATGCCTTCTTACATTTTTAGGGGTCATCTCTGGTAGGAAAACCGAATCAATGAGGGACTTCTACCTGTGTTATCCTGCAATTATCACGAACACATTAGTCCCTCAACTAGGTTTGTCGTCAATACTCCAAAACCAACTAGGGGTGGCACTAGATGCACTTACAATCTCCCCCTTTTTGGTGATTGATGACAAACTAGTTGAAGTTTTCAACGGGGAATAAAACATGTGAAATTGTAAAGGATAGGGGATTGTCATCATAAGTGGCAAAGGCTCCCCCCTGAAGATGTGCATATAAGTAATTTGCTTTTGGTATGCAAATGCACATGGCAGGTTGTACTTGTGGAGATCCTCTTCAACTTATGATGACAATTCATCATGCAAGAAAAGTATGTGAAGATAATGACATGCATAATGAAAAATGGACGTCTGCAAAATGATCTAAGTGCAGAATTTATCGTCGCACATGCGGAATTTATCATTGCATCACAGAATAGCAAATAAGTAGCAGACGACCATCGAGTTTAAGTGTTACAACTCAAAGAACCAAATGTATCAAAAACGAGAGTTGCAAGCACTTGGCAAAAGTAGAAAAAAGTAAAGCAACCACCCATATGGGCCCGCTTGAAGACTATCAACTCATATGCTTCTCCCCCTTTTATCAGTGAGGACCAAAAAGGTTTGAAGACATAGAGCGCCTACTCATTCCCATGAGGTGCAGGCGAGGCAGCAGGGTCGTCGGTGAGATCCGGTGGTGCAGAGGAACTTGGTGATGTGTCGTCACGCGCTGAAGTTGGAGGAGGTGAAGTTGCATCATCTTGGTCATCGATGACTCTGGCATTTACGGTCGCAGCTGAGGACGAGTATTCAGAGTCTTCAAGTGAGGGAGTCCGACGCAAGTGAGCATTTCTGGGAGGAGTTGAGTCAAACTTGAAGCGTTCGGTGAAGCCATCATCGTGCAGATCAACTTTAGCACTCAGTAGGGTCAAACTCTTCCACGACCTCCGACAGGTTTCATGAGTGACAAAGGCATTCTTGGTGGCAAGATTGCAAATGTGGTTGACTTCCACCAAGAGGCTTTGCATCTGACGCTTAAGCCAGTTGTGATGTTTGTCCTGTTTCTGATGTAGCGTGATGAGAAGCTCTCAGTCATTGAGGACACGAGATCGTCTTTGAGGCCTTTGAGCAATGGTGCTACCAGTGGCATCAGTTTGAGCACGAGGGGCACGTGTGTTTCCAGCAAGGGGATAAACACGAGACACTGCTGGAATTCCTTCAATGGGCTGGGTGAAGCTTTGGTGATCAACATTGTGAAGATAAATGGGATCCTTAGCAGGCTCTGGGTAAATAGCTTCAACTGACAGATCAACCTCGGGCAAGAATATAAGATGATTGCGCGCAGATGGCTGGTAGTTGAAGGCTGAGTGACGCTTGATCAGATGCATGACCCATGGAGCATAGAATTTCAACCCAAAGATGTCAGAGCCAGACGCAGCCAACTGCCCGATGAAGAAGTCTTGAGCATTGAAGTTGATGCCATTGAAGATATAGAAAACCAGAGTCTTCATTGCTCCTTCAAGCTTCGCTGCAGATGAGTGTCCTTTGACAGGCCATAGAGTCTTCCTGATGATGTGGTAAATGGTGCAAGGCGGGTACTCTAGGTCTTCAACAAAGAACTCAGATGGATATTCAGCATCATGAGGCAGAGGCTTCATCATGCTCGGCATTTGACTCATGTTGGGTTCTGGCTTCTGAAAGATGCTTTCCAAGGCATTTGGATGTTGTTGACAACCTGGTTCATAGTATTCACCAGGAGTGGGCAGGCCTGTGAGCTCAATGATATCAAGAGCTTTAGCTTCATGATGGACATTGCCTGTCATCCACTCAAGGACCCAAGTCTTCGGATCCCTGTTGTAGCCTCGAATATGAAGAGTGGCATAGAATTGAAGCAGCAACTCTTCATTCCAGTGTTCCTTGTCAGTGACGAACTGCAACAGACCAACTTCTCTAAAACAGTCCAATGCTTCTTCAAGGTAGGGCAGTCCAGCTATAGCTTCAGAGTCGAGGCGCATATGTGGAAATATGCGCCCCTTATTGTATAGGACACAGGAATAGTAGCTGCGCTGCTGATAGCTCCAGAACCAATCTGAGGAAATGTGCGGTCTTGTATAGGGGTTCTTGGAGCTGTTGAAGAAGGTATTATGTGCCATGAAGCCATTTGCATTGAAGACCCCAGGTGAAGTGGCAGTGCCTGGGAATCATGGAAGTCTTGGCTTGGGCTTTTGAACTTGAGGCCTGTGCTCGACGTGGTACTCAAATTGTGGACCAGCAGCAGGTGGAGGAGTCAGAATGGGCCATCGAACCATAACCGGCTGACCATGATCAAATGCCAACTCCATTGTGTGAGGTCTTGGAGGGGGAACAGGGGCATTGGCATTGTCTTCATGGGCTTCAGGGGCCACATGTGCTTCAGGTGCTTGGACCTTAGGTGTTGTAGCATTGACTTCTGGTGCCTCATTGGCGTCAACCATGACAACGTCATTGGCGTCAACCATGACAACGTCATTGGCGTCAGCAGTGATGTTGGTGGTTACTTCAGGGTTGTTAACCTCCACTTCAGAAGCTGGAGGGTCGATCACGTTCTCCTTGAGAACAACATTTTGGTGAGACGGGGGTGTAGCAACTCTTGGAACTCTTGGGGCTTCTTCTACATCTTCTTCTTCATCGGCTGATACAGCCAGAGTGTCTTCAGCCATTTTGGCTTCGGATTCAGACACATGCATTGTGGGAGTGACTTGAGGCCTTGGTCCTTTGCGAAGCCTGCGTAATGAGGGCGATGCTTGTGGAGATGGAGTGTGCTGGGCCACAAAGTCATCATCATCTTGCACTGTTGGGGTAGCTTGCGGTTGGGGAGAGTTTGGAGTGTCTTGTCTCTATGGGCGATCAGCCCACGATGCATCCTGAGCAGTTGGGGTCAGAGGATGACCAATGCTGATGAGTTCGCTGTGCATAAGCACAGGCAATGATACCAATTGGTGCTCGATCTGAGGAAGGACTTCATCATCTTCAACATTGTCATGGTGACCAATGTCTTCAGCAGCGGTGGGGTCAACTGCTGGAATGTCTTCAGGTTCAGGAGCCTCTGTGGAAGCAGGCTCATGAATTACCATCCGTCGTTCTTGATGCGAAGAGGCAGGACGAGCAACCGAGATGGGCTCAACAATAAGGGGCTCTGTGGGAGCAGCCCGATCTTTCTTGGTTTTGCGCTTCTTCTTAGAGGGAGCGACATCAGAAGCTTCAGGATGTTTCCTCTTTCTGGCTTCAGCCTCGGCAACCCTTGTCTTCTTTAATTCTGAAGCCACTGTGGGGACCTTAGGCTTCGAGCCTGTCATACTGGCCGGAAAGACAATGGGATGTGCTTCCTGCCTTGTTGCTTCGGGTTCGGCCACAGCTGGCTTCTTCTTCTTCTTTGCAGCCATCCTGGGATCGATGCCAGGATGCCCAAGAGTCTTGCGCTTTTCAGCTTCATTGTAGGCTTGCACGCACTTGTCAGCCAGACTCTTCATGCGCTCACGAGAACCTTTAGCTTCTTCGCGTTTCTTGAGAAAGGCTTCCTTGAGCTTGTGCAACATAGTCTTGAAGTTCTTGACATCTTGCACGCTGAGCTTTGCCATGTGCTGCTTGAACTGAGCTTTCTCATAGTCGATCTTTTGCTTCAGTTCAATGATGCGCTGAGCTAGAGCTAGCTCAGAAGCAATGGCGCCAGTGAAAGTGACGCTGAGGCCAATTGGAAGTTGTAGATCATCAAAGCTGAGATTGGGGGTTTCAAACCACTCATCAATGAAGTTGTGAAGGATTGCTACGTCAAAGAGAGGCAACTCATTGAAGATTTCTGCTTCTTCTTTGCTCTTGATCAGTTGCTCAAGAGCGTCATCTACAAGATCTTCGTCGCTGGACAAATCAATGGCGTCGTTGCGCAGAATAACAGCAGCAGTCAGTTCTTGGCTGGTGGGTTGCAAGTGTTGGGTAACGTAGCAGAAATTCAAAATTTTCTACGCATCACCAAGATCAATCTATGGAGTAATCTAGCAACGAGGGGAAGGAGAGTGCATCTACATACCCTTGTAGATCGCTAAGCGGAAGCGTTCAAGTGAACGGGGTTGATGGAGTCGTACTCGTCGTGATCCAAATCACCGATGATCCTAGTGCCGAATAGACGGCACCTCCGTGTTCAACACACGTACAGCCCGGTGACGTCTCCTACACCTTGATCCAGCAAGGGAAGAAGGAGATGTTGGGGAAGACTCCATCCAGCAGCAGCACGATAGCGTGGTGGTGGTGGAGGAGCGTGGTACTCCAGTAGGGCTTCGCCAGGCACCGCAAGAGACGAGGAGGGAGAGGGGTAGGGCTGCGCCAAGAAGGAGATTGAATCCGTGTGTTGGGCTGCCCCTTAACCTCCACTATATATAGGGGGAGAGGGAGGGCTGTGCCCCCACCTAGGGTTTCCTCCCTAGGGGTGGCGGCAGCCCTAGATCCCATCTAAGGTGGCGGCCACAAGGGGGAGAGGGGGAGGCGCACCTGAGGTGGGCCTTAGGGCCCATCTGCCCTAGGGTTTGCCCCCCTCCCCTCTTGGAGGCGCCTTGGGCCTTGGTGGGAGGCGCCCCAGCCCACCTAGGGGCTGGTCCCTTCCCACTATTGGCCCATGTAGGCCTCCGGGGCTGGTGGCCCCACCTAGTGGACCCCCGGACCCCTCCGGTGGTCCCGGTACACTACCGGTGATGCCCGAAACGTTTCCGGTGGCCAAAACCATACTTCCTATATATCAATCTTTACCTCCGGACCATTTCGTAACTCCTCGTGACGTCCAGGATCACATTCGAGATTCCGAACAACATTCGGTAACCGCGTACATAATTTCCCTATAACCCTAGCGTCATCGAACCTTAAGTGTGTAGACCCTACGGGCTCGGGAGTCATGCAGACATGACCGGGACAACTCTCCGGTCAATAACCAACAGCGGGATCTGGATACCCATGTTGGCTCCCACATGCTCCACGATGATCTCATCGGATGAACCACAATGTCGAGGATTCAATCAATCCCGTATTCAATTCCCTTTGTCTATCGGTACGATACTTGCCTGAGATTCAATCGTCGGTATCCCGATACCTTGTTCAATCTCGTTACCAGCAAGTCTCTTTACTCATTCCATAACACATCATCCCGTGATCAACTCCTTGATCACATTGTGCACATTATGATGATGTCCTACCGAGTGGGCCCAGAGATACCTCTCCGTTTACACGGAGTGACAAATCCCAGTCTCGATTCGTGCCAACCCAACAGACACTTTCGGAGATACCTGTAGTGTACCTTTATAGCCTCACCCAGTTACGTTGTGACGTTTGGCACACCCAAAGCACTCCTACGGTATCCGGGAGTTGCACAATCTCATGGTCTAAGGAAATGACACTTGACATTAGAAAAGCTTTAGCATACGAACTACATGATCTTTGTGCTAGGCTTAGGATTGGGTCTTGTCCATCACATCATTCTCCTAATGATGTGATCCCGTTATCAACGACATCCAATGTCCATGGTCAGGAAACCGTAACCATCTATTGATCAACGAGCTAGTCAACTAGAGGCTTACTAGGGACATGGTGTTGTCTATGTATCCACACATGTATCTGAGTTTCCTATCAATACGATTCTAGCATGGATAATAAACGATTATCATGAACAAGGAAATATAATAATAACCAATTTATTATTGCCTCTAGGGAATATTTCCAACAGTCTCCCACTTGCACTAGAGTCAATAATCTAGTTCACATCGCCATGTGATTAACACTCACAGGTCACATCGCCATGTGACCAACATCCAAGAGTCTACTAGACTTAATGATCTAGTTCACATCACTATGTGATAAACACTCAAAGAGTTCTGAGTTTGATCATGTTATGCTTGTGAGAGAGGTTGTAGTCAACGGGTCTTGCCATATTCAGATCCCTATGTATTTCGCAAAACTTTATATCGTAGATGCTGCTACCACGTTCCACTTGGAGCTATTCCAAATTATTGCTCCATTATACGTATCCGGTATCTCTACTCAGAGCTATCCGGATAGGTGTTAAGCTTGCATCGACATAATTCTTTATGTCGAACTCTTTATCACATCCATAACCGAGAAACATTTCCTTATTCCTCTAAGGATAATTTTGACCGCTATCTGGTGATCTACTCCTAGATCACCTTTGTACCCTCTTGCCAAATATGTGGCAAGGTACACATCTGGTGCGGTACTCAGCATGGCATACCGTATAGAGCCTATGACAAAAGCATAGGGGACGACCTTCGTTCTTCCTGTTTCTTCTGCCGTGGTCAATCTTCGAGTCTTACTCAACTTCACACCTTACAATTCAGGTAAGAACCCCTTCTTTGACTGATCTATTTTGAACTCCTTCAAAAACATGTCAAGGTGTGCGTTCTTTGAAAGTATCACCAGGCGTCTTGATCTCTTTCTATAGATCCTGATGCCCAATATGCAAGCAGCTTTATCCAGGTTTTCCTTTGAAAATCACTCTTCAAACAACCATTTATGCATTCCAGAAATTCTACATCATTTCGGATCAACAATATGTCATCCACATATACTTATCAGAAATGTTGTAGTGCTCCCACTCACTTTCTTGTAAATACAAGTTTCTAGCAAACATTGTATAAACCTAAAAGCTTTGATCACTCCATCAAAACATATATTCCGATTCCGAGATGCTTGCTCTAGTCCATAGAAGGATTGCTGGAGCGAGCATACCTTTTAGCATCCTTAGGATCGACAAAACCTTTTATTGTACCACATACAACTTTTCTTACAAAAACTTGGTAATAAAACTTGTTTTGACATCCATCTGTAAGATTTCATAATCGAAAAATACAGCTAGTGCTAACATGATTCCGACGGACTTAAGCATCACTAAGGGTGAGAAATTCTCATCATAGTCAACTCCTTGAACTTGTGAAAAGACTCTTTCCCACAAGTCGAGCTTCATAGACGGTAACATTACCGCCCACATCCGTCTTCTTCTTTAAAGATCCATTTATCTCAATGGCTTGCCGATTATCGGGCAAGTCCACCAAAGTCCATACTTTGTTCTAATATATGGATCCTATCTCGGATTTCATGGCTTCTAACCATTTGTCGGAATATGGGCCCACCATCGCTTCTCCATAGCTCGTAGGTTCATTGTTGTCTAACAACATGATATCTAAGACAGGATTACCGTACCACTTAGGAGTAGTACATATCCTTGTCGACCTACAGGTTCAATAGCAACTTGATCCGAAGCTTCATGATCACTATCATTAACTTCCTATTCAATAGACGTAGGCGCCACAGAAAACATCTTTCTGTGTTGCATCACTCTCTAGTTGAAGTAAAGGTTCGACAACCTCATCAAGTTCTATCTTCCTCCCACTCAATTCTTTTGAGAGAAACTCCTTCTCGAGAAAGGACCCGTTCTTAGCGACAAACAATTTGCCCTCGGATCTGAGATAGAAGGTATACCCTACTATCACCTTTGGGTATCCTATGAAGATGTGTTTGTCCGCTTTGGGTTCGAGCTTCTCCGGCTGAAGCCTTAAGCATCGCAGCCCCAAACATTAAGAAACGACAACTTTGGTTTCTTGCCAAACCAATGTTCATACGACGCCGTCTCAACGGACTTAGATGGTGTCCTATCTAAAGTGAATGCAGCTGTCTCTAACACATAACCTCAAAATGAAAACGGTAGATTGATAAGAGACATCATAGATCGCACCATATCTCATAAGGTTCAATTACGACGTCCGGACACACCATAACCCAGTGGTGTTCCAGGTGGCTTCAACTGTGAAACAATTTCACAATGTCTTAAGTGTTTGCCAAACTCATAACTCAGATATTCTCATTGATCAGATCGTAGGAATTTGATCTTCTTGTTATGATGATTCTTAACTTCACTCTGAAATCGCTTGAACTTTTCAAACGTTTCAGACTTGTGCTTCATTAAGTAAATATACCTATATCTACTCAAATCGTCAGTGAAGATGAGAAAATAGCGATATCCACTGCACGCTTCAATTCTCATTGGATCACACACATCAGCATGCATGATTTCCAACAAGTCACTTGCCCGTTTCATTGTACCTGATAACGGGGTCTTAGTCATCCTGCCCATGAGGCATGGCTCGCATGTGTCAAGTGATTCAAAATCAAGTGACTCCAAACATCCATCGACATGGAGTTTCTTCATGCATCTTACGCTAATATGACCTAAGCGGCAGTGCCACAAGAAAGTGGTACTATCATTATTAACTCTACATCTTTTGGCGTGAACATGTGTATTACCACGACCGAGATTCAATGAACCATTCACATAGGGTGCATGACCATGAAAGGTATCATTCATGTAAACAGAATAACCATTATTCTCTAACTTAAATGAATGACCGTATTGCAATGAACATGATCTAATCATATTCATGCTCAACGTAGACACCTGATGACATTTATCTAGGTTCAATATTAATCCCGAAGGCAGATGGAGCGTGCGATGGTGATCTCATCAACTTTCGAAACACTTCCAACACACATCGTCACCTCGCCCTTAGCCAGTCTCCGTTTAGTCCGTAGCTTTTGCTTCAAGTCACCAATAATAGCAACTGAACCGGTATCCAATACCCAGGTGCTACCAGGAGTACTAGTGAGGTACACATTAATAACACGTATATACTTGTTGAAGTTGTCAGCCTTCTTATCTACCATGCATTTGGGGTAATTCCGCTACCAGTGACCGTTCCCCTTACAATAGAAGCACTTAGTCTCGGGTTTGGGTTCAACCTTGGGTTCCTTCACTGGAGCGGCAACTGGTTTGCCATCCATGAAGTTTCCCTTCTAGCCCTTGCCCTTATTGAAACCAGTTGTCTTGTTAAACCATCAACACTTGATGCTCCTTCTTGATTTCTACCTTTTGCGGTCTTAAGCACCGCGAACAGCTCTGGGATCAACTCCATCCCTTGCATGTCATAGTTCATCACGAAGATCTAGTAGCTTAGTGATAGTGGCTAGAGAACTCTATCAATCACTATCTTATCTGGAAGTTTAACTCCCACTTGATTTAAGTGATTGTAGCACCCAGACATTCTGAGCACATGCTCACTAGCTGAGCTATTCTCCTCCATCTTGTTGGCAAAAGAACTTGTCAGAGGTCTCACACCTCTCAACACGGGCATGAGCCTGAAATCCCAATTTCAGCTCTTGGAACATCTCATATGTTCTATGGCGTTCAAAACGTCATTGGAATCCCGATTCTAAGCCGTAAAGTATGGTGCACTAAACTATCAAGTAGTCATCAGGATGTGTCTGTCAGGTGTTCACAACATCCACACACGACGTTGTAGGGGTTTGCACATCGAGCGGTGCATCAAAGACATAAGCCTTCTGTGTAGCAGTGAGGACACTCCTTGGACTACGGACCTAGTCCGCATCATTGCTTACAATATCTTTCAACTTAATCTTTCTCTAGGAACGTATTGAAACAGGGAGCTATAACGTGACCTATTTATCTACAACATATTTGCAAAGACAATTTAGACTATGTTCATGATAATTCAGTTCATCTAATCAAATTATTAATGAACTCCCACTCAGATAGACATCCCTCTAGTCATCTAATTGAAACATGATCCGAGTCAACTAGGCCATGTCCGATCATCACGTGAGACGGACTAGTTAACATCGGTGAACATCTTCATGTTGATCGTATCTTCTATATGACTCATGCTCGACCTTTCGGTCTTTCGTGTTCCGAGGCCATGTCTGTACATGCTAGGCTTGTCAAGTCAACCTAAGTGTTTCACATGTGTCCCGAGGCCATGTATGTACATGCTAGGCTCGTCAACACCCGTTGTATTCGAACATTAGAATCTATCACACCCGATCATCACGTGGTGCTTCGAAACAACGAACCTTCGCAACGGTGCACAGTTAGGGGGAACACTATCTTGAAATTTTAGTGAGGGATCATCTTATTTAAGCTACCGTCGTTCTAAGCAAGTAAGATGTAAAACATGATAAACATCACATGCAATCAAATAGTGACATGATATGGCCAATATCATTTTGCTCCTTTTGATCTCCATCTTCGGGGCTCCATGATCATCGTTGTCACCAGCATGACACCATGATCTCCATCGTCATGATCTCCATCATCGTGTCTTCTTGAAGTTGTCTCATCATCTATTACTTCTACTTCTATGGCTAACGCTTTAGCAATAAAGTAAAGTAATTACATGACGTTTATGTTGACACGCAGGTCATAAATAAATTAAGACAACTCCTATGGCTCCTGCCGGTTGTCATACTCATCGACATGCAAGTCGTGATTCCTATTACAAGAACATGATCAATCTCATACATCACATATATCATTCATCACATCCTTTTGGCCATATCACATCACAAGGCATATGCTGCAAAAACAAGTTAGACGTCCTCTAATTGTTGTTGCAAGTTTTTACGTGGCTGCTATAGGTTTCTAGCAAGAACGTTTCTTACCTACGCGAAAACCACAACGTGATATGCCAATTTCTATTTACCCTTCATAAGGACCCTTTTCATCGAATCCGATCCGACTAAAGTGGGAGAGACAGACACCCGCTAGCCACCTTATGCAACTAGTGCATGTCAGTCGGTGGAACCAGTCTCACGTAAGAGTACGTGTAAGGTCGGTCCGGGCCGCTTCATCCCACGATGCCGCCGAATCAAGATAAGACTAGTAACGGCAAGTAAATTGACAAAATCGACGCCCACAACTACTTTGTGTTCTACTCGTGCATAGAAACTACGCATAGACCTAGCTCATGATGCCACTGTTGGGGAACGTAGCAGAAATTCAAAATTTTCTACGCATCACCAAGATCAATCTATGGAGTAATCTAGCAACGAGGGGAAGGAGAGTGCATCTACATACCCTTGTAGATCGCTAAGCGGAAGCGTTCAAGTGAACGGGGTTGATGGAGTCGTACTCGTCGTGATCCAAATCACCGATGATCCTAGTGCCGAACGGACAGCACCTCCGTGTTCAACACACGTATAGCCCGGTGACGTCTCCTACACCTTGATCCAGCAAGGGGAGAAGGAGAGGTTGGGGAAGACTCCGTCCAGCAGTAGCACGACGGCGTGGTGGTGGTGGAGGAGCGTGGGACTCCAGCAGGGCTTCGCCAAGCACTACGAGAGACGAGGAGGGAGAGGGGTAGGGCTGCGCCAAGAAGGAGATTGAATCCGTGTGTTGGGCTGCCCCTTAGCCTCCACTATATATAGGGGGAGAGGGAGGGCTGCGCCCCCACCTAGGGTTTCCTCCCTAGGGGTGGCGGCAGCCCTAGATCCCATCTAGGGTGGCGGCCACAAGGGGGAGAGGGGGAGGCGCACCTGAGGTGGGCCTTAGGGCCCATCTGCCCTAGGGTTTGCCCCCCTCCCCTCTTGGAGGCGCCTTGGGCCTTGGTGGGAGGCGGCCCAGCCCACCTAGGGGCTGGTCCCTTCCCACTATTGGCTCATGCAGGCCTCCGGGGCTGGTGGCCCCACCTGGTGGACCCCCGGACCCCTTCGGTGGTCCCGGTACACTACTGGTGATGCCCGGAACACTTCCGGTGGCCAAAACCATACTTCCTATATATCAATCTTTACCTCCGGACCATTCCGGAACTCCTCATGACGTCCGGGATCACATCCGGGATTCCGAACAACATTCGGTAACCGCGTACATAATTTCCCTATAACCCTAGCGTCATCGAACCTTAAGTGTGTAGACCCTACGGGCTCGGGAGTCATGCAGACATGACCGGGACAACTCTCCGGTCAATAACCAACAGCAGGATCTGGATACCCATGTTGGCTCCCACATGCTCCACGATGATCTCATCGGATGAACCACAATGTCGAGGATTCAATCAATCCCGTATTCAACTCCCTTTGTCTATCGGTACGATACTTGCCCGAGATTCGATCGTCGGTATTCCGATACCTTGTTAAATTTGTTACAGGCAAGTCTCTTTACTCGTTCCATAACACATCATCCCATGATCAACTCCTTGATCACATTGTGCACATTATGATGATGTCCTACCGAGTGGGCCCAGAGATACCTCTCCGTTTACACAGAGTGACAAATCCCAGTCTCGATTCGTGCCAACCCAACAGACACTTTCGGAGATACCTGTAGTGTACCTTTATAGCCACCCAGTTACGTTGTGACGTTTGGCACACCCAAAGCACTCCTACGGTATCCAGGAGTTGCACAATCTCATGGTCTAAGGAAATGACACTTGACACTAGAAAAGCTTTAGCATACGAACTACATGATCTTTGTGCTAGGCTTAGGATTGGGTCTTGTCCATCACATCATTCTCCTAATGATGTGATCCCGTTATCAATGACATCCAATGTCCATGGTCAGGAAACCGTAACCATCTATTGATCAACGAGCTAGTCAACTAGAGGCTTACTAGGGACATGGTGTTGTCTATGTATCCACACATGTATCTGAGTTTCCTATCAATACAATTCTAGCATGGATAATAAACGATTATCATGAACAAGGAAATATAATAATAACCAATTTATTATTGCCTCTAGGGCATATTTCCAACAGCAAGGGCATCTTTACTCTCGAGGGCTTAGAGATGCATGACAAATATTCAGACTGCACACTGTGTTCAGGAGGTGCAGTGGCCAGAGGCTTTGCCTATAAGACCTTTGGTGCAGGAGCAGGCTTTGAAGCTTTAGGCTTCTTCAGTTTCTTTGGCTTCGGCGGTGCAGGCGCTTCATCAGATTCAACGTCATCTGCAGGCTCATCCACGGCTGTCCCTTGAACCATGATATGAGTGATGAGACCTTCCAGGTTGTAGAAGGGCCCAACAAGATTGGGTTCAGCTTCGCATGTGTCATCAGCACGAGGAGCAGAGGGGCCTGGATTGAAGTCTAAGCCTCGTGACTTCTTGTTCTCTTTGGCCGAGTTCCTGGCAAACTGAAGGTTGCGCTTGAACAGATTATCATCACGGCACCACAGTAATGAAGATGGGTCTGCATCCGCAGGCTGCGGTCCACGGACCATGCAAGGATAGAAGCCTTGCTCAATGGCTTCAGCTCTAGACTTGGGTTGAAGATTTCTGTATAGAATGTCTCCCCATGGTTGTTTGATGGCATTCTTCTCAGCATACTCCTGGGTCACGAACCTGTACTTGAACCACTGTTCTGCCCAATATCTTCGAATCCATTGGTTCGCTGATTGTAGTCCTCCTATGGATCTGTCTTGTACAACTCATAGAGGTCAGGAGGCAAATCTCTTGAGGTGTTGCCACGATGCTGTCTGCCACCCTTTCTTGTAGGTTTCTCTGGTGCCATGAAGCTTAAACTGAAGGGCTTCAACATGTTTAAAGGCTTCAAATGCTTTCGCTTTCTGGTCAAACAGGAACTGGCTTCGGGAGAGTTAATGTGATGCTGTAAGAATTCTGCAAACGAATGCAGACTATGAGAACCAAGGGATTCTCCCACAGACATGTACCTATGACAGCATTAAGGTGTGAGGGAAGGGGAAGAGGTCATATGCATTCTCAGAAGATTTTGAAGATAAATCAGTTTAGAAGACATTGACCTCATAGTGCGAAGACATTCACTCATAGATAGAGAGTTGGTTCCAGATTTATATGAATCCACGAATAAGTACAAGTGAGGAATCTAACTACTTTGTGAAGCATAAGTGAACATACTAGGCATATTATGAGATGCAGTATGAAATAGATCCAACTTGTGTGAACATAAACTGCTTGTGGTAGAAAGTGATGAATCTATAGGATCAAAGGGGCCGTAAAAAGGAAGTTTTATTTACCACACGAAGAACTGCTAGACGGAGTGGGAGAGGAGGCTGAGCAGTTCGATCATCCGTGCCCTAACTTGGCGACAGAGGACACCTACGGCGACGACGAAGAAGACGATGTCCGCGGCCGGCATGAAGACGGCGTCGGTGAGGTCACGGCAGCTAAGCACTTCGTCGCCGGCGTCGTCGAGGGCTAGTGGTGGTCTAGGGTTTGTGCGAGAGTGTAAGAAAGGATAATGACTGTGGTGAGGCGTGTATTTATAGGGACAGGGACGGCATAGTGTTATTACACAGGTGCCCCTGGCGATTCACATCTGAAGGACACGTGACCATCATGCAACATATCGGAGGTTGTTCCATGTTCCCACGCACGCCTGGATTGTCGGGTGGTCATTCCCACTTCTTCGGGTTTCAGGTGAAGGAATTAGCATTGAAAACGGACTTAATGTTTGTCTCTGTATCTTCTGCTGACTAGGACGCAGAGAAGACATTCGACAGTTTCAATAGAATGCATATGATTTGGACAGATAGAGTTTGAGATAGAAAGCATAGAGAGATTAGGGTCTGATCACATTCACTTACTTCAAAAGATTCAACAAGGAAGACGTAGCTATAAGTGAATGTTGTAGAGGACAAAACACTAGTATGTATATATCAGAAGACAATCAAGTCATCATAGTGAATATAATCATGAAGACAAGTTGAAAATGAAGACAAACAAAATATGAAGACATAGCACATGTAACGCCATGGGTAAAACACTTCAAACAGAAGAATTTGGTGGTGGCGTTACCCACCGTATAGGAAGTATTAGACCCAGACACGGCGCACAATTATCGTGGTGCTCCGAAGTCAAATTCCACGTTAATGTATTCACACTCAAAATGTAAGTCTTCATTGATTGAAGATATACTTTACTTCGTGTGTTGCACATCTAAGTCATCAACATGCATAAGTGTTAGGATGTGTGCCTGATCACAGGACATTTGAGGATTCCAAGATATTTAGCTCACACCGTAACTTGCAAAACCTCTTCTCATCCAAGGGCTTGGTGAAGATATCTGCCAATTGCTCTTCAGTGTTGACGTGTATGATATCAATATCTTCCTTCACAACATGATCTCTGAGAAAGTGATGACGAATTTCAATGTGCTTTGTCTTCGAGTGCTGAACTGGGTTGTTGGCAATCTTGATGGCGCTTTCATTGTCGCAGTAGAGTGGTACTTGCTTCAGGTGAATGCCATAGTCTTTGAGTGTTTGCTTCATCCATAGAAGCTGAGCGCAGCAAGATCCAGCAGCAATGTATTCAGATTCAGCAGTGGAGAGAGATACACAGTTCTGCTTCTTTGAAGACCAACATACAAGTGATCGTCCCAGAAAATGACATGTGCCTGATGTAGACTTGCGATCCACCTTGTCACCAGCATAATCAGCATCCGAGAATCCAACTAGATCAAACTCTGAGCCCTTTGGATACCATAATCCTAGTGTTGGGGTGTGAGCCAAATATCTGAGAATTCGCTTCACAGCTAAGTGATGCGATTCCTTTGGTGCCGCTTGGAACCGGGCACACATGCAAACACTAAGCATGATATCTGGCCTAGATGCACATAAATAAAGTAAGGAACCAATCATGGAGCGGTATACCTTTTGATCGAACTCTTTACCATTGTCGTCGGGACCCAGATGATGTTTGGCTGGCATTGGCGTCGTGTAGCCTTTGCAATCTTGCATTCCAAATTTCTTCAGGCAATCTTTGAGGTATTTCTCTTGAGATATAAAGATGCCGTTGCGTTGCTGACGTATTTGAAGACCAAGGAAGAACTTCAGCTCACCCATCATGGACATCTGATATTGCTCTTGCATCATATATCCAAACTCGTCAGTGTATTTCTGATTGGTGCAGCCGAAGATAATGTCATCCACATATATTTGGCACACAAACAGTTCACCATCATATGTCTTCGTGAAGAGAGTGGGGTCGAGGGAACCAGGTTTGAGGTTTGAAGCCTTTTCTCTTCAGGAAGTCTTTGAGTGTGTCATATCAAGCCCTAGGGGCTTGTTTGAGGCCATACAGTGCCTTGTTGAGCTTGTACACCATATCAGGATGTTTTGGATCTTCAAAGCCAGGCGGTTGTGCAACATACACTTCTTCGTCAATCTTGCCATTGAGAAAAGCGCTCTTCACATCCATTTGATGCAGAAGAATGTTATGATGATTTGCATAGGCCAGCAGTATGCGTATGGCTTCAAGTCTAGCCATAGGAGCAAATGTCTCATCGAAGTCAATCCCTTCAACTTGAGTATATCCTTGAGCAACGAGACGAGCTTCGTTTCTGACAACTTGACCATGCTCATCTTGCTTGTTGCGATATATCCATTTGGTGCCTATTATATTGTGCTTGTGAGGATCAGGACGCTTAACCAGTTCCCATACATTATTCAGCTCAAACTGTTGAAGCTCTTCTTGCATAGCTTGAATCCATTCAGGTTCCATGAAGGCTTCATCAACTTTCTTGGGTTCAGATATTGAGACAAATGCGAAGTGCCCACAGAAATTTGCTAGTTGTGTTGCCCTTGAACGAGTGAGTCAATTATTCTCTCAATCTGCACTTCATTTGCAACACGAGGATGTACAGGACAAAGATTTTGCTCTTGCTGATCATTTTCATTGTTAGAAGGATTGTCTTCAGGCTGAGCATTGTCTTCAGGTTGATCAGGTGCGGAGATGATAAGTTCCTCTTCAGGCTGAGCTTCAGAAGGTATGATTTCTCCAGTTCCCATAAGTTTGATTGATTCACTGGATGGAACTTCATCTAGCACATTTGGCAGGTGCTCTCTTTGCGAGCCGTTAGTCTCATCGAACCGCACATCCACAGTTTTAACCACTTTATAGTGAAAGAGGTTGAAGACTCTGTAGGAGTGCGAATCCTTTCCATATCCAAGCATAAAACCTTCATGTGCTTTTGGTGCAAATTTTGAAGTGTGATGTGGATCCTTGATCCAGCACCTGGCACCAAATACTCTGAAGTAACTGACATTTGGCTTCTTGCCAGTAAGGAGCTCATAGGATGTCTTGTTCAGAAGCTTGTGAAGATAAACACGGTTGATGATATGGCATGCAGTATCAATGGCTTCAGGCCAGAATTTTCTTGGAGTCTTGTATTCATCAAGCATCGTCCGAGCCATCTCAATAAGTGTTCTGTTCTTGCGTTCGACGACGCCATTCTGCTGTGGCGTGTACGGAGCTGAGAATTCATGTGTGATGCCCAAAGTATCAAGATATGTATCTAGGCCAGTGTTCTTGAATTCAGTGCCATTGTCACTTCTGATGTGCTTTATCTTGACGCCATAGTTGTTCATTGCTCGATTGGCGAAGCGTCTGAAGACATCCTGCACTTCAGTCTTGTAGAGGATTATATGCACCCAAGTATATCTTGAATAATCATCAACAATGACAAAGCCATAGAGACAAGCAGTAGTAGTAAGAGTTGAGTAATGAGTGGGACCGAAAAGATCCATGTGGAGCAGTTCGAAGGGTTGAGTCGTTGTCATGATTGTCTTCGAGAGATGCTTGGCCCTCGTCATCTTTCCTGCTTCACAGGCACCGCATAAGTGATCCTTCTTGAACTTGACGCCCTCGATGCCTATGACATGCTTCTTTCTTGCAAGAGTGTGCAAGTTCCTCATGCCAGCATGCCCTAGCCTCCGATGCCAGAGCCAGCATTCTGAAGCTTTTGCTAGAAGACATACGGCAAGCTGTGGTCCTGCTGAGAAATCTACCACGTACAAATCATCTTTCCGATACCCTTCAAACACTAGAGACTTGTCAGATTCCATTAGAACAAGGCAACGATATTTTCCAAACATCACAATCATGTTTAAATCGCAAAGCATTGAGACAGACATTAAGTTGAAACCAAGGGATTCAACAAGCATGACTTTATCCATGTGTTGATCCTTTGAGATTGCAACTCTACCTAGACCCAATACCTTACTTTTACCAGTGTCAGCAAATGTGATGTGACTTTTGTCAGATGGACGTAAGGTTGAGTCCATAAGAAGGCTTCGCTTGCCAGTCATGTGATTGGTACACCCACTATCAATAATCCATTCTGAAGCAGCTGGTGTCGTACCCTACAGTGCAGTTAGGGGGATAGGCTTCACGAAGAGAATTGTGAAGCAAAAACATTTGACGAGCCAGTGGATTATGAAAGCTTAGATCGAGATTAGGACTGATAGGGCAAGTAGCAAGCGACTCAGGAACAAAGTACATAATAAGACCATTTGGGCATTTGATCTTGCGCCCTACAAGATGTTTAAGGTCCCCAGCAATAGCTTCAGACGATTTTGGTTTTCGGCTGGAGACCTTTCCCTGCAAAAGAGAGTTAAGCTTTCTTAGCCACCCACATCTTCAAGGGTGGCTTCGAAGCAATGAGTCGAAGTGCAGCATCTGAGAACTTTGGCTTTGGAGCCCTAGCAAAAAGTCTTGCAGGTGGACAATAGTACTCATAAGAATAAGCAGAATAGTTCTTGGTCTTATGAACATGGCGGTTTGATGAAACGCGCTCATATTCATAGGCCTGAGTATGGCTTCCCTGCAAAACATTTGCGTTAGTGCGACTCAGGTGAGTCCTCTGTCTATATGAAGCCTTTGGACCGTATGAAGCATGTGGTCTGGGGTTTGTCTTCTTCACTTGTGGTGTCATGACGACATTCACATGAAGATTCTCCAAACACCTTTTCGGCACCCAGACCTTCTTCATAGGCGGCCCATTCCTGCAGTTAGTACCAATATACCTGGCAAACACTTCACCATTCTGATTCTTAAACAGTTTATAGTTTGCATCAAAGGATTCATCAATAACAATGGGATTAGCACAAGTGAAGCCAGATAGGGTGGATGGATCCACTAAAGGTCCCTTTGCAGCAACCCATGTGGTTTTGGGGTACTGCTCAGGTTTCCAGTAAGAGCCATCAGCATTCATTTTCCTTTCGAACCCAACACCCTCTTTCCTAGGGTTTCGGTTCAGGATCTGCCTTTTGAGGACATCACATAGTGTCTGATGCCCTTTGAGACTTTTGAACATCCCTGTTTCAAGCAATGTCTTCAACCTAGCATTCTCATCAGCAATAGCAGTGGCATCCTCAGCAGAGGGGTTAGTTATCACATCAACAGTTGAAGATATTGCAACAGTAGCAGCAGTAGAACATTCAGCAACAGAAGTAGTGTTATCACGCTCAATGCATTTAAGACATGGTGGTTCAAAACCTTCCTGAGCGGAACTGATCTGTTTGGCGCGAAGTGACTCATTTTCCTTTTGAAGATCTTCATGAGCCGCTCTCAATTTTTCAAGGTCTTGCTTCCTTTGAAAATAATCATAGGAAAGCTTTTCATGAGATGTTGAGAGCGTTTCATGACGACTTTCAAGTTCCTCATACTTAACATGAAGATTTTTTATGTCTTCAATTAAGGACTGAGATCGAGTCATTTCAGCATCCAACAGGTCATCGCTTTTGTCTAATAGTTTTTGAATATGTTCCATAGCTTTCTGTTGTTCAGTTGCAATTTTAGCAAGTGTTTTGTAGCTGGGTTTGGAACCACAATCAGAGTCATCTTCACTTGATGTTTGATAGTGAGTGGCGCGTGAGTTTACCTTGGCACCGCGTGCCATGAAGCAGTAGGTGGGAGTGGAGTCGTCCTTGTCATTAGCATCGGCGTTGGTGGAGTCATTGTCTTCAGTGTTGAAGATGGACTTGGCAACGTAGGTTGTAGCCAGACTTGCAACGCCAGAATCGGACTCCTCCTCAGACTCCACCTCCGTCTCCTCAGAAGTGGACTCCTCCTCTGAATCCATTTCCTTGCCAACAAACACACAAGCCTTGCCAGATGAGCTCTTCTTGTGTGATGAAGACTTTGAGGAAGACTTGGAAGAAGACTTTGAGTATTTCTTCTTCTTCTTGTCGTCAGAATCATACTCCTTGCTCTTCTTTTTCTTCTTGTTCTCATTGTCCCACTGCGGACACCCAGAGATGTAGTGGCCAGGTTTCTTGCACTTGTGGCATGTTCTCTTCTTCTAGTCATGAGCAGAAGCTTCATCATTCCTTCAGCTTGATCGTGAAGACTTTCTGAAGCCTTTCTTCTTGGTGAATTTTTGGAACTTCTTCACAAGCATAGCAAGCTCCTTTCCAATGTCTTCAGGATCATCAGAACTGCTGTCAGATTCTTCTTCAGATGAGGAGACAGCTTTTGCCTGCAAGGCACGAGTTCGCCCATAGTTGGGACCGTAGATGTCTCTTTTCTCAAAAAGCTGAAACTCATGTGTGTTGAGCCTCTCAAGTATGTCAGACGGATCGAGTGTCTTGAAGTCAGGACGTTCTTGAATCATCAGGGCTAGGGTGTCAAACGAGTTGTCAAGTGATCTCAGGAGTGTCTTGACGACTTCATGCTTGGTGATCTCAGTAGCGCCGAGGGCTTGAAGCTCATTTGTGATGTCAGTGAGTCGATCAAACGTGAGCTGGACATTCTCATTGTCATTTCTCTTGAAGCGGTTGAAGAGGTTGCGAAGGACACTGATTCTCTGATCTCTCTGGGTTGAGACGCCTTCGTTGACCTTGGAGAGCCAGTCCCAGACTAGCTTAGATGTTTCCAAAGCACTCACGCGGCCATACTGTCCTTTGGTCAGATGACCACAGATGATGTTCTTGGCAGTGGAGTCCAGTTGAACGAACTTCTTGACATCAGCAGCGGTGACACCTTCACCAGCCTTGGGAACGCCATTCTTGACGACATACCATAGGTCGACATCAATGGCTTCAAGATGCATGCGCATCTTATTCTTCCAGTAGGGATATTCAGTTCCATCGAAGACTGGGCACGCAGCAGAGACTTTGATTATCCCTGCAGTCGACATAGCTAAAACTCCAAGTGGTTAAACTGAATCACACAGAACAAGGGAGTACCTTGCTATGATACCAATTGAAAGTGTTAGTGATCGACTAGAGGGGGGGGGTGAATAGACGATTTTTATGAAAGTCTTGAAAACATGGAAGTTTCGAAGACAAACGATAGAAATAAACCTATTACCATGCAGCGGAAGGTAGACTACACTAGGCAAACCATAGTCAAGTATTCAATGGAGTGAAAGCACAATGACTAATAGCAGCTAGACAGTAAAGATCAGGTAGGAAGATATTGTGAAGCCAATCAGAACAAGCAGTCACTCAGTGAAGACAAAAGATAAGGCAATCATAAATGACTTCACAAGGACCAATAGTAAGTAAAGGGAAGGGAAGGATGAAACCAGTGACTCGTTGAAGACAATGATTTGTTGGACTAGTTCCAGTTGCTGTGACAACTGTACGTCTGGTTAGGGAGGCTGAGATTCAACTCAGAAGACCTCATCTTCACCTTATTCCCCTTGAGCTAAGGGCACCCAGTCCTCACCCAATCACTCTGGTAAGTCTTCAAGGTAGACTTCCAAACCTTCACAGACTTCGTTCACCGGTGATCCACAATGACTCTTGGATGCTCAGAACGCGACGCCTAACCGGCTGAAGGATTCACAATCATCAAGTGTAATAAGGCTTCAGATCACACAGACAGGAAGACTTAAGTGATGCCTAACACTCTTTGGCTTTGGGTGTTTAGGGCTTTATCCTCGCAAGGAATTCTCTCTCAAAGGCTTCGAGGTGGGTTGCTCTCAAATGACAAAAGCCGTGTACTAACTCTGAGCAGCCAACCGTTTATGGTTGTAGGGGGTGGGCTATTTATAGCCACTAGGCAACCCGACCTGATTTGTCGGAAATGACCCTTGGTCACTGAGAAACTGACACGTGTTCCAACGGTCATATTTCAAACACACATGGCAACTTTACTTGAGCTACAAGCAAAGCTGACTTATCCAACTCTAGACAAGATTTGCTCTCATAGTCTTCACTCGAAGACATAAGATTTTGGTTAAGCATCACTTCAGTCATTCTGACTGGTTCACTTGGACCCCACTTAACAGTACGGTGGTTCCTATGACTCAACAAAGAAGAAAAAGAACGACGAAAGAACTAAGTCTTCGCGCTCCATAGTCTTCATGTGATGTCTTCTCTTGTCATAGTCTTCAATGTGAATGTCTTCACATACCACCTTGGACTTCAATGTCTTCTTACATTTTTAGGGGTCATCTCTGGTAGGAAAACTGTAAGGACATATTTATCCCTAAGTGTTTTGGTGATTGATGACAACGCATTTGCGGACTAATCGTGTGCCATGAGTTTTCCAGACTCTTCTCTGCTAGCCACAAGACGATTGGGTGCCCCTCGAAGACTGACGAAGACGGCGTCTTTTCTACGTTTCTTTTTGGTGGATTTGAGTCGTAGGAAAGCCGTACTATTAAGAGGGGGTCCGCGTTGGAAAGGTTTGGGTGGAATCATCACGTACACGTCTCCTTTTATCCCCTCCTTCTTCCTTGGAGCTTCCTCCGTTTTTCCTGCCTCCTTTGACTGGCTGCTGTTGTGGTTGCGATAGTACTGCTCCTGGATCAACGGTAGTACCATGGGCATCCACGGTAGTACCGCAAGGTGGCGCGGTAGTACCGCTGGTGCTCACGGTAGTACCGCTCCCCTGGAGCCGCACTACCGCTGCCCGCCAGGCTAGTGCCGCCCCTTTGCGGTAGTAGGAGCGGATGTAATTTTTTACATCCGCACCTGCCGCGGTAGTACCGCTTTCGCCGCGCGGTAGTACCGCGCTATGCGGTCAGGCAGTAGTACCGCCCCTCGGCAGTACTACTGTGTCAAGTTTTTGCTACTTCCGTTTATTTGCGGAAGTAGGCACGGAAGTTCCCCTTCCCCCTGGATGGGACTTTTGCCTTACGGTAGTACCGCATTGGGGGCGCGGTAGTACCGCGCATGCGGAAGTACCGCCCCCAGCTTGCGTCTGTTTCCCTGGCTGGGGTCGCGGCAGTACCGTGGGACGGTACGGTAGTACCGCACTGCCGTGCGGTAGTACCGCTTGGTTGCAAGCAGTAGTACCGCGCGGCCCTGCGGTAGTACCGCTGGCCAGGCGCGGTAGTACCGCTGGCCGCGGGCTGGTTGGTGGGTAACGGTTGGATCTTTTCCACACACTATATAAAGGGTCTCCTTCTTCCCCATTGACTCACCTCTTCCACCATTAAAGCTCCATTATTGCTCCAAGCTCCATTTTCGCCCGATCTCACTCCCTAGCCAACCAAACTTGTTGATTTGCTCGGGAGTGGTTGAGAAGGCCCCGATCTACACTTCCACCAAGAGATATTTGATTCCCCCTACTAATCCCTTGCGGATCTTGTTACTCTTGGGTGTTTGAGCATCCTAGACGGTTGAGGTCACCGCGAAGCCATAGTCCATTGTGGTGAAGCTTCGTGGTGTCGTTGGGAGCCTCCAATTGAGTTGTGGAGATTTCCCCAACCTTGTTTGTAAAGGTTCGGTCGCCGCCTCCAAGGGCACCAATAGTGGAATCATGGCATCTCGCATTGTGTGAGGGCGTGAGGAGATTACGGTGGCCCTAGTGGCTTCTTGGAGAGCATTGTGCCTCCACACCGCTCCAACGGAGACGTACTTCCTCTCAAAGGGAAGGAACTTCGGCAACACATCCTCGTCTCCACCGTCTCCACTCTTGGTTATCTCGTGCCTTTACTTGTGTAGCTTATTTGTTTCATATATCTTGCTTGCTTGTGTTCCTATTTGTGTTGCATCATATAGGTTGCTCATCTAGTTGCATATCTAGACAACCTACTTTGATGCAAAGTTTAAATTGCTAAAGAAAAGCTAAAAATTGTTAGTTGCCTATTCACCCCCCTCTAGTCAACCATATCGATCCTTTCAATTGGTATCAGAGCCTCGTCTCTTTATTAAGGACTTTACCATCCAAAGAGTATGGTTGATACCGTAGACGGTGTGGAGGAACACTCCGGTGTGAATCCTATCTCGTCTACGGGCGATGGGGGAACTTCGGTCTCTCGTGAGGAGTTCAATGTGGCCTTGGAGACATTGAAAACCTCCATGACGACCAAAGTTGAAAGCGTGTTTACTAAATTTGTTGAGGGGCTTAAACTATCCACCGCACCGTTGAAAGTGGGTGATCCCGCCATCAAGGTGTCGGATGCTATCCCCGACAAGGGGGAAGCTAGTAGTGAAAAGGCTCCTTCTTCTAGTGGCAAGAATGGCACCGACATCTTTGCCCATGTGGAACCACCACTTGTTTATGGTGGACCGGTTCCTTCCACTCATTTGAATCATGCCGGTCCTCCCCCTAAGATTGTGAAAAATGAGGATTTTGATTCTTGGGTTTACCGCTTTAAACTTCATTTAAATCATGTGAACACTAACCTTTGGAGAATCATTGAAGAAGGTTTCTATCCACATGATCCAAGCAACTTCACTCCTCGAGAAGCCGCGGACAATCAATTCAATGAGAATGCTCTCTTCATCATTCAAGATGCAATTCCACCCGAAGACCTACCTCATCTTCGTCCCTTCGCCTTGGCCAAAGATGCATGGCATTGTGTCGTGTCTCTCTACCGGGGAAGCGCAAGCATTCAACGCTCCAACTATGAAGTGGTACAAGATGAGGCCGATGAGTTTGCAATGAAGGAAGATGAAGAACCTTGTGAGCTTTATCGAAGAGTAACCAAACTCGCGGTCTCACTACGAGATCACAGGAGCAAGGACACGGATGACAATTGGATCAAGCGCAAATTCCTCAAGGCAATGATGCCCTACCACAAGGCCATGTCTTCCATCATTCGTCAAAGACCGGACTTCCACACTTTGACCTCAAGCGAAGTGTTGGATGAGTTTGTGGCCATGAACATTTTGGACAAGACCGCCGACAATGCGGTGCTCCGTTCTCAACGGGCAAAGAAGCCTAACCTTGCATTGAAGGCCAAGCTCACCGTGGAAGAAGAAGAAGAGGAAGAAGAGGAGAGCAACCCCGAAGATACGAAGTATGCATATCATGAACACATGGCACTTGCTTCAAGGCAATTTTGGAGCAAGAAAAACTCGAGGCCCAATTTTAGCAAAAACAACTCGAGTGGCACAAGGAGCAAGCAACATGTAAGGACTTGCTACAATTGTGGCAACGTGAGTCATTTCGTTGCGGAATGCCCGTATGAGAAGAGGGAAGACAATGGTGGCAAACTCATCCGAAAGGACAAGGCCAAGTCGTTCCCCAACAAGAACAGCTTCACCAAGAAGACTCCTCCCAAGGCTTTGGTTGTGCAAGAAGCTTACAATGAGGATGATGATGATGATGAAGATGATGAGTCGGTTGCCATGGCCTCTGTTGCCATTGCAACAACGTCACGGGTGTCTCTCTTCGACTCACCCAACGAGAGCATCACCGCCAAGTGCCTCATGGCTAAAGCCACCAACAAGGTAACCTCCAACATCAAAACTACCATCATTAATCATCCTTCCCAAATGGATAGCATTAATGAACTTGAGGGAGCTAATGTGGAGGCTAACGAGTTTGAGGCCTTTATGGGCAAACTCAAGGGAAAATCCAAGAAGCACTTTGTTGCTCTCTTGGAACAACTGGGTGAGGCCAATGACATGATCGAGGCTCACGAAGACACCATCTCTAAGATGGAAGGGCATAGTCGTGACTATGCCGATGAGATTTTGGATCTTTCCAATGCTCTTGAGGAAGAGCGTGGTCTTCGTTTGGCTCTTGAGGAGTCACACAACGTTGATCATGATAAGTTAAAGAAAGATTATGATCATGCCCTCATTGTTTCTCGTGTGCTAAATCCCGAGAAGGCCAAACTCGGGGTTGATCTTGCTAGACTCAAAGAGGAGTTTGATATACTTGACAAGGCCCACAAGGCCTTGAAGGGTATTCACGCTAGTCTCAAGGAGTCTCATGATCAACTCCAAGTGAAGCTAACTAAGGAGAAAGCAACTTTTCCTCATATGGTTTTAATTGATAATGCAAATGCTACTAACCCGTGTTGTGAGCATATACATCTTATTGAGGAAAATGTGAAGTTGAAGGAGCAAATTGAGAGAGGTCTTGCGACTTGCATACAAGGCAAGAAGAACCTCAACGATCTCTTGATCAACCAAAAGGGAGGTGTGGCCAAGGAAGGGGTTGGGTACGTGCCCGACTCCAAGAACAAGAAGAAGAATGACAAGACCAAACGACCTCCTCCCCTCATGCAAACCTTTGTGAGGGAGGGAGAGAGTGCCCCTGAGGAGAAGAAGAAGAACAATGTCAAGAAGGGCAATGCCATCCCTCTCAACGAAGCCGGCGATTTTAACCCTTCTTATGTGCTATGCCGTGCTAGTGATGGGCATGTTTATGCCAAATTTGTTGGTTCTCTTCATGAATACATTGAATGGTCTATTTGGGTTCCAAAAACCCTTGTTACTAACATCAAAGGACCCATTAAAAAATGGGTACCTAAAACCAAGCATTGATCTCTTGTAGGTGTTTGCTTCCGGTGGGGGATCATGGTTGCTCGATAGCGGAGCTACAAATCATATGACCGGAAGCAAGGACTTGGTGGTGGATGTGCACAAGGTTCCATCTATGCCCACCAATGTCGAGTAGGGTGACGCCTCATCTTCTAAGGTATTGGGACTTGGCAAGGTGGTCATCTCTCATGATCTCACGATCGAGAAGGTCATGCTTGTTGAGTCCCTTGCATACAATTTACTTTCCGTTCGTCAACTTGCTATCATGGGCTTTGCCACTTTCTTTGATATCGATACCGTGGCCCTCTTGTGGAGCAAGACTCTTAAAGTAGCCTTTGTTGGGCATGTCGAGAACGGTCTATATGTGATTAACTTTTCGGAGCGACCCACTAAGACCGCGACATGCCTAATGGCTAAAGTTGATGTGGGATGGCTTTGGCATCGCCGTTTAGCCCATGTCAATATGAGATCTTTGCAAAGTCTCCTCAAGGGGGACCATGTCCGTGGACTAACGAATGTTAGTTTTGCTAAAGATCGTGCTTGCAGTGCCTGTATCGAAGGAAAGCTACATGAGAAGGCTCACCCTCCCACGACTATCATTTATTCAAAGAGGCCTTTGGAGCTCCTTCACATGGATCTCTTTGGGCCTCCATCCTTCGATAGTCTTGGAGGTAGGAAGTATTGCTTGGTGATTGTGGATGACTACTCAAGGTACACGTGGGTGTATTTCTTCAAGAGGAAGAGCGAGACCCAACAAACCGTCATTGACTTTGCAAATGAAGCACAACGTCAACACAATGCAAAGATCTTGACAATAAGAAGTGACAACGGCACCGAGTTCAAGAACTACACCTTGGATGAGTTTCTTAGTGACGAGGGAATCAAGCATCAATATTCCGCACCCTACACCCCTCAACAAAACGGTGTTGCGGAGAGGAAGAACCGGACGTTGATGGATGCGGCAAGGACCATGATGGCGGAGTTCAAGTCTCCGTACAACTTTTGGGCCGAAGCCATCAACACCGCGTGTCATGCATCAAATCGGCTCTACCTCCGCAAGGGCTTGAACAAGACTCCATATGAAATACTCACCGGTAACAAGCCCAACCTCAAGTACTTCCGGGTATTCGGGTGTAAGTGTTTCATTCTCAAGAAAGGTGTTCGGTTGTCTAAATTTGAGGCTAGAGCTTATGAGGGCATATTTGTTGGTTATGCTACAAACTCTCATGCTTACCGTGTCCTCAATAAATCCACGGGACTTATTGAGGAGACGTGTAACGTGGAGTTTGATGAGAATAACGGCTCCCAAGTGGAGCAAAGTGGCACTTGTGATGTAGGTGATGAAATTCCTCCTCAAGCCATAAGAAGAATGGGTGTTGGTTTCATCCTACCCATTGAGGAACCCCTTGTGGCCGAAGGAGAAGGACAATGCTCCACTCAAGTGGAGCCATCACCAACCCAAGGCCCACACGCTTCCGAAGAACAAAGTGAAGGCCCTCAACCTCATGAACAAGACCAAGGGCAAGATCATACTCAAGACGGTGTGGACACACCAAGTGATGCCCAAGGTCAAGTTCTCTCCCCCGAGCAAGTTCAAGATCAAGAACAAGTTCATGACGGCGCTCAAGATGATCAAGTAACCGCTCCTCAACTCACCACCGAGGAGGAATTAGAGCGTCGTGCCGCCAAGGTTGCTTCCAAGCTCTCCACCAAGGATCATCTCATGACGAATGTGCTTGGAAGCTTAAGAAAGGGGGTAAGCACTCGTAGACAATTAGCAAATTATTGTGAGCATCACGCGTTTGTCTCTTGTGTGGAACCCCACAAGGTCTATGAGGCGCTAGAAGATCCGGATTGGCTCAATGCCATGCACGAAGAACTCAACAACTTCGAGCGCAACAAAGTGTGGAGATTGGTGCCAAGGCCAACGGGGAACCACAATGTCATTGGAACCAAGTGGATATTCAAGAACAAGCAAGATGCCCATGGGATTATCATTCGCAACAAGGCTCGTTTGGTAGCACAAGGCTACTCCCAAGTCGAGGGTATCGACTACGGTGAAACCTTTGCTCCCGTTGCTCGTCTTGAATCCATTCGCATGTTGATTGCATATGCTTCTCATCATAACTTTAAGTTACAACAAATGGATGTGAAGAGTGCTTTTCTTAATGGTCCCATTAATGAATTGGTTTACGTCAAGCAACCCCCCGGGTTCGAGGATCCCTACTTTCCCGATCATGTGTATCAACTCGATAAGGCACTCTATGGCCTTAAACAAGCCCCACGTGCGTGGTATGACCACCTTACCGAGTTGTTACAAGACCGTGGTTTTGAAGTTGGGCTAATCGACCCCACTCTTTTTACTAAGAAGGTCAAAGGGGAGTTGTTTGTGTGCCAATTATATGTTGATGATATTATCTTTGGTTCTCCTAACAAAGCTTTCAATGAGGAATTTGCCGCTCTCATGACCTCAAAGTTCGAGATGTCCTCCATGGGAGAGTTGAAGTTCTTTCTAGGGTTCGAAGTGAAGCAAAGAAGAGAAGGAACCTTCATCAATCAATCCAAATACACTCAAGACATGCTCAAGAGATTCAAGCTAAGTGATGTCAAGCCGGCTTCCACTCCAATGCCCACCAAGTGCCAACTTGACTTAGATCCCAATGGTAAAGTGGTGGATCAAAAGGTATATCGTTCCATGATTGGATCCTTGCTTTACCTTTGTGCATCTAGACCGGACATCATGTTGAGTGTGGGAATTTGTGCACGGTTTCAAGCCGCACCTAAGGAAAGTCACTATGTGGCGGTCAAACGAATCTTTCGATATTTGGCTCATACCCCAAACTTTGGCTTATGGTACCCAAGAGGATCAAACTTCAAGCTTGTAGGGTACTCGGATTCCGATTGGGCGGGAGACAAAGTGGATAGGAAGTCCACTTCCGGAGGGTGCCAATTCCTTGGTTGCTCTTTGGTAAGTTGGTCTTCCAAAAAGCAAAGTTGTGTGTCTCTCTCGTCCACCGAAGCGGAGTATGTGGCGGCCGGTAGTTGTTGTGCACAACTCTTATGGATGAGGCAAACTTTAAAGGATTATGGTGTCACTTGTGACAAAGTGCCTCTTTGGTGTGACAATGAAAGTGCCATCAAGATCTCTCTCAACCCGGTGCAACACTTCAAGACGAAGCATATTGAGATCCGGTATCACTTCATCCGGGATCACATTAGGCGAGGAGAGATCGAGCTCAACTACGTCAACACTCATGATAACCTTGCAGATATCTTCACGAAGCCCTTGGATGAAGCAAGATTTCGCGAGTTAAGGCATGAGCTAAATATCATCGATTCGAGCAATGTTGCTTGAACCCTTGCACACCCCACCATACTCAACGTGTTGTCCTATTTAGATGTAGGCATGGACATAGGGGGAGTGATGTTCTCTCAATGAACTCTCCCTCCCCCCATTATGCATAAATCAATCAAGTCTTTCACATTAGCCATGTTTGATGGTACTTGTGCTTCAAAGACGAGTTTTGGTCATGGACCCAAGGATAATTCTTCGCGGTGCCATACCAATTGACTCAAACATAGGTGGCTACGGCCACCGCCCTCTCTTTTGGAGAGGTGGTGTCTCGTGGTTGGTTCGTTTGTCGTGTGCCTTTCTGGTTTTGTGTGTTGCGTGGTCTTGTGGTGTCGTGTTGGCTCGGAGTGGTTTGTGCAAAGATCCAGTTTTTTGCATTCAAAACGTGCATCTTCTTGAGCCCACGGTACTACCGCGTCTGGGCACGGTACTACCGCTTTGGGAGGCACGGTACTACCGCGCCACAGCACGGCACTACCGCCCTGGTGCGGTACTTCGGAAGTACCGCACGTGCGGTACTACCGTGTCTGGGCACGGTACTACCGCGCCGTCAAGGGCGCATGGGGGTTATGACTCGGGCAGGGAGTTCCAACTCCCCATACCCATTCATTGTCTCTCTCTCCACGTCTCTTCCTCTCAAGAACGGCGCCGGAGGCCCTCGCCGGATCTCCGTCTCCGGCCACTCTCCTCGGATTCCGACCGGTGGGATCATTCCCCACCACTTCCTCTTGCCATGGACCAAGGTTTTTCCCAAAATCCCTCTTTTTCTTGGCCGTTCTCTTGCTTCTAGGCCTTTGGGGAGAAACTTGTTGTTCTTGAGATTTTAGGCCAAATCTATGCAAGAGTAGGATGTAGGAGAGTCGTGATGCGTAGGAAACATACTTGATATGTTGTCTTGTGGTAGCTTTGTCCAACCGTAGTACCGCCGTGGTTTCACGGGCTTTCTCAGATTTGAACCAGTTCAGATCTGACGCGGTGCAGTACTACCGTGCCCGATGTGTGGTAGTAGTCAGGCGCGGTACTACCGTACCGTGCGGTACTACCGCTCCGCAGACGCGGTACTACCGCGCCGGCCGCGGTGCTAAGGTCGTACTACCGCTCCTACACCCGGTACTACCGTGATCTTGCACGGTACTACCGCGTCTAAGAGCCGTACTACTCTCTTAGCTCCGCGGCTCTTGGCAGTACTACCGTAGGGATCAAATCTCTCTCTAGGCATGTATCATGTGTGCTTTCTACTTGTTCCACTTGCTTTGTTGTGGTCTTTGCATTAATCTCTCTTGGCTGTTGTGGGTGTTTTTGCGTTCTGTGTCTCAGGTGGTGGCTCTCGCTGTTCCAATCCCAGTCGTGACACTGGCTCCAAGCGTCTGTGCAACCCCCAAGATGAAGCCCCAGAGGGCTCCAATGCCCCCAAGCGCAATGTCAAGACCACTGCCAGCAAGCAAAAGGAACCGGCTAAGGGCATGGACGAGATTTCAACCACTGAGTATGTCGAGCACCGGAAGATCAATCCCTATGTGAATCCTCGGGCTATCCTCAGAGGCACCGAGTTGTTCTGGACCAAGCAACAAGCTCTCATCTATCTGGATGTGATAAAGAACAAGCAGAATACCTACATGGATGTCAAGTGGATAGACATGCATCACCTGCGGAAAGACAAGTTTCGTGACTATTTTGGAGAGGCTCTGGACTTGGTGGAGCAGTTTGCTATTGAGCCGGTGATCTCCTTTCACCTTGACTATGACCCTGAGCTTATCTGTCAGTTCTTTGCCTCAGTGTACTTTCATCCCGGGGAGGAGCGGAGGATGACCTGGATGACCAATGGCCGTCAGCTGTCTGCTACATGGAAAGAGTTCATGGATCTGCTGCACATTCCTGATGACGGGCTTCACACCCCCGTTGGCGTTCGCCCCCATGCCAACTCTGAGTCTGCCAACAAGAACCAGCTTCAGCCCTTCCTTGTTGAGAAGGTACTCCCCAATGGCAAGTCATCTTGGGTGTTGAACTCCTTTCTGGATATCATGCATCGCATCTTCCGCAACACTCTGTTCCCACGCATTGGCGACAAGGACAAGGTTCATGCATATCTAGTGGACATGTTGCTCTTGTGTGCAGAGGCACGTACTTCTCAGACTCAGCCACTTGATGTCTCACACATCATGTGGTGTGAGCTTCGGTTTGCGGTGTTCACTCGCAAGGTACCTATCTATGGACCGTACCTGTTTCTGCTGCTCTCCACCACTTGGGAGAAGACGTATCCAGGTGATGAGTTCCTTGCTCCAGACTGGATTCGCCATGAGTCCATCAGCCTCCGCGTCAAGCCCAACTGGGCCAACACCACTACCCGTGCTGAGGCATCTTCTGCTAGGAGGGCTGCTGGTGAGGGGGAGGCTGCTGCTGCTGAGACTGCTGCTGAGGACCGTGCTGCTAGGTCCACCACTTCTTCCTCTGAGCCGTCATGGGCCAAGAAGCTGAAGGACAAGATGAAGACTCTCTTCTGCATGCAGGCGAAGGGACAGTACAGGGCTCACGTGACTGACAAGGAGAGTCGCCGCCGTGACAAGAAGGTGATGAGGCTCTTTGGAGAGGATGTGTCTGGCGGGTCTGAGGACGTCATCACACCTGAGGCTGCCTGGATGTCAAAGCAGGGCTACAAGTGGACCAGTTCAGAGGATGACATCGAGGAGACTATCCCCGCCGCTGAGTCTGACGAGGAGCACGAGGAGCAGTGGGACGACTTCTCTGCCTGAGCCACCCCGTGTGTGTAGGTGTCCTCTCTGCCTTTTTGGCGTCTCGATGCCAAAGGGGGAGAGAGTGTAGGGATTTGCGTTGTGTCGTGCTTGGTGTGTTTGTTTGCTTTGTCGTTTGGACCTCGTTTGCCTCGTTTGCTTTTGTTCGGTTTGTGCCTTCGAGACCTATCCTCCATATGGTGTAAGACATATGCACTCTATCTATCTTAGTTATCTTATGTTTGTACTATCTTGTCTAGTGATAGATATGCCTTGTCTCTATAATATAGGGGGAGCTCTGTTCCTAGTATTCGTGCTCATCTAGGTGGCACACATTAGGGGGAGCCCGTCTATATTATAGAGAGGAGGGGTTTGCATTTACTTAATAGTATTTTCCTTGTGCAAATCCCGTTTTGTCATCAATCCACCAAAAAGGGGGAGATTGTAAGGACATATTTATCCCTAAGTGTTTTGGTGATTGATGACAACGCATTTGCGGACTAATCGTGTGCCATGAGTTTCCAGACACTTCTTGCTAGGCACAAGACGATTGGGTGCCCCTCGAAGACTGACGAAGACGGCGTCTTTTCTACGTTTCTTTTTGGTGGATTTGAGTCGTAGGAAAGCCGTACTATTAAGAGGGGGTCCGCGTTGGAAAGGTTTGGGTGGAATCATCACGTACACGTCTCCTTTTATCCCCTCCTTCTTCCTTGGAGCTTCCTCCGTTTTCCTGCCTCCCTTGACTGGCTGCTGTTGTGGTTGCGGTAGTACTGCTCCTGGATCAACGGTAGTACCGTAGGCATCCACGGTAGTACCGCGCGGTGGCGCGGTAGTACCGCTGGTGCTCACGGTAGTACCGCTCCCCTGGAGCCGCACTACCGCTGCCCACCAGGCTAGTGCCGCCCCTTTGCGGTAGTAGGAGCGGATGTAATTTTTTACATCCGCACCTGCCGCGGTAGTACCGCTTTCGCCGTGCGGTAGTACCGCGCTATGCGGTCAGGCAGTAGTACCGCCCCTCGGCAGTACTACTGTGTCGGGTTTTTGCTACTTCCGTTTATTTGCGGAAGTAGGCACGGAAGTTCCCCTTCCCCCTGGCTGGGACTTTTGCCTTGCGGTAGTACCGCATGGGGGCGCGGTAGTACCGCGCGTGCGGAAGTACCGCCCCCAGCTTGCGTCTGTTTCCTGTGCTGGGGTCGCGGCAGTACCGTGGGACGGTACGGTAGTACCGCACTGCCGTGCGGTAGTACCGCTTGGTTGCAAGCAGTAGTACCGCGCGGCCTTGCGGTAGTACCGCTGGCCAGGCGCGGTAGTACCGCTGGCCGCGGGCTGGTTGGTGGGTAACGGTTGGATCTTTTCCACACACTATATAAAGGGTCTCCTTCTTCCCCGTTGACTCACCTCTTCCACCATTAAAGCTCCATTATTGCTCCAAGCTCCATTTTCGCCCGATCTCACTCCCTAGCCAACCAAACTTGTTGATTTGCTCGGGAGTGGTTGAGAAGGCCCCGATCTACACTTCCACCAAGAGATATTTGATTCCCCCTACTAATCCCTTGCGGATCTTGTTACTCTTGGGTGTTTGAGCATCCTAGACGGTTGAGGTCACCGCGAAGCCATAGTCCATTGTGGTGAAGCTTCGTGGTGTCGTTGGGAGCCTCCAATTGAGTTGTGGAGATTGCCCCAACCTCGTTTGTAAAGGTTCGGTCGCCGCCTCCAAGGGCACCAATAGTGGAATCACGGCATCTCGCATTGTGTGAGGGCGTGAGGAGATTATGGTGGCCCTAGTGGCTTCTTGGGGAGCATTGTGCCTCCACACCGCTCCAACAGAGACGTACTTCCTCTCAAAGGGAAGGAACTTCGGGAACACATCCTCGTCTCCACCGTCTCCACTCTTGGTTATCTCGTGCCTTTACTTGTGTAGCTTATTTGTTTCATATATCTTGCTTGCTTGTGTTCCTATTCGTGTTGCATCATATAGGTTGCTCATCTAGTTGCATATCTAGACAACCTACTTTGATGCAAAGTTTAAATTGCTAAAGAAAAGCTAAAAATTGTTAGTTGCCTATTCACCCCCCAACCCTCTAGTCAACCATATCGATCCTTTCAAAAACCGAATCAATGAGGGACTTCTACCTGTGTTATCCTACAATTCGCACAAACACATTAGTCCCTGAACTAGGTTTGTCGTCAATACTCCAAAACCAGCTAGGGTGGCACTAGATGCACTTACATATTCCTCACTTGTACTTATTCATGGATTCGTACAAATCTGGAACCAACTCTCTACATATGAGTGAATGTCTTTGCACTATGAGGTCAATGTCTTCTAAACTGATTTATCTTCAAAATCTTCTGAGAATGCATATGACCTCTTCCCCTTCCCTCGCACCTTTAATGCTGTCACAGGTACATGTCCGTGGGAGAATCCCTTGGTTCTCATAGTTTGCATTCATTTGCAGAGTTCTGACAGCATCATATAAATTCTCCTGAAGCCAGTTCCTGTCTGACCAGTAGACGGAAGACTTTGACAGTGTTGAAGCCTTTTAGTCTAAACTTCATGGCAACAGAGAAATCTGCAATGAAGGGTGGCAGACAGCGCCGTGGAAACACCTCAAGAGATTTGCGTCCTGGCCTCTATGAGTTGTACAAGACAGATCCAGAGGAGGACTACAATCAGCGGAAAACCCGAATCCAATGGATTCGAAGATATTGGGCAGAACAATGGTACAAGTACAGGTTCATGACCCAGGAATATGCTGAGAAGAATGTCATCAAGCGACCCTGGGGAGACATCTTGTACAGAAATCTTCAACCCAGGTCCAGAGCTGGAGCCATTGAGCAAGGCTTCTATACTTGCATGGTCCGTGGATCACAGCCTACAGATGCAGACCCATCTTCATTGCTATGGTGTCGTGATGACAATCTTTTCAAGCGCAACTTCTAGTTTGCCAAGAACTCGGCCAAAGAAAACAAGAAGTCACGGGGATTAGACTTCAATCCAGGCCCCTCTGCTCCTCGTGCCGATGGCTCATGCGAAGCTAAACCCAATCTTGTTGGGCCCTTCTATAACTTAGAAGGTCTCATCACTCACATAAAGGTTCAAGGGGTAGTCGTGGATCAACCTGCAGACGACGCTGATTCTGACGAAGCGCCTGCACCACCGAAGCCAAAGAAGCTGAAGAAACCTAAAGCTCGAAGCCTTCCCCTGCACCAAAGGTTTCACGGGTGAAGCCGCTGGCCATTGCACCTCCTGAAGCTAGTGTGCAGTATGAAAATCTTTCACGCATCTCCAAACCCGCCAAAGTGAAGAAGCCCATGCAACTCACTGATCAAGCACTGACCCCTGCTGCTGTTTTGCGAAATGAAAATGACGCCATTGATCTGTCCAGTGACGACAATCTTGGCGATGACGCTCTTGAGCAGTTGATCAAGAGCAAGCAAGAGGCGGAAATCTTCAATGACCTTCCTCTCTTTGATGTGGAAATCTTAAACAAGTTCATTGATGAGTGGTTCGACAGCTCAATTGTCAGCTTTGATGATCTTCAGCTTCCAATTGGCCTCAGTGTCGCCTTCCATGGAGCCATTGCTCCCGAGCTGGCTCTAGCTCAGAAAATTGTTGAGCTGAAGCATAAGATCGATTATGAAAAGGCTCAGTTCAAGAAGCACATGGCCAAGCTCAATGTTGAAGACATTCAAAACTTCAAGGTCATGATGCATGAGCTCAAGGAAGCATTCCACAAGAAACGCGAAGAAGCCAAAGGTTCTCGTGAGCGCATGAAGGATCTAGCTGCCAAATGCGTTCAAGGATACAATGAAGTTGAAAAGCGCAAGGCTTTGGGGCGACCAGGCATCGACCCCAGAATGGCTGCAAAGAAGAAGAAGCTAGCTGTGGCAGAACCAGAAGCATCAAGGCAGGAAGAACCTCGCATTGTCTTCCCTGCCAGTATGACAGGCTCGAAGCCTAAGGTCCCCACAGTGGCTTTAGAACTCAAGAAAACAAGGGCTGCTGAAGCCGAAGTCAGAAAACGCAAATCCAAAGCCACCACTGATGATGCTCCCCCAACCAAGAGACGGAAAACAAAGAAGAGAGATCGGGCTGCTCCCACAGAGCCCCTTGAGGTCGAGCCAATCTCTATGGCTCGTCCTGCGTCAGAACATCGAGAGCGCCAGTTGATAGTTCATGAGCCTGCTTCCACAGAGGCTCCTGAAGCTGAAGACAATCCAGCTGTTGACCCCACCGCAGTTGAAGACATTGGTCCTCACGACAATTTTGAAGATGATGAAGTCCTTCCTCAGATCGAGCACAATTTGGTATCATCGCTTGTGCTCACGCATAGTGAGTTCATCAGCATTGGTCGTCCTCTGACGCCAACTTCTCAGGATGCATCATGGGCTGATCACCCACAACAACAAGACACCCCAAGTGCTCCCCAACCACAAGATGACGATGACTTTGAGGCCCAGCCGACTCCATCTCCACAAGCGTCGCCAACATTCCACAGTCTTCGCAAAGGATCAAGGCCCCAAGTCACTCCAACTGTAAACGTCTCTGAGTCTTAAGCCAAAACGGCTGAAGATATTCTGGCTGCATCAGCCGATGAAGAAGAAGAACCAAGAGTTGAAGTATAAAGAGTTGCTACACCCCCATCCCACCAAGATGTTCTCGAGGAGAACGTGTCCGACCCTCCAGCTCCTGAAGTGGAGGTTAACAATATTGAGGCGGCCACCAACATCAACACTGAAGCCAATGACGTTGTCATGGCTGAAGCTAATGTGGCGCCTGAAGCTAATGCGGTGCCAGAAGTGCATGCACCTGAAGCCACTGCAGCGCCCGAAGCCAATACTGAAGCACCTGAAGCCAATGTGGCCCCTGAAGCCCATGTCAACGACAATGCCAATGCTTCTGTACCCCCTCCAAGACCTCATACAATTGAGCTGACATTTGATCGTGGTCAGCCTGTTATGGTCCGATGGCCCATTCTGGTTCCTCCACCTGCTGCAGGTCCACAATTTGACTATCATGTCGAGCACAAACCTCATGTCCAGAAGCCCAAGCCAAGACTTCCAAGATTCCCAAGCACTGCAACCTCTCCTGGGGTCTTCAATGTGAATGGCTTCATGGCACATAACACCTTCTTCAACAGCACCAAGAATCCTTACACCAAACCCCATATTTCCTCGGACCGGTTCAGGAGCTATCAGCAGCGCAGCTACTATTCCTGTGTCTTATACAATCAAGGGCGCATATTTCCCCATATGTGTCTTGATACTAAAGCTATAGCTGGCCTGCCCTGTCTAGAAGAAGCGTTGGATTGCTTCAGAGACGCTGGACTCCTGAAGTTTGTCACAGACAAGGAACACTGGAATGAAGATCTTCTATTACAGTTCTATGCAACTCTTCACATTCGCGGCTACAACAGGGATCCAAAGACTTGGGTCCTTGAGTGGATGACAGGCAATGTCCCTCATGAAGCCAAAGCTCTTGATATCATTGAGCTCACAGGCCTACTCACTCCTGGTGAATATTATGAACCAGGTTGTCAACAACACCAGAATGCTTTGGAGAGCATTTTTCAGAAGCTAGAACCCAACATGAGCCAAATGTTGAGCATGATGAAGCATTTGCCTCACGACGCTGACTACCCATCTAAATTCTTTGTTGAAGACCTAGAGTATCTGCCTCGCACCATTTATCATATCATCAGAAAAACTCTATGGCCTGTCAAAGGACATTCATCTGCAGCGAAGCTTGAAGGAGCAATGAAGACTTTGGTTTTCTATATCTTCAATGGCATCAGCTTCAATGCTCAAGACTTTTTCATCAGACAATTAGTTGCATCTGGCTCCAACATTTTTGGGTTGAAGTTCTATGCTCCATGGGTAATGCGTATTATCAAGCTTCACTCTGCCATCAACTATTAGCCGTCTGCGCATAATCATCTTGTATTATTGCCAGAGGTTGATCTGTCTGTTGAAGCTATTTACCCAGAGCCTGCTAAGGATCCCATTTATCTTCACAATGTTGATCGTTAAAACTTCAACTAGCCCATTGAAGGAGTTCAGGCAGTCTCGCGTGTTTATCCCTTGGCTGGCAATACACGTGCCCCTCGCGCTCAAACTGACGCCACTAGAAGAACCATTGCCCAAAGGCCTCGGAAGCGATCTCGTGTTCTCAATGACCGAGAGCTTCTCGTCGCGCTACACCAGAAACAGGACAAGCATCACAACTGGCTTAAGCATCAGATGCAAAGCCTCTTGGTGGATGTCAATCGCATTCGCAATCTTGCCACCAAGAATGCCTTTGTTACTCATGAAACCTGTCGGAGGTCTTGGAAGAGTTTGACATTGCTTAGTGCTTAAGCTGATCTGCAGGACGATGGCTTCACCGAAAGATTCAAGTTTGACTCAACTCCTTAAAGGAATGCTCACTTGCGTCAGACTCCCTCACTTCAAGACTCTGACTATTCGTCCTCAGCTGCGACAGTGAATGCCAGAGTCATCGATGACCAAGATGATGCAACTCTATGTCTTCAAACCTTTTTGGTCCTTACTGACAAAAGGGGGAGAAGCATATGAGTTGATAGTCTTCAAGCGGGTCCATATGGGTGGTTGCTTTACTTTTTGCTACTTTTGCCAAGTGCTTACAACTCTTGCTTTTCGATACATTTGGTTCTTTGAGTTGTAACACTTAAACTCGATGGTCGTCTGCTACTTATTTGCTATTCTGTGATGCGATGATAAATTCCGCATGTGCGATGGTAACTTCCGCACTTAGGTCATTTTGCAGACGTCCATTTTTCATTATGCATATCATTATCTTCGTTATATCAAATCATGCATGATGAATTGTCATCATAAGGTGAAGAGGATCTCCACAAGTACAACATGCCATGTGCATTTGCATTCCAAAAGCAAATTACTTATATGCACATCTTCAGGGGGAGCCTTTGCCACTTATGAATACAATACCCTATTCTTTATAATTTCACATATTTTATTCCCCGTTGAAAAATTCAACCAGTTTGTCATCAATCACCAAAAAGGGAGAGATTGTAAGTGCATCTAGTGCCACCCCTAGTTGGTTTTGGAGTATTGACGACAAACCTGGTTGAGGGACTAATGTGTTTGTGAGAATTGCGGGACAACGCAGGTAGAAGTCCCTCATTGATTCGGTTTTCCTACCAGAGATGACCCCTAAAAATGTATGAAGACATTGAAGTCAAAGGTGGTATGTGAAGACATTCACATTGAAGACTATGACAAGAAAAGACATTGCGTGAAGACTATGGAGCGTGAAGACTTAGTTGTTTCATCGTTCTTTTTCTTCTTTGTTGAGTCATAGGAACCACCGTACTGTTAAGTGGGGTCCAAGTGAACCAGTCAGAATGACTGAAGTGATGCTTAACCAAAATCCTAAGTCTTCGAGCGAAGGCAATGAGAGCAAATCTTATCCAGAGCTGGATAAGTCAGCTTTGCTTGTAGCCCAAGTAAAGTTGTCGTGTGTGTTTGAAATCTGACCGTTGGAACACGTGTCAGTTCCTTAGTGAACCAGGGTCATTTCGGATAAATCAGGTCGGGTTGCCTAGTGGCTATAAATAGCCCACCCCCTATAACCATAAACGGTTGGCTGCTCAGAGTTAGTGTATGTCTTTTGTCATTTGAGAGCAACCCACCTCGAAGCCTTTGAGAGAGAATTCCTTGCGAGGAAAAAGCCCTAAACACCCAGAGCCAAAGAGTGTTAGGCATCACTGAAGTCTTCTTGTTTGTGTGATCTGAAAACTTATTACACTTGAGGAATGTGAATCCTCCAGCCGGTTAGGCGTCGCGTTCTGAGCATCCAAGAGTCATTGTGGATCGCCGGTGAACGAAGTCTGTGAAAGTTTGGAAGTCTACCTTGAAGACTTACCAAAGTGATTGGGCGAGGACTGGGTGTCCTTAGCTCAAGGGGAATAAGGTGAAGACGCGGTCTTCTGAGTTGAATCTCAGCCTCCCTAACCAGAGGTACAGTTATCACAGCAACTGGAATTGGTTTAACAAATCATTGTCTTCAACGAGCCACTGGTTCTATCCTTCCAATCTCTTTATTTGAAGATTGGTCCTTGTGAAGTCATTGCCTGGTTGCATTATCTATTTGCTTTCATTGTGTGACTGCTTGTTCTGATTGGCTTTATACTATCTTCCATCCTGATCTATACTGCCTAGCTGCTATTAGTCTTTGTGCTTTCATTTTATTGAATACTTAACTATGGCTTGCTTAGTGTAGTCTACCTTCCGCTGCATGGTAATAGGTTTATTTCTATCGTTTGTCTTCGAAACTTCCATGTTTTGAAGACTTTCATAAAAATCGCCTATTCACCCCCCTCTAGTCGATCACTAGCACTTCCACCTGTACAAAAGCAAACTGCAATGTACAAGTTTTTTGTTTGAAAGAAATGGGTTTCCCTCGCCCCAACTTTCATAAAGAAGAGGCAAACAACCAATCATACATCATTCAAACAACTCTTGAACACAACTAGAAGTAGTTGCAACCGAAAGTAATACTGACGGTGCAGAAAATCGTCAGATCTCTTGGCAAGGTATCGGAGGAGCGCTCACGATCCTCTTCTTGATATTCATAGTTCTCGTTCTTTGGACTCTATGGACAAAGCAAATGGTTATGGATCAATTTATAGATTCCCAAAGTGCATGCTCCTAAGCAACACTGGCGGGAAATTCATGGCTAAATTAGTGCACTGTCTCGGTTAAATAAAAAAGGCATCATACTTTCCGAACCAAGCAAAAAGTCTTCGAATGGTCGGCAACATCTCCACGCGTCTTGACTCTTGAGTCTTGACGCCCCGTTGCATATCCACTCATCTGCCCATTATCAGCCAACCGATCTCAATCCTACGCACCAGACAGAAACGATGGTGATTTTTCGCTAACACTTATTTTTTGTGGGAAAGTTTTTCCTGAAACAGGCTGTCGACCCCGCTTTATATATAAAGCAATGACCACACCCAACCATCCACATACAAACACAACACCACACACACTCTAGGCTAGACATTGTGGGAATGTTTTTCGCTAGCACGTTCGTATCTGTCCCAACCCACCCTCGCCCCTTGTCCATTTGATTCAACAACCTCATTTTTTGGCTATGCAAATTGTAGTATCTTTTCTAAAATCGCAACTCAGTGTCCACAACCTTTTAGGCTCAACTTTTTTTGCAAAAACTATTTTAGGCTTAACTCTAATAAAAACTGGTACTAGAAAAAACCCGCCATCACATGCTCGAGTGAGCACCGATCCAAAACAACACTTCCAAAAAGGGAACGACACCAAAATGCCGATGCTGCCCAAGCCAATAGTGGAGGAGCACAACCCACGATGACGCCTTCAAAAAGGGGAACTACACTTGAGAACGTCCCATCATCGGCATCAACACCGTCGAGATATTGCTGATGGCGGCATATAGTGTTGGAATCACCCTCTACTTTTGGATCTCGCTATGAGAAAACATATTCTCCAGTTTTCTTCCCTCTCATTTGTGAAACGAAGAAAGCGGGTTTTGCTCCAGCTACCGCTATCCTAGGGAAACCTAAAGGACTAATAAATGAGAGGGAGAGACACTCACATAAGAAAACATCCTTTGCACAAGTTTATTTGCCTCCTATGTAGGCTTGGCTCTTCAACCAAGGAGGCGTGAAGGTAGAGGGACTCTCACATAAGAGACGAGACAATCTACATGGACTACCTCCCACCAATCTAATATAAGCACTTCACTGGCCGGCCCATCGCACGATCCCTGATCTGATTTCTTTGAGTTTTCCAACTGTATTTCAGTATTTCCCTTTTTTCTTTTATTGCTCTGATTTTTCTTCAAGAATTTTCTTTCTCTGTGTTTCTACTTTTCTTTTTATTTTTTTCTTATCCATTTCTATTATTTATGTTTCTTTTTTTGTTTTACACTTTATTTTTCCTATATATATTTTCAAAAATACACCATTATATCTTTATAAACACATTAACACTTTTCCAAAACTAAATGAATGTACACTGAATAATTTTAAAATAATATTTCATTCTTTGACTTATACATGGCCAGTTTTTCCTTGAGAACACATGCTTTTTAATGCAAGAACACTTTTTTATATATCATGAATATTATTTTGGAAAAATTGCAAATATGTGAACACTTTTTAATCTTGTGATTATTTCTAAATCCATCAACACATTTTAAAATATGTGAACTATTTTTTAGGTACATAATTTTTTTGAAATATGTGAACTTCTTTTAAAAGTTGTGATCAATTTTCAAAATTTATTATTACTTTTCTAAGTCATGAGCATTTTCAAAATATGCTAACATTTTATAAAAATATGAACACTTTTCAAATTCCATTAGCATTATTTAAAATAAATAAATACTTTTGAATTTATTCAAACATTTATTTAAATATGAAAGTGAAATAAAGAAATTCATGTGCAAAAATGGAAAAGGTAAAACAAAAGGAGAATAAAAATGTGAAGCAACAGGTTAAAAGAAGAAAATACACTATTCAAGAAATAAACAATATGGATTGCTTTGGTGACGTACAAACACTAGCTTACAGAATGCTGGCCTAGCTTTTTACTCTAGACAAAGATGCTAGCCTCGGTGATCAGGTTGGTCCAGTGGTGATGATTGACAATCATGCAAGGGGCAATATCTGTGACAAGTTTCTCAGAGTGAGAGTGCAGCTGCCCTTGTACTTTGCTCTACAGAAGGAGATCACGCTTGCCGATGAGATCACAAATGAAGAGGTGACAGTTTATCTGCGGTTTGAGAGATTGCCAAATTTCTGTTTATTCTGTGGATTCATAGGACATATGGAAGCGAGGTGTGACTTCCCAATTGCAGAAAAGAAGCTAAGGTACAGTAAGGAGCTTGGTGTGTTCCCAGTACATTTCGATGATCCCCGAGCTTGGTTTCTACCTGACAAAATGGGGCAAGCTACTGGCTCCCGGTCGTCAACTCCCCTATGGCGTGCTCCCAATCCAGCCAGCCATGCCATGGTTATGTCAGCGGTGGAACAGATGCGGGATGTTGTTGCTCGGCTCTCGGTGGGCGATAAGATGGAAACTGATAAAAACCAGAAGTCTCAAGTTACTATTACTCTGGTTGACTCTGAGGCTGAAGCAACACTCAGTGAGATACAAAACACTGATGAATCACATAACAGGCCGGTGAACGCGATGTTGTCTGCTAACTCCAGAAGCCTGAAGAGGGCCGACAACACCAATGCTTTTGTCCCCTGCTGTATGTATCAAATCCAAGGCCGATGAGCACAAGGAGGAGGTGACCAATGAGCACAAGGCGGGGGCTGTGGCGGTTGTTCCTGCGTCGGCGTCTGATCCTACGGGCGTCGACATGGCGGCCACGGAGGTGGTGCACGTCACGGGAGAACTAAACAAGACGCAGAACTACGAGGATATCCAGCAACCTGTTGACAACAACACCATGGCCCTCCCAAAAGGGTCAATGGTGTTTGCAATCGGCTCGAACACTCCCCCCGGTTCTGGACCGGGCAAGGGAAGATTGGGTCTGGGTGTGGCCAAGATGGGTCGCAAGAGACATGGTCGATCCCCCATGCTTGTTTCTGATGTAGATGGCAGAGCCGGTTCCATTGTAAAATCAGCACTTGGGAAGAGGCAACATAGCTCTGTAGTAGAAAAACAGTTAGAGGAGGAGAGCCACATCTCAGAACAAAATGTAAACCAGAAAAAGCTCTGTAGTGGAGAGAAACACCATGTGGTAGGGCAGGACTTAGGGTTGAAGGGTGGCAAGGAAGCAACCGATCCCGGGGCTATCGGTCAACTGACGGGCGCGATTGACGACGCCCGTCAGGAGAAATGAGTATTCTCAGCTGGAACTGCCGGGGCCTAGGGCAGTCCCGGACAGTTCAAGAGTTGGTGTGCCTCGTGCAGACCTACCGCCCCCGGATCGTCTTCTTATCTGAAACAAGGCAATGTGAGGACAAGGTAAAGGCAATAAAATGGAGACCAGGGCTGAAGCATTGTCTTACCCATGATGGTAAAGGCAAAGGAGGCGGCATTGCTTTGTACTGGGATGATTCAATAAATATTAAGATTTTGTCCTATGGTCCTTGTTATTTTGATGTGCTTGTGTCTGATGACCCCAATGGCCCTAAGTGGCGGGGAACTTTTGTCTATGGAGAACCACGTGCACAGGACCGTCACCACATGTGGTCTCTTCTCAAGCGGATCCGACCAAATGCGAGTGAACCTTGGATGATGATTGGCGATTTTAATGAAACCATGTGGCAAGCTGAACATTTTTCTTGCTCTCGAAGATCGGAAGGGTAAATGGCTAGGTTCAGGGATATGTTGTACTTTTGCAATCTTCATGATATTGGATACAAAGGAAAACCCTGGACTTATGACAATAAACAGGGGGCGGAAGAATGTTAAAGCCAGAATTGATAGAGTTGTGGCCTCCCCTTGTTGGAGTGACAGATTCAAAAGGCTCAGCTCACGCATATTATTTCCTCGAGGTCTGGTCACTTCCCCTTATTACTGGACTATGAAGGTGTACCAGATAGGAGAAAAATCCCAAGATTATTCAGGTATGAGGCCATGTGGGAGAGAAACGAAACACTATCTGTTGAAATTGAGGAAGCTTGGAAGAAGAATAATGTGCCCAGTTCGGGCCTGCAGGGGATTGTCCGGAATTTGGCTAATGTGAATCAGAGACTTCAATACTGGAGTAGTAAAAATTTTAGGTCTGTTACCATACATGTGCAGTACCTTCGGAAACAACTCGCCAACTTCTGGGGCAGAGCTCCTTCGGTTCAGAGAGACGAGCTAATTCATAGGAAGTCTCTAGAGCTGGATGTATATCTGTACAGAGAGGAAATCCTATGGTGTCAATGATCTAGAGTTAAATGGCTTCGAGAGGGCGAACAGAATACGAAATACTTCCAGCAAAAGGCCACTTGGCGGCAAAAGAAAAACAAGATAAGTAAACTGCGCAATACTGAAGGTAAATGGGTTGAAGGTGCGAGTGAACTAGCTAGTATGGCCACTGAATTCTTCAAAGAGCTTTACAAGGCGGATAACAATCTAAATCCAGATGCATTGCTCAACCTCTTTTTGGCCAAAGTGACACCTGAGATGAATGATCAGCTATGCTATGAGTTTACTGAGAAAGAAATTAGTGATGCATTATTCCAAATTGGACCTTTAAAAGCACCGGGTGTTGATGGTTTTCCAGCTCATTTTTATCAGAGAAATTGGTCTTTTATGTGGGATGATGTAGTTGCTGTAGTAAAGGAGTTCTTTGTGAATGGAGTCATGCCTGAGGGCATAAATGACACGGTCATCGTTCTCATACCTAAAGGTAACTCGCCTGAGTGCCTTAAAGATTTTCGTCCAATAAGCCTTTGCAATGTTATTTACAAGGTGATATCCAAGTGTCTCGTCAACCGTTTGCCGCCTTTCCTCGATGAGCTTGTGTCTGAAAGTCAAAGCGAGTTTATCCCGGGAAGGATGATAACTGACAATGCCAGCATCGCTTTCGAGTGTTTCTATAAGATCCAACAGAGCAAAATTTCCCAGAATACTCACTGCACTTATAAGTTAGACCTGACTAAGGCTTATGATCGCGTCGAATGGAAGTTTCTAGAAGGTGCTTGTCCAAGTTTGGCTTCTGCCACAAATGGATATCGTGGGTAATGACTTGTGTTCACTCAGTGAGATATGCGGTGAGGATGAACGGGGAAATTCTGGAGTTCTTTTACCCTACGAGGGGCTTGAGGCAGGGTGACCCGCTAAGCCCCTACTTGTTCCTCTTTGTGGCTGAGGGTCTCTCCATGGCCCTGGACAAGCAGTGAGAAGTTGGACACATTACCCCAATTAAAGTAGCCAGGGGAAGCCCAGGGATCTTGCATTTGTTGTTCGCAGACGATAGTTTGCTCTTCTTCAAGGCATCGGAAGCTCAAGCTCGAAGTGTGAAAGATGCTCTATCTTTATTCCAGCAAGGTACTGGTCAACTTCTTAGCCCCGGAAAATGCTCTATTTTGTTTAGTCAGGTGTGTCCAGAACTGGTGAGGCAGGCTATTTCTAGTACCTTGGATATTACAACTTCTACTTTTGAGGAGAAATATTTGGGCCTGCCAACCCCAGAAGGCCGCATGAAAGGTAAACACTTTCAACCCATTTCAGCTCGTTTCACTAAAAGGCTTACAAACTAGGCTGAGAGGTTCATGTCTCATGGTGCGAAACACAACCTCGTAAAATCAGTGGCTCAGGCTATTCTCACTTACACTATGAGCATTTTCAAGATGGGGGCTCGTTTCTATGATCAGTATGAAAAACTCATTAGAGATTTTTGGTGGGGCGATGAGCAAAATAAGTGGAAAGCACATTGGATGTCATGGGATAGAATGACTCGTACTAAATCGCAAGGCGGAATGGGGTTCCGTGACATGAGAATTTTCAACCAAGCTTTGTTGGCGAAGCAAGCATGGAGACTTGTTCAAAGGCCGGACAGTATGTGTGTAAGAGTTTTGAAGTCAAAGTATTATCCAAAAGGTAATATCATGGATATGGTCTTCCCCTCGGATGCATCTCCTGTTTGGCGAGGGATTGAACATGGGCTTGAGTTATTAAATAAGGGCATGATATGGAGAGTGGGAAATGGAAAAAGCATCCAGATTCATAGACATAATTGGATCCCTCGCCAAGAAGGGATGTCGATCATGTCCCTTAAGAATAGGAGCAGAATTCGTTGGGTCAACCAATTGATTATTCCAAACACAAATGAGTGGAATAGGCCTTTGATTCATAGTTTGTTCCATGAGTTTGATGCTCTAGAGATTTGCAAAATTAGGATACCATCAATTCCTGTTGATGATGTGCTAGCGTGGAATCATGAAAAGGATGGTAATTTTACGGTGAGAAGTGCGTACAATTTGGGGATGAACCTGAAAAATTCTACAGGCTGGGAAGAATCATCACATAGCCATGGCAATGGAAGAGTGTCTCTTTGGAACCTCATATGGAAAGCACACATCCCCCACAAGATCAGAATTTTTGCTTGGAGAACTGCTACTGATTCCTTACCAACAAAAGAAAACAAATTGAAGCGGACTTTGGAACACGATAGTATTTGCAATATTTGTGGTAGGGAGCCTGAGGATGCTTACCATGCTACTGTTCGCTGTACTAAAGCTAGAGCTATCAGAGAAGCTATGAGGAAAGTTTGGCCTTTGCCAAAAGAAGAATGCTTCGATCGTTCAGGACCCGATTGGTTGCTGATGTTACTTAGCCAATGTGATAACACCTCCAAAGAGAGAATCTTGTTGTTGTTATGGAGAGCCTGGTACTTACGTGATGATATAATGCATCATAAAGGTACTGCTTCCGTTGCCGAATCTGTCATCTTCTTGTCTAATTATTGGTACTGCCTTAACGGAGACATTAATTCTGCCCATGACTTGAAGGGCAAAACTCCTGTGGCTGCAATTCCTAGAGCGAAATCTGAAGTTAGTGCCCATGCTTCCAATTGGACCAGGGCCCCTGTTGGCGTTATGAAGGTAAATTTTGATGCATCTTTCATTGCTACTTCGAGTTTGGCAGCGGCTGGGGTCATTGCAAGAAACAGCGACGACGAGGTCTTGTTTAGTGCGGGCTGGACCCTCCCTAAGTGCAGTGATGACGAAGAGGCTGAAGGGCAGGCGATGCTTTTAGGCATGCAAACTTTGGAAAAAATATATGTTGGTCCGACGATATTCGAGACAGACTGTGCGACTGTTGTGGAGGCCCTCAATGCAAAGTCTGTGATCAGGCCAAGATGGTGGACTACTTATAACGATTCTTTGGAATTGTTGAAGAATTCCCCATCCTGGAGAGTGACAAAGATTGAAAGAGAGAGCAACGTGGCTGCACATAAACTTGCTGCTTACGCTAGATCTAATGGCAGTTTTTTTATGATGAGCAGTGTGCCATGTAGTATAACTGATGTAATCTTGAAAGATTGTACTCCCGATACAAGTAATATATAAAGCTCTCTTTTCTCTAAAAAAAAAGATGCTAGCCTAGTTTTTCACCAATTTTTTTATAAATGATGATATATCGGTTAAAAAAAACAGGGAACAAACGCATAGACAAGAGGTGTAAACGGGCCGGTCTAATAACGAAGCACCGCGGGCGATGTGGTGTTGTTACTCGCAGCAGGCGATGCATACCAGCGGCCTCCTTTCCGTGTGGTGGGATTGGGAACAACGATGCCTAGCAGAGACGCGCAGTTTTCTAAAGGAAAAAGAAAAGAAAACACAGAACGCGCACCGCGCTGCTGTTCTGGGGAATCCATGGAAGCGGCAACGGCGAGCTCGGTGGTAGGATCGAGGGCCGAGTTCGGGTCCCGCCTAGGGCTCGCGAGGCCTTGGCTCAGACCCAGCGGCGGCCGCGGCGGTCCTCACACCCCTCTCCCGTTTCGCCATCTGCCATGGCCGACCTCGCGCCTCGTCCGCAGCAGAGCAGTCCGGGCGCGGAGCGTCGTCGCCGCCGCAAATCCTCACCAGCAGCAGGCCGGAGTGGGAGGAGGAGAGGCGATGGAGCCCGAGAGGGGCAGCCCCCACGAGGTGATTGTTCTTCCTCCCCCTTCCCGTTACGATTTGTCCGTGACGGCGGCGAGCCCCATCCCTCACGCGGCGGATCTGTATCGCAGGTGAGGGAGGAGATTGCGAGGTGCTACGAGCTCGTCCGCCGCCTCGGCCGTGGCGCCGTCTACCTCGGCTCCTCCAGGGTGCCGGCCGCGCACCCCCACTACCGCCAGACCGCCCAGCTCGCGGCGGAGATAGCCAAGCTGCTGGACTGCACCACATGGACGGGCGCCGGCCCCGGCCTCATGGATGCTGCCACCCAGGGCGCCCTCGAGGCGGGCAAGCCGGTCGGCGGCTTCAGGATCGGCAAGGAGGCCGGTGAATGGACAGCCTCGAACTTCCACCCTTACCTGCCCTCGGAGACCTACCTCACCTGCAGGTTCTTCTCGGCAAGGAAGCATGGCTTAGTGGACGCTGTAGTGCGCAACAGCTCCGCGGACAAAACCGCCATCGTCGCATTGCCCGGCGGCATTGGGACGCTGGATGAGCTTTTTGAGATCATGGCGCTGATTCAGCTGGAGAGGATCGGATCGGCTCTACCGGTCCCGTTATTGCTGATGAATTATGACTCTTACTACTCCAAACTGCTGGAGTTTCTGAATGACTGCGAGGACTGGGGCACAGTTGCTCCTGGGGAAGTGGCATCGCTGTGGAAGATTTGCAGTGGGAACCACGAAGCCTTGGAGTACTTGGCACAGTTCTACGATGTGCCTACGGGGGAAAGGAATTATGGCATATCATCACCGCCGTCGAAGGTAGACAGGGTTCCTTTCTACACCGTCAGGAGATGACACAATCTCTTCTCAAGAATGTTCTCTCTTCTTTTTTCCCCTTTTGCAGAATGTCATCATTGCAATAATTCTCATTCTGTTATGGGAATGTCAGCAATAATTTTATGGACAGTATCGGTTTCTTTTGTTACATGTTTGAATTAGTAATGCAGGGATGCGTGCAACAACAAAAAGAGAGCCTCCTTTCCATTTTACAAGGATTAAGATTATACAGTATGAAGGAAATATGTACACTACTAACTACGAGTACTAAGCTTGATCAAATAATACAAGTGCCATCACTCTTTGGCCTCCTATTTTTCATTCACTTGTGTGTATCTATCAGATAGTGCCTTAGAAACTGTACCAAAGCAAAGCACATCTAAATATATGGAATAAGATGCACTCTATGAAGTCCCAAGTTCCCTTTCAGTTGCTTCAGCAGTCATTCAAACATTTGTTCATCTCTTCTTAGGTGTCATAGTTTGCATTGAAATGGACAGCCTTCTCACGTGATTTAATCAATCGGCTTTCCTAGTTTTAATCACCATGTAAGGTGCCTGTGCTATCATAACAGTAGAAGTCTGAAACAGGTTAACCCATGTTTGATCCTCTCTGCCAAGACGCCAGAATACTGAGAACAGTAGAGCCTTTCTTGGGTATCTGATTGAAAGTTTACACAGACAAAGAGAACCAAGAAATTTGATTTTGTTCTTCATGCTTGGTTAATCATTGTAACAGTAATTTTGAAGGACATAAGGTTCATCTTGTAAAAAGAAGATTGACTGTGACCAAGAGACAAGAAATTACCACAAAAGAAGACATGTAACATTGGATGCAAACCTGGAAATTTTTCTGTAGAACTTTATTCTGGTACAAGTTTTATAATTTTCGACAAGAGAGTTCAGTCCATCAAGATATCAAAAATTTATACAAATAATGGACAGCACATAGAAGCAAGTTTATGCAAGGAATGGGCAAGACAAATAGCAACAATTTTATGCAAAGACAGGACAAGAGAAATAGCAACAGATAAATCGAAACAAGTAGTACTTGCCACCATAGTTTCCCCCCCTCTTGCGTGGTTTTAGCTGTAATCTTTCAAGGGCAATTTCCAACTTCAGAACCCTTAGGGCATCTCCAGCCGCGCCCCCAAGAAGGCCCCCCAGGCGTCTTTTCGTCCGCCGGCGCCAAAAAATCGGCCCAGTCGCGCCCCCAAGAGCTCAGTTTTCGCCGGTTCGGGCCGAAATTGGCGCCGGCGGACCCAACCCGAACCCAGCACGCTGGGGGTCGCTCGGGGGCGTCGGACGAATCGTTTTTGGCGCGAAGAGCCGCGGGCCCGTCGCGTCAGCGACTCTACCCTCTTCTCGCCCCTTCGTCGTCATCATCGCCTCGTTTCCCGTGGCGAATCAATGCCAAAGCTGCCGCGCGCTGCCGCGCCGGTCAGCCTCCATTGATGCCTCACGGGCGGCGCAGTGAAGGCTGGGCGGCGCGTCCCTCGGCCGCCACGCAATCACGCCACGCTTAACGCGCCGGCCAAGCCTACCACGCGGCGTCTCCGCCTATAAAAGCCGACTGCAAGTGCGCCGGAGAGACTCACCCCGATCATCCACCCGACGACGCGCTCATTTCTCCCCCTTTCCTCCTCTCGCCGTCACCAGTTGAGAAAGCATGGCCGAGCGTTTCCCAGGCGACGGCGCGGCGGCGAACGGATTCGGGCGCCATCATCTGCACGAGGACGAGGCTCGCCTCCTTTTCGAGGCCGAGTACCCGGTCCCGCCGGACATGTTGGTGCCCGGGGCTTGAAGGATCAGCGCCGGCGGCGTGCCAGTGCCACCACCACTCACCGGGGCGACGCGGCATGCGGAGATCGCACGCATCCGCGCGTCCCTGTCGCGGGCGGCAAGGGAGGGGCCACGGTACGTCCCCGACAGCCCGCTCTGGGAGCCCTACTTCCGCCGCCGTCACGCCGAGCAGCTCGAGGCCACCAACGGCGTCGTGCCCTCCGGCAGGCTCAACTCCGATGGCCGGCGCTGGTGGTGGGGCGTGCCCGGCCGCACGTTGGAGGCCGTCCTCGAGTACATCGAGGGCGGCAACACGCCGCGCCTCGAGTACCCCGCTCCCCCGTCCTTCTCACACCGTCGGGGAAGCTCCTGGACGCCGAGGCGCATGGAGACCGGGGCGTCCTCCTCCTCGTCCGGCGGCTCTCCTTGCCTCCACCTCCACCCCGTCAAGCCGGAGCCCCAGGACACGCCTGTCAGTGCGCGTACCCGCAGCTCCGGCGGCTCTCCCTGCCTCCACCTTCGCCCCGTCAAGCCGAAGCCCCAGGACACGCCTGTCAGCGCGCGTACCCGCAGCTCCGGCGCCCTCGTCGAGCCCAAGGTGGAGCCCAGCCTCCCCCCGGAGTACGAGGAGATAGCCCGGCGCGGCTTCTCTGACGAGGACGCCATGCAGTGGTCGCGCGACGACTACCTGCGCGAGGAGATGATCCGGCGGCGCCATGAAGTAAATATGCCCTAGAGGCAATAATAATGTTATTATATTATTTCCTTATATCATGATAAATGTTTATTATTCATGCTAAAATTGTATTATCCGGAAACATAATACTTGTGTGATTACATAGACAAACTAAACGTCACTAGTATGCCTCTACTTGACTAGCTCGTTAATCAAAGATGGTTATGTTTCCTAACCATAGACATGTGTTGTCATTTGATTAACGGGATCACATTATTAGGAGAATGATGTGATTGACATGACCCATTCCATTAGCTTACCACCCGATCGTTTAGTATGTTGCTATTGCTTTCTTCATGACTTATACATGTTCCTATGACTATGAGATTATGCAACTCCCGTTTGCCGGAGGAACACTTTGTGTGCTACCAAACATCACAACGTAACTGGGTGATTATAAAGGAGATCTACAGGTGTCTCCAAAGGTAAATGTTGGGTTGGCGTATTTTGATATTAGGATTTGTCACTCCGATTGTCGGAGAGGTATCTCTGGGCCCTCTCGGTAATGCACATCACATAAGCCTTGCAAGCATTGCAACTAATGAGTTGGTTGCGAGATGATGTATTACGAAACGAGTAAAGAGACTTGCCGGTAACGAGATTGAACTAGGTATTGAGATACCAACGATCGAATCTCGGGCAAGTAACATACCGATGACAAAGGGAACAACGTATGTTGTTATGCGGTCTGACCGATAAAGATCTTCGTAGAATATGTGGGAGCCAATATGAGCATCCAGGTTCCGCTATTGGTTATTGACCGGAGACATGTCTCGGTCATGTCTACATTATTCTCGAACCCGTAGGGTCCGCACGCTTAAGGTTTCGATGACAGTTATATTATGAGTTTATGGGTTTTGATGTACCGAAGTTAGTTCGGAGTCCCTGATGTGATCACGGACATAATGAGGAGTCTCGAAATGGTCGAGACATAAAGATTGATATATTGGACGGCTATATTCGGACACCGGAAGTGTTCCGGGTGATTTCAGAGAAAACTGGAGTACCGGAGGGTTACCGGAACCCCCCCCCCCCGGGAGAAGTAATGGGCCATATGGGCCTTAGTGGAGAGAGAGAAGGGCAGCCAGGGTGGGCCGCGTGCCTCCTCCCCCCTTGGTCCAAATTGGACTAGGAGAGGGGGGCGGCGCCCCCCTTTCCTTCTCCCTCCCCACTTCCTTTCCCCCTCCTTTGGTTTGGCGGCGCCCCCCTTTGGTTTGGCGGTATTGTTGGATGAAGCGGCCCGGACCGACATTACGCGTACGCTTACGCGAGACCGGTTCTCCCGACGTGCTTTGCACAAAGGTGGCTAGCGGGTGACAGTTTCTCCAACTTTAGTTGAACCGAGTGTGGCTACGCCCGGTCCTTGCGAAGGTTAAAACAGCACCAACTTGACAAACTATCGTTGTGGTTTTGATGCGTAGGTAAGATTGGTTCTTACTTAAACCCGTAGCAGCCACATAAAACTTGCAACAACAAAGTAGAGGACGTCTAACTTGTTTTTGTAGGGCATGTTGTGATGTGATATGGTCAAGACATGATGCTAAATTTTATTGTATGCGATGATCATGTTTTTTTACCAAGTTATCGGCAACTGGCAGGAGCCATATGATTGTCGCTTTATTGTATGCAATGCAATTGCGCTGTAATACTTTACTTTATCACTAAGCGGTAGCGATAGTCGTGGAAGCATAAGATTGGCGAGACGACAACGATGCTACGATGATGATCAAGGTGTCACGCCGGTGACGATTGTGATCATGAAGTTGCTTCGAAGATGGAGATCACAAGCACAAGATGATGATGGCCATATCATATCACTTATATTGATTGCATGTGATGTTTATCTTTTATGCATCTTATATTGTTTTGTTTGATGGTAGCATTTTAAGATGATCTCTCATTAATTATCAAGAAGTGTTCGCACCGTTGCAAAAGTTCTTCATGCTGAGACACCACGTGATGATCAGGTGTGATAGGCTCTACGTTCAAATACAACGGGTGCTGCACACGCGGAATACTCAGGTTATACTTGACGAGCCAAGCATATACAGATATGGCCTCGGAACACGGAGATCAAAAGGTCGAGCGTGAATCATATAGTAGATATGATCAACATAGTGATGTTCACCAATGAAACTACTCCATCTCACGTGATGATCGGACATGGTTTAGTTGATTTGGATCACGTAATCACTTAGAAGATTAGAGGGATGTCTATCTAAGTGGGAGTTCTTTAGTAATATGATTAATTGAACCTAAATTTATCATGAACTTAGTACCTGATAGTATCTTGCTTGTTTATGTTTGATTGTAGATAGATGGCCCATGTTGTTGTTCCGTTGAATTTTAATGCGTTCCTTGAGAAAGCAAAGTTGAAAGATGATGGTAGCAATTACACGGACTGAGTTCGTAACTTGAGGATTATCCTCATTGCTGCACAGAAGAATTACATCCTGGAAGCACCGCTAGGTGCCAGGCCTGCTGCTGGAGCAACACCAGATGTTATGAACGTCTGGCAGAGCAAAGCTGATGACTACTCGATAGTTCAGTGTGCCATGCTTTACGGCTTAGAATTGGGACTTCAACGACGTTTTGAACGTCATGGATCATATGAGATGTTCCAGGAGTTGAAGTTAATATTTCAAGCAAATTCCCGGATTGAGAGATATGAAGTCTCCAATAAGTTCTATAGCTGCAAGATGGAGGAGAACAGTTCTGTCAGTGAGCATATACTCAAAATGTCTGGGGTATAATAATCACTTGATTAAATTGGGAGTTAATCTTCCAGATGATTGCGTCACTGACAGAATTCTTCAATCACTGCCACCAAGCTACAAGAGCTTCGTGATGAACTATAATATGCAAGGGATGAATAAGACTATTCCCGAGCTCTTCACAATGCTGAAAGCTGCGGAGGTAGAAATCAAGAAGGAGCATCAAGTGTTGATGGTCAACAGGACCACTAGTTTCAAGAAAAAGGGCAAAGGAAAGAAGAAGGGGAACTTCAAAAAGAACAGCAAGCAAGTTGCTACTCAAAAGAAGAAACCCAAACCTGGACCTAAGCCTGAAACTGAGTGCTTCTACTGCAAGCAGACTGGTCACTGGAAGCGGAACTGCCCCAAGTATTTGGCGGATAAGAAGGATGGCAAGGTGAACAAAGGTATATGTGATATACATGTTATTGATGTGTACCTTACTAATGCTCGCAGTAGCACCTGGGTATTTGATACTGGTTCTGTTGCTAACATTTGCAACTCGAAACAGGGACTACGGATTAAGCGAAGATTGGCTAAGGACGAGGTGACGATGCGCGTGGGAAATGGTTCCAAAGTCGATGTGATCGCGGTCGGCACGCTACCTCTACATCTACCTTTAGGATTAGTATTAGACCTAAATAATTGTTATTTAGTGCCAGGTTTAAGCATGAACATTATATCTGGATCTTGTTTGATGCGAGACAGTTATTCATTTAAATCAGAGAATAATGGTTGTTCTATTTATATGAGTAATATCTTTTATGGTCATGCACCCTTAAATAGTGGTCTATTCTTATTAAATCTCGATAGTAGTGACACACATATTCATAATGTTGAAGCCAAAAGATGCAGAGTTGATAATGATAGTGCAACTTATTTGTGGCACTGCCGTTTGGGTCATATCGGTGTAAAGCGCATGAAGAAACTCCATACTGATGGACTTTTGGAACCACTTGATTATGAATCGCGTGGTACTTGCGAACCGTGCCTTATGGGTAAGATGACAAAAACACCGTTCTCCGGTACTATGGAGAGAGCAACAGATTTGTTGAAAATCATACATACAGATGTATGTGGTCCGATGAATGTTGAGACTCGTGGCGGATATTGTTATTTTCTCACTTTCACAGATGACTTAAGCAGATATGGGTATATCTACTTAATGAAACATAAGTCTGAAACGTTTGAAAAGTTTAAAGAATTTCAGAGTGAAGTTGAAAATCATCGTAACAAGAAAATAAAATTCCTACGGTCTGGTCGTGGAGGAGAATATTTGAGTTACGAGTTTGGTGTACATTTGAAGCAATGCGGAATAGTTTCGCAACTCACGCCACCCGGAACACCACAACGTAATGGTGTGTCCGAACGTCGTAATCGTACTTTACTAGATATGATGCGATCTATGATGTCTCTTACTGATTTACCGCTATCGTTTTGGGGATATGCTCTAGAGACGGCCGCATTCACGTTAAATAGGGCACCATCAAAATCCGTTGAGACGACGCCTTATGAACTATGGTTTGGCAAGAAACCAAAGTTGTCGTTTCTGAAAGTTTGGGGTTGCGATGCTTATGTGAAAAAGCTTCAACCTGATAAGCTCGAACCCAAATCGGAGAAATGTGTCTTCATAGGATATCCAAAGGAAACTATTGGATACACCTTCTATCACAGATCCGAAGGCAAGACTTTTGTTGCTAAATTCGGAAACTTTCTAGAGAAGGAGTTTCTCTCGAAAGAAGTGAGTGGGAGGAAAGTAGAACTTGACGAGGTAACTGTACCTGGTCCCTTATTGGAAAGTAGTACATCACAGAAACCAGTTTCTGTGACACCTACACCAATTAGTGAGGAAGCTAATGATGATGATCATGAAACTTCAGAACAAGATACTACTGAACCTCGTAGATCAACCAGAGTAAGATCCGCACCAGAGTGGTACAGTAATCCTGTTCTGGAAGTCATGCTACTAGATCATGATGAACCTATGAACTATGGAGAAGCGATGGTGAGCCCAGATTCCGCAAAATGGCTTGAAGCCATGAAATCTGAGATGGGATCCATGTATGAGAACAAAGTATGGACTTTGGTTGACTTGCCCAATGATAGGCAAGCAATTGAGAATAAATGGATCTTCAAGAAGAAGACTGACGCTGACGGTAATATTACTGTCTACAAAGCTCGACTTGTCGCAAAAGGTTTTCGACAAGCTCAAGGGATTGACTACGATGAGACCTTCTCACCCGTAGCGATGCTTAAGTCTGTCCGAATCATGTTAGCAATTGCCGCATTTTATAATTATGAAATTTGGCAAATGGATGTCAAAACTGCATTCCTGAATGGATTTCTGGAAGAAGAGTTGTATATGATGCAACCGGAAGGTTTTGTCGATCCAAACGGAGCTAACAAAGTGTGCAAGCTCCAGCGATCCATTATGGACTGGTGCAAACTTCTCGGAGTTGGAATAAACGCTTTGATAGTGTGATCAAAGCATTTGGTTTTATACAGACTTTCGGAGAAGCCTGCATTTACAAGAAAGTGAGTGGGAGCTCTGTAGCATTTATGATATTATATGTAGATGACATATTACTAATTGGAAATGATATAGAATTTCTGAATAGCATAAAGGGATACTTGAATAAGAGTTTTTCAACGAAAGACCTCGGTGAAGCTGCTTACATATTGGGCATTAAGATCTATAGAGATAGATCAAGACGCTTAATTGGACATTCACAAAGCACATACCTTGACAAAATTTTGAAGAAGTTCAAAATGGATCAAGCAAAGAAAGAATTCTTGCCTATGTTACAAGGTGTGAAATTGAGTAAGACTCAATGCCCGACCAATGCAGAAGATAAAGAGAAAATGAAAGATGTTCCCTATGCTTCAGCCATAGGCTCTATCATGTATGCAATGCTGTGTACCAGACCTGATGTGTGTCTTACTATAAGTCTAGCAGGGAGGTGCCAAAGTAACCAGGAGTGGATCACTGGACAGCGGTCAAGAACATCCTAAAATACCTGAAAAGGACTAAGGATATGTTTCTCATATATGGAGGTGACAAAGAGCTCATCGTAAATGGTTACGTTGATGCAAGATTTGACACTGATCCGGACGATTCTAAATCGCAAACCGGATACGTGTTTACATTAAACGGTGGAGCTGTCAGTTGGTGCAGTTCTAAACAAAGCGTTGTGGCAGGATCTACATGTGAAGCACAGTACATAGCTGCTTCGGAAGCAGCAAATGAAGGAGTCTGGATGAAGAAGTTCATATCCGATCTAGGTGTCATACCTAGTGCATCGGGTCCAATGAAAATCTTTTGTGACAATACTGGTGTAATTGCCTTGGCAAAGGAATCCAGATTTCACAAGAGAACCAAGCACATCAAAAGACGCTTCAATTCCATCCGGGATCTAGTCTAGGTGGGAGACATAGAGATTTGCAAGATACATACGGATCTGAATGTTGCAGACCCGTTGACTAAGCCTCTTCCACGAGCAAAACATGATCAGCACCAAAGCTCCATGGGTGTTAGAATTATTACTGTGTAATCTAGATTATTAACTCTAGTGCAAGTGGGAGACTGAAGGAAATATGCCCTAGAGGCAATAATAATGTTATTATATTATTTCCTTATATCATGATAAATGTTTATTATTCATGCTAAAATTGTATTATCCGGAAACATAATACTTGTGTGATTACATAGACAAACTAAACGTCACTAGTATGCCTCTACTTGACTAGCTCGTTAATCAAAGATGGTTATGTTTCCTAACCATAGACATGTGTTGTCATTTGATTAACGGGATCACATTATTAGGAGAATGATGTGATTGACATGACCCATTCCATTAGCTTAGCACCCGATCGTTTAGTATGTTGCTATTGCTTTCTTCATGACTTATACATGTTCCTATGACTATGAGATTATGCAACTCCCGTTTGTCGGAGGAACACTTTGTGTGCTACCAAAGGTCACAACGTAACTGGGTGATTATAAAGGAGCTCTACATGTGTCTCCAAAGGTAAATGTTGGTTTGGCGTATTTCGAGATTAGGATTTGTTACTCCGATTGTCGGAGAGGTATCTCTGGGCCCTCTCGGTAATGCACATCACATAAGCCTTGCAAGCATTGCAACTAATGAGTTGGTTGCGAGATGATGTATTACGAAACGAGTAAAGAGACTTGCCGGTAACGAGATTAAACTAGGTATTGAGATACCGACGATTGAATCTCGGGCAAGTAACATACCGATGACAAAGGGAACAACGTATGTTGTTATGCGGTCTGACCGATAAAGATCTTCGTAGAATATGTGGGAGCCAATATGAGCATCCAGGTTCCGCTATTGGTTATTGACCGGAGACATATCTCGGTCATGTCTACATTATTCTCGAACCCGTAGGGTCCGCACGCTTAAGGTTTCGATGACAGTTATATTATGAGTTTATGAGTTTTGATGTACCGAAGTTAGTTTGGAGTCCCGGATGTGATCACAGACATAACGAGGAGTCTCGAAATGGTCGAGACATAAAGATTGATATATTGGACGGCTATATTCGGACACCGGAAGTGTTCCGGATGATTTCGGAGAAAACCGGAGTACCGGAGGGTTACCGAAACCCCCCCGGGAGAAGTAGTGGGCCACATGGGCCTTAGTGGAGAGAGAGAAGGGCAGCCAGGGTGGGCTGCGCGCCTCCTCCCCCCTTGGTCCGAATTGGACTAGGAGAGGGGGGGCGGCGCCCCCCTTTCCTTCTCCCTCCCCACTTCGTTTCCCCCTCCTAGTAGGAGTCCTACTCCTACTAGGAGGAGGACACCTCCTTGGCGCGCCAATAGGGCCGGCCGGCCTCCTCCCCTTGCTCCTTTATATACGGGGGCAGGGGGCACCACTAGACACAACTAGTTGATCCACTTGATCGTTTTCTTAGCCGTGTGTGGTGCCCCCTTCCACCATAATCCTCGATAATATTGTAGCGGTGCTTAGGCGAAGCCCTGCGACGGTAGAACATCAAGATCGTCACCACGCCGTCGTGCTGACGGAACTCTTCCCCGACACTTTGCTCGATCGGAGTCCGGGGATCGTCATCGAGCTGAACGTGTGCTAAAACTCGGAGGTGCCGTACTTTCGGTGCTTGATCGGTCGGGCCGTGAAGACGTACGACTACATCAACTGCGTTGTCATAACGCTTCCGTTGCGATCTACAAGGGTACGTAGATCACACTCTCCCCTCTCGTTGCTATGCATCACCATGATCTTGCGTGTGCGTAGGAATTTTTTTGAATTTACTACGTTCCCCTACACGCCGGGCCCTGAAGGAGATCGCCGCCCGCAAACGTGGGCGCGAGGACGAGGATGGCGTCGTCGTCCTCGATAGCGACGAGGACGACGCCCCCAGACCGTCCAACCCGCCGCGCCAACCGGGGGAGGGATGCAGCTCGGACGGCGGAGGCGTAGGCGGGGGCGGCGGCGGCGGCGACGACGACGACGACGACGACGGCGGTGACTACACGCGGTTCTACAGCCTCCTCGGCATGTAGAACCGCGTGGGCGGGCGGCGAGGCGGGCGGCGAGGGAGACGGCGGGGTAGCCCGCGGTAGGCTTTTTTTTGTAAAATATGTTTAAATTTGAATGAACTCGCCCGTGTTTGCATTGTGTTTGCGCCGAATTTAAACATTTTAAAAACCCGTAGGGGGGCCGCGACTGGGGGTGCATCACGCCCCCAGTGCGCGGTTTAGCGCCGGTGCGTATCCAGGGGCGATTTTTTACTCCTCTTGAAGGGCCAACGGCTGAAGATGCCCTTACAAACAGCCATATACTTTTTGGGCTGAGACGTATTAACCTTCATGGCAAACTCATTTTTAATACGTAGCATAATGTTTGAGTGTCGTTCTGAAGTTATCCATTGAGGGAAAAGTGTCGCTCACGACCATCTTTGGATTATCCCTATCAAAGGAAGTGAACTGCTCCTCGGATGCACGATGATCAACGGGTAAGGCTTCACCATCAGTGTCAATGGCATCAACGACCGAGATATTAGCATCAACATGAGCGGTGTTAGCATCATTAGCAGCCTGGCACGCGCTCTCATCCTCCTTAAGACCAAGCAAAATTATACTCTACATCGTGTCCTCGACATGAACATCAAAATCATCTGTTTCTTCCTCTATCACAAGAGTTGACCAATCCAGCCCGCCAAAGGTGGCCCGAAGAACTACCTGTCTGTTTTTTTTTTTGAACAAAGGAAAGGTTACCAACAGGTGCCAATTCATTCAGCTCAAAGTCATAGTACATGAAGAGTTACAAGATTTGCCACGAAATAGGAAAGAAAGAGCAGCAGAATCTGAGAAGCTAGAGGTGAATAGAAGTCCTTGAAGGCAACAAGGGAGCAAGAATCCCCACTGATGAACAACATGACCAAAATGGCAAGGCAGCCAGAGGAGAAAAGTAGATGTTCTACTAATCTGACAGAGACTGAGGAAACGAAGCAGTAATCTGGTCCAGATAGAGATTAAAAAGCAGCATGAGCCTCCTATCTTCGTTTGTCTGCAGCATCAACAACGCCATGTAGCTGTACTAACATGACCAGACTCCCTTTGCTTCAAACAAGCCCTGAAATAGAGTATTTGACAAAAAACTCCACATTAGGGGTTCCCTTCCCACGAAACTACCACATTCAAAAAAGTGACTGATAACTACCAATTTTTTTTAATTTTGTGACAAGAAACTACCATCTTCGAAAAATGACCCATTTAGATGATTTAAACGTGATTATGACAAATGGGACCCACCCATCAGGGCTGACGTGGCGGCCCAGTCAACTCCGTTTGTTTTGACCATCAAGTTGACCGTTATGACAGGTGGGGCCCACATGTCATCATCAACCTTCCTCCTCCCGTGTCTCTCTCAGTCATTTCAACAAGCACCTTCTGTGCATCTAAGGGAAGGAGGCGACGGCAAGGGGAAGAGCGACCTCCAGCACGACGCTCACCACAACCAACTGCACGCCCGCCCCCTTCCAGCTCGAGGTTGTGGTCACAACCGCCACGCACGCGGGAGATGAGCGGCTGCGCCGCCACCGCCGTCGCCGTCGCCGACGCGGCGATGACGACCAGGAAGACCAGGAGGAAGAGGAGTGTGGCAAGGAAGACGAACAACACGACGCCCTGCACGAATGACTCCAGGCCGCCGGTGACAGAGTGACTCCGGCTGTACCTGTACCAAGAGGTGAGATAATACGCCGGGACGGCCGTGGACGCGGGCTCCGCGGCGGCGACCAGCGCGCCGCCGGGGCATGCCGCAGACGAGCTCGCAGAGCGAGCGCGACCGGTCGCCGCGGAGCGTGGCGCAGGCGGCCTGCGTCACGAGCTTGCTGGCGACTACGCTAGGTGGAGGACGAGTAGCACCGCTGGGTGCAGCCACGCCCGCGTACACCTCGACGACACTGCTTCAGAGCACCCGCAGCACCAAGTCGGCCGGCGACGTGGACCCTACGCTCGTGCTCAGCTCCACCGACGCAGGATGTGCCTGGCTTCCTCACCTCCTCCTCCAAATCGACATAGGAGCAGCTGGATGAGCATGCTCGCGTCCGTCGTCGGGCCGAAGCTCACCTGCTCTCCTCCCATGCACATAAGATGTTTGTTGAAATGCCAGAGAGAGAGAGAGGAGGAAGAAGAAGGTTGATGTGGGCCCCACTATCATAACGGTTAACCTGACGGTCAAAACAAACGTAGTTGACTTTGCCGCCACGTCAGCCTTGACGGGCGGGTCCCGCCTGTCATAAACATGTTCAAATCGTCTAAACGGGTCATTTTTCAAAAGTGGTAGTTTTTTATCATAAAATTAGAAAATTTAGGTAGTTATCAGTCATTTTTTTGAATGTGGTAGTTCCATGGGACGGAAACCTCTAATGTGGTAGTTTTTTGTCAAATACTCTCCTGAAATAAGTTGATGCAAGAAGAGAACAGAGCCTGTAATCCTGCCTAACCCAAACATTCTGATCAAAGCCTGTAAAAACACAAAAGAGGTCCTTTGCATCTCCAGTAGTCCAAATCCATCATAGCTTTTGAGGCCCCTGCAGGCTGCAGCTGAAAAACTTAAAGCGCAAACACATCAGAGCAGCTTGAATAGGAAAAAAGCATGAACCAAAATAGAAAGAACTAATAGCAGTACATCACCGTTAGCCATACAAGGCAAGGGAAAAATATCAATGTCGCAAATAAAGGGTTCTCACGTGTGACGCAAAATTAATATTAGCATAAACAAGGAGTAGCTGGATTAGCTGCATACTGGCCGTGCTCCTTGTGCAGGCAGACGGCCGCCGGAGCGCTCAACTAAGTCGTGTTGTTCATCCCACAATCGATCATCGTTTGACCAAAGACAACATGCAGCATGTCCACTGAATGCTAGTAGTTGGATATGATTTACCTGAGGGCTTGTTCAGCATCGCAATGTCGTCCAGGCAGGGCCAATAACGTTGGTCTTCCACCCCGCAAAGAAAAGAAAAAACGTTGGTCTTCCTTGTCATTTATTTTTAGTTTTTTGAGCATCATTTTTTTCTTGGCAAACATAACGCTGATTGTGGGATATCCCCTTTAGTTGCCGGCCTGTTGGGCTATTAGAAAGCCCAGACTATGGGGCTCCCGATCTGTCCGCGGGCTCAGGTTTCGGTTGCTATTTCTCGAAAAGTAAAAGTTTTGGTTGCTCCTGTGCATACTTTTAGTACCACATCGCTTAAGGAAAGGAAAGGTGAGCTGCTTATATACCGGCCTAAGGACATGGTTGACACCACATGGTACATGTGGTTAGCAAACTCGAAATTCACATAGAATTGATATTTGTCTACCGGCATTCTTGATTCGGCCGTTGCCTTGGTCGTCTCATTACATGCCTGCTACCACTTCGATATGGAGTGTGCGCATTTTTTATTTGCCCATCTGTCTATTTTTTCTTTGCACGGTGCAGAGATAGCAGGTTCCCCGCCGACCCGCAAAACACATTTGTAGTTCGCGTAAAATCGCTTTTGCAAGCCGGCGCGGGTTGGCACAGATATAGACCCTCCAAACAGATCCGTAAAATAAGTATATTTGCGAAATATGCCTTTTTACAGGGTGGCTTCTACGGGATCTGCTCGGACACCACCACGACGATTCGTAAACAGATAAATTTGCATTTGACATAGGATTTCACAAACAAATTCAAATGACATAAATAGTTTTACGCGCAAAATAGAAGCCAAGTTCATTACGGCTAACGCAAAAGAGAGCCCTGCAAAAGGCTTGCGCCCATGTCCGGCATCATCTTGATCGATCTTCACTCCGCGCCATCCAGTCCACCTTGAAGTTCATCGGGGCCACCGAATCCACCTCCGGCGCTTGTTCCAACTCCCGCATCGAAATCATCCATATTGCCACCATATGGAGCGGAGAAAATATCACCGGAACTATAGCACGGACCGGCCGACGCCACCATTCTTCTCTTCAAGATTTCTCTCCTTGCCATATCATGCCATGTTTTGGTGAGATCGTCCATGTCATTGCGGTTCATTGACATGATCTTGTTCTCTTCAGCGAGCAACATGGACATGGATTTGTTTTCAGCGGCGCGTGCTCTTCTCTCCTCGATGGCAGCTTTGCGCAGCCCCTTTTCTTTGAGCAACTGCCACTTTTCTTGCTTCTCATTCGCCTTCTTCTCGGCCAACTCTTTCTTGATCTCCAACGACTTCAACAACATCGACTCATTGGATTGCACCATGGCATCAATCTTCTCCCTCAAGCTCGATGCTTCTTGCTCTCTCTTCATCTTCTCCTTGGTATTCTTGTCGCCATCGGGTTTGTGCAAATTTCTTGGGCCATCATTATCCTCATCTTCATCCATGTTTGTAAGTGAGCCTGTCTTTGGTGGGGATTCTTTGTCGATCAATTTCCACTTCTCGCACTTTTGGAGCAACTCCCAACAATGCTCTAGTTTTAATTTTTTTCCTTCCGAAGCTTCCATGTCCTTGTATCTATGTTGAGCAATCTTGTCCTACACAGTGTGAACAAAGTGATCTAATCATTTTCCATGATGCAATATGATGATGCACAATTTGAACAAAGGCAAAACAAACTCACATAGTCGGACTCCACGGTGCCACTTGGAGGTGCATTGCGTACTTGCTCCAAGCAAGCTGCCCAACGGCTGCACATAGGCTTGATATTCTCCCGACGCCCTTGAAGCGACCGAAATGTGCGTGGAGTCCTGTTGGGATGCTTTGCCATAATGCGGAAGTATTGATCTTCGATCATTTGCCAATATCTCTAGGATGTTTGAGAAGTACCCATGCATGCATCAAGAGACACCACACTCCATGCTTGAATCAAAGCTTGATCTTCTAAAATCGTGTAGTTCTTCGATCTTATGCTTTTTCCAGATTTTGCTTGCGATTGCTCAAACGCTTCCGCTTCGATCTCCTCCAATTCGTCCGCACAACCATGATCATCCATGCCGCCCTCTGTTTCATTATAGTCGAATGGTTCGAAAGGGGCTTGATCAATATCAACCGCGTTCATGTCCAACAAGTTCACAAACTCAGTTGTTGCATTATTCGAACCACCGCTATAGCGAATGATAACAAGTCACGTGCTATCGAGAATAATGGCAAAAAATGAAAGGGAATCGCCAAGACCGAAGACGCATACTTTCCGGCCATTTTGTCGAACACCTCGCTCACGGGGGGAGCGACACCGTTGTACGGCATCGCCGGAGCACCTCCTTGAGGGGGGATGGAGCGAGAGGTTGAAGAAGGTGGCTTCTTTGAAGCCGGAACCTTCCTCCGCTTTACGCCCGCGACTTGCCGACCTTCTCCGTCGCCGGCCGGGATCGCGCTGCCGCGTTGGCGCCCGGAGCGCGGGCCATCGCGGCGAGGGAAGCCGGATTCCCGCCCTGCACGACCATGTTGCCCTGCCGCTTGCGGACAGGCGCGGCGTGGTTTTGGGAGACGGCGGTGGGGCCAACATGGTCGGCGACGAGATCCGCCCGAGGGGAAGGGGCGTGCGCGCCCTCGACGGTGACGGGGGACAACATGGGGTCGTCATGGTGGCGAGGGACGGCCGGGCAGGAGCAGCCGGAGCTTGCGGAGGAGGGGCAGTGGTGGCAGAGGGTGCGGGGAGCGGGAAAGGGCGCGCGGAAATGTCCCTCCCGCCAAATCTCGTGCGGGATAGGGGTTGAGCTCGGGTCGGCCTCCCAGTCCATGAAGATAAAGGTTGGGGGAGAAGATTTGTCGCGCCCCGCAAAAAAAATTACGAGCCGGGACGGGATGCGAGGTTTGATCGTGCAGATTTTTTGGCCCCGACCCGCAATTTGACTGTTGTTTTACGGGCCGGGGCGTTTTGCGAGGTCTGCTAGAGTTGCTCTAATGGCCATCTTTCTTCGCGGCGGTGGTGCGTGGCCACGAGTGGTGGGGCTAGGGCACGGTGGTGCAGCAGGGCATGGCGTCAAGGCTGCGCGTGTGAAGTTTCATGCGGTTGCAGCCCACCAAAATTATACGGGAACGCCTTCTTCCCGTAAACTAAACTTGCAGAACGGAGGAGGTGATTTTCACATCCCATAACTTTTTTGAGATTTATGAGAGCTGTTAAGAGGCTTTTTTTCCCCAACTTCTCGTAAAAGAAGTTGTTCTTTCAGGGATACGTAAGCTATTGGAGTTGCTCTAAGATGAACATACGATCAGGGTGATCTTTTCTTTCTCTCTGTAGAAATCGGGTATAGTATACGCTGTAGGTGTGCATCTTCCTCCTTTTCCCGCACTATACTAATCACCTCTCACAATCTAGTCCCCAGTTCATGTTTATCAAGAACTAACAATCACCTTTGTGGTGACAATCAAACTGCAAGCAACTTGATAACGCTAGGTCAATCACCGCATGTTCGTCGAGCGGAAGAGGCTGCCCTTTTATTACATCATCACACACAGACCATTGCTACTACACAAGGTTTGTTTTATTACAATCACACAGACCATTGCTAACATAAGGTTTGCCTCCTCGCGACACAATTTGAGCCTGCTCGTCTTCAGTGGAGTTCCTTGAGGAAGTCCGCATGATCCACCAGAACCTGCAACCGGAGGAATAACATTAGTCACATACTGATATTGTGGCCAAGGATAATTGGTTAGCAATCACTACATCAGTTTGTAATCAATCATGCGTGCAAGCCAGTTCACATACTACCTTTAAGGAATCATGTTCAGTATTGACAACCATGCTGCAGCGAATTTTAAGGTGAAGTTCCATCTCACTTTATTAATTTGCTTTGTGACGCTTAGGATGCTTTCTGCTAATTAAGTGGGTGACGCCTCAAATCTACTACTACCTCCGTCCCCTAATATAAGAGGGTTCTCCACACTAGTGTAGTTAGTGTCAAGAACGCTCTTATATTATGGGATGGAGGGAGTAAAGTTTATCTTCCATTATCTAGACAATGGATGACAGTGAGAGACACAACTAGAGGAAATACAGCTCGGACTATCAATATAAACCAACTTAAGATGATGCTGTTTTCCAAGTTTCTATTTTACAGAGTAACAGCTTGGCCTTGAAGGTGCCAATAAATTAGTAGACTTCGAAACTATGTACTCCCTCCGTCTCTGAAAAGAAGGCCTATAAACTTTTTTCCCTGAAGTCAAGCGGTGCAAAGTCTGACCAAGTTCGTAGTTAAAACTATGAAGAACCACAGTCCACAGTACCAAGTTAATACTCAGTATATTTATTAGATACACAGTAAAATATATTTGCATAGTATATATTTTATTAAGAATTGTAGTTGTTGATAGTTTTTCTTAGAAACATGGTCAGACAATGTACGTTTTGGCTTCAGACGAAATTTCAAATTTATAGGCCTTCTTCTCAGAGACGGGCGGAATATGTACTAACTGGCAATAATTACGTTGACTACAGTACGCTCTTCAGATTTTATAAACCAAGCATTGACTACAGCAAGCTCATCTTGCATTCATCATTAACTGTTAATGACCCCTTCGATTCAAATAAAGCAGTGTTATGCATAAGACATCCAGAAAACATACCACTTTCCAGCCATCTGGGTCAAGGAAAGAGGTGATTTTGGTGTTCAGCCCTGGCAGTGGCCCTGGCTGCCTTAGAATCTTCCCACCTAGTTCTTTGGTAACCAGCTCAACTGCTTCGGCGCTCTTGTACACATCGTCAGTGCCAATAGCAACCTGCAGTTAGGCAACACAAGCATTAAGAAATGCCAAAACTTAAAAGAGGAAATAAGCGCAGAAGAAAACTTGTCAATACCTGAGCATATGCATTGCCCTTGTTATATTCCGTGACACCATAGTTGTATGTCAACTCCAGAACAGTGGTCTTGTCCTCCTCAGCATAGCCCATCATGGCAATAGTGTACTGCACAAATCATAAACATGCTCAGTATATCAAAATTTAGAGGACAAATGGCATGAAAACACAATTGTCATGTGATGTACCTTATACTGAGGCACATCCTTCTTCCTCAGAAGCTTCATCCCAAGGGCCTGCATAAAAGTCAAATGTTAGAATATCCCACATATAACTATTGTTCTAGAGAATATACAGAAAGGATATTGTCTCCAACATTTCAAACAACCTCCCATTTTACAATACAATACCTTCTCGTAGAACATGATAGCCCGATCAAGGTCACCAACACGAAGCATAACTTGACAGAGAGGCTCAGGCGTCGGACCCCTCTGGATAAGCTCAAACATGTAACCATCTGGGTCTTGTGCAAAGGCAATCACAGTGGACCCTCCCTTGACAGGACCAGGTTCACGAGTGATCTTACAACAATCAGATGATTTAATTGTCTCAGACAGCTTGTACACCTGCATTGCATCCACGACATCAAACAAGCCCAAGGGTCTGTAACATGAAGGGTAAGATGTTGCAGGTAAACGATACATACATCCTCATTTGCGATGGCAAAATGTCCAAAGCCCGCTCCAATGTCATACTTGTCAACACCATAATCTATCAAACGAGAAAGAGCATATTAGCACAACAGAAGGTGGAAAAGAATGACACTATAGTCCCACAAAATAGTTTATCGGTTCATACTCCCTCCATCCCAAAATTCTTGTCTTAGATTTGTCTAAATACAGATGTATCAAGTCACATTTTAGTATTAGATACATCCATATCTAGACGAATCTAAGACAAGAATTTTGGGACGGAGGGAGTATTTAGAGAGAATAATATGACCCCATTAGTTTGCCAATCTTCCCACTGAGGTGTATACACACGTTGCCCAAACATTAACAAGAATATCAAACTGGTTGCATTAGAAACAATTGTGAGTGGACCGATGAACATACTGTAAGTCAGCTCAAGTGCAAAATTAGTATCCTCAGGCCCATATCCAAGAAACGCATTGGTGTACTTCTCTTCTGGGACATCTCTTTTCCTCAGCAGCTTCATCCCAAAGCATTCTGTGTAACACCTACGAGAATTAAATCACTGGCATTAGCACAAACATACTAGTAATCATGTTGCAAATATCACCATCTAACAAACTCCAAAAGTATGGCTAACATACTTAATTGTGCGGTCGAGATCTCCCACACGGTAAACAGCATGCAGCATCCTCTTTTTGTCCTGCTTAGGCCATTCCAACACTGCCTCAGCAGACTTTCCAGCTTCGCTACCGGTAGCCATCCCTGCTGTCACCTGTAAGAGTTGTTATGCATTCAATTATTAGAGCAAGGAAAGAGGTAAGAGCATCTCTGGCAGCTTGTGTGTATATCTATATAGACAATGGTCCAAAAAGATTCCCTTTCAAAATTTTCTAGTTTTCCTGCAGATTGCCTATATCCTATCTCCTAGATCATATAAAACCACAAAAAAATAAAATAGGAACAGCACTCCTCTATCTAAATTATCCTAACTATATAAATAAGTAACAGCAGCACCACTGGATAAATTAGTAGCAGCAACTAGCAGCAGCAGATAAGTAGCAGCTCCAGCCCCCAAATCCCTGCGCCACGGCGGCAGGATCCCAACCCCTCCATGAACACCTCCCCGCAGCCCAGTCGCTACCACAGCAGCGAGAGGTTCTGCTAAATCAAAGTAAAAAAAACTCCAACAAACTGCACACATAGTTGGATTGGATTGGGGGTGGTTCTAAAAAAAATTGGATCGGGGGATTTCCCCCCGTGATTCTACTCTATTTGCCAAAAATCCTGCCCAGCCGCAGTGCTTGAAACAAATCAAATTATATACAGATACGAATCCCAAGAAGAAAAGAAGGAGGCCATCTAACTTGTACTACTCCAGAAACCTAAGAAATCTAAGCAGGCAGAAAAGAACGGGGAACCGGAAAACTGTGCACCGGCGCGTATAGGAAGCAAGCGGGGGGCGGGAATGAAGGAGATGGATTTGGGGATGCTCACCCTGGAAATACGATCGGGTAGAGATCCGTCCCACGCTGATGAGGAGCTCAGTCTAGAGGCTTCCCAGGAGAAGAGAGGGGGGGGGGGGGGGGGGGGCACCGACGGTAGTACTCACGAGTATGATGGAGTTTCTTTATATTTTATAGACAGAATTGTAATAATTGAGTTGATGGCGACGTGCTGCCTCACGGGCTGTAAAAGCGCACCCCTCCCAAAGCTGGTCAGATTTTTTTTAGTCTAAACACTCTTGCTTTATTAATTAATAATGTTCATCGGAATACAAATCAAGTCTGGGGTCTAACAGTCATACATGGCGCTCCGGATCCAGACAAAAACGTGTTTAGCGAGGCTATGTGCCTCAACATTTGAATCTCTTCTTTCAAAGATGAAAGAACATTGCTGGAAACTTGCCGCTCTCGCGTTAGTTTCCTTGATGACCGTAGCATATGAACCACCTGTCCGACGACTCTGAATATCTCGAATCATAGTTTGACAATCAGATGCAACGAGAATCCTTTCCAGGTGCAAGTCCGTTGCTAGTGCCAGAGCCTCACGGCATGCGAGGGCCTCCAAAGTGGCTGGCTCAGCTATTCCACTATATTTCATGCAGGATGCCCCTAGGAAAACTCCATCTGACGACCTGCATATAGCACTGATGGATCCCTCGCCTTGATTCCTTGAGACCGCTCCATTTACCCGTATCTTGGCCACCCCCGGCTCCGGGGGGATCCAGCCAGTTCGAGGAACAAGCCCTCCTACCCGTGGCTTTTGCTTAGATTTACAATCCTGCAACTCCCGAATGTACCGCATGATGAAGGTATGGGTAGACATGGGACTCTGAAAGACACTTTCATGGATGGCCTGCCTTCTTGCAAACCAGATAGCCCATAGTGTCACCAACACTTGTGTGAATTCTGCAGACGAAAGCATCTCCATGATAGCAAAGATCCATCTCTTGGCATCCGGCTCCCTTGCATTGTTCAAGACTTCATAAATGTCAGGGGCTTGCAGGGCCCATACGCATCTTGCGACGCTGCAATGAAGAAGAGAATGTTGCCAAGAATCCTCAGCCCCACACAACTTGCAGTTTGTGGTCGTCGACATGTTCCTGTTGTGTAAAATGTCCGACGTGGGCATGGAGTTATGTGCTAGGCGCCATAAGAAGATCTTAACCTTTGATGGAACGTCCACCTTCCAAAGCTTTGACCACGCTCGCTGCTCACCCTCGGCATTGGAGGCGTCAGACCAGCCCTCAAGCCAGGCTTCCCTCCTCATTTTCGTACTGATGAGCATGCGGTAGGCTGACCTCACCGAGAAAACCCCATTATTTTCATGGACCCAGCTCCAGAAATCATCCATATGTAACGTGCACAGTGGAATCTCATATATAGCTCTAGCATCCGATGGCAGAAAGACCTCGTTGATCAATGGTCTGTTCCATTCTGCTCCCGGTAAAGTCAGCTCGGCTACCACCAAAGGTTGGTGTTGTGTTCTACAAACTATCGGCCTCATGTTATAGGGGCGCGGAAGCCAATTGTGTCTCCATACATAAGTCGAACTCCCATCACCAATCCTTCTGATAAGCCCTTGAACTAGCACATCCCGTCCTTCCAGAATAGATCTCCAAATTTGTGAGGGGGTTGTGCCCAACTCAGCTGATAGAAAATTGGTGTTGCTGAAATACTTAGCCTTCAAAACCCATGCACTCAGAGAGCTAGGTTCCGTGAGTACTCGCCAAGCCTGTCTAGCAAGTAAGGCAAGATTGAACAACTCAATGTCCCTGAAACCGAGACCTCCACAGAACTTGGGTTTTGTCATGGTGCTCCAGGAGACCCAGTTAGGTTTCCGTTGCCCTTCCTTCCTACCCCACCAAAACTTCCGAATCAGTGTGTTAATATGTTCACATAGTCCTCTTGGAAGCTTGAAACGGGACATAGAATACACCGATACCGCTTGGGCCACCGATTTAATAAGCACCTCCTTGCCTCCTGAAGATATGAGTTTTTCCAACCATCCTTTTATCTTGCTCCACACTCTATCCTTTAGGAACTTGAAGGCACCATTTTTGCTATTACCTACATCAGTGGGCATCCCCAGATATCTATCTGAGAGTGATTCATTTGCAATATTAAGAGAAATCATCACCTCTGCCCGCAAGGTATTAGGACACCCTTTGCTGAAAAACACTGATGATTTTGCCAAGTTAATTCTTTGGCCAGACGCTTGGTAGTAGGTCTCCATCAAGGAGGACAACTCATTCGCTCCATTTGAACTGGCTTTGACAAACAGCAGGCTATCATCTGCGAAGAGCAAGTGGCTGACTAGCGGAGCCGATGGAGCCACTCGTATTCCACTGAGGTGCGATGATTCATCTTGTGTTTTTAAGAGGCACGTAAGGCCCTCCGCTGCAAGCAAAAACAGATATGGAGAAATTGGGTGCCCCTGACGGATCCCTCTCGATAGTATAAACTCTTCTAACTTGGAACCATTAAAAAGAACAGAGAATGAAACTGTGCTCACCATCCTCATTACCAAGGCCACCCAAGACGGTGCAAAGCCAAGCTTGATCATAATAGCCTCAAGATAACTCCATTCAACGCGATCATAGGCTTTCATCATGTCAAGTTTCACGGCACAAAACCTATCCCTCTTTGCTTTATTTCTCTTCATGAAGTGCAGGCATTCATAGGTTGTTATGATATTGTCAGTGATTAAACGCCCCGGGACAAAGGCGGATTGCTCCTCTGAAATAATCTCTGGCAAGATCTGTTTCAGTCTGTTCGCTAAAACCTTCGAAGCAATTTTATATAGCATGTTGCATAGGCTTATAGGACGAAATTGTGACAGCTGATCCGGATCCTTGACCTTAGGGATAAGTTGTGACGCCCGGGTAATTAAGCTATAGTGATCCTCTGCTAATGATGCCACGTCACCTCGTTTATAGTTGCTAATCTCGAGTTAGTTCGAAACCGGTTCAACTTCAAATTCAAAAAACAGGCAAACAATAAAAGTTTTCAAATATTAAAACTAGAATGTTCTGAGTGAACCAAATATTGCATAGATAATTATGGTGGAAAAACCACACATTTATAAAATGTTTAAATACTATGAGATGAATAAAACAGTAGCAAAAATGATTATTTAAATACCTTTTTTATTTAATAAAATGTCAAACTAAGTTAATTGGGGTCTAGACTTTTTGTGACTATGGGCTAAGTTGTAATACTAATTTAGATACTAAGTGTATATTTTACTAAAATAGAATGCAACTAAAATAAAGCAGGAAAGAATAAATAAAAGGGAAAGACAAAACAACAAAAGAAAAAAAAAGAGAAACCCCCTGCCCCCCGGGCCTCGGCCCAGCAGGCCGGCCCATTCGGCCACACACCCAGGCCACCAGGAGGCCCACCCCGCCTCCCTTATCCCCTCCCCACCCCCGAAACCCTAACCACCCACGCACCCACTCCCCCACTCGCGCCCCCACTCTCCCTCTCTCCCGATCCCGATTGGATCGGGCACCCATCGCCGCCGCCTGGAGTGCCTCGCCGCCCGGAACAACATCGCCGCGCCTCCCGTTGCCTCCCCGACCCCCTCACCGGACCGTCCTCTCCTTCCTCCTCAGCGGCCTCCACCGAACCTCGTCGTCCCTGCTGCCGTCGACCACGCCGGCGCCGCCCCGTCCACAGTCTCCTCACCGGCCGACCCCGAGCCCGCGGCCTTTTCCCTACGGCTCTCGTGAGCTTCCCCTCTCCTCCCCTTTCCCCCATGTTGCCCACCAGCCACGATCCGCACGCGCGCCTTGCTCACCCCGCATCGCCTCACACGCGCGGTGGCCGCGTCCGGCTGCGCCCGTCGCCCCGCGCTGCGCCTAGCTGCTGCTGCGGCCGCAACCCATCCTGCACGCACGCCTACGCCTCGCGCACCCGTGCTGGCCGCTCCCCATCACCCGCCAATGTCGCCTGCAACCGCTCGCCATGGCCACGCTGGTGGCTCACTCCTGCACGCGCTCACCCTGACCCCCTAGTGCGTCGGGCCACGCCCTACCTCCTGGTCACGCGCCCATGCGCCGGCCTCGCGCGCCCCCTGGCCCGCCCGCAGCTTCGCCGGCGGACGCCCGCTGCCTCCAGTACCCTGGCCCGACCTCGCCCTACCCCGGCCGGCGTCGTGCCCGCCGGCGCCCCTCTGGGTGCCGCGGTGCACGCAAACGGGCGCCCATGCCCGCACGCTCGCACCCGAATGCCCGATCCGCCAGCCCCTTGGGGCTATGACATGTGGGGCCCAGCCCTAGAAAGAAATGAAAAAAAAGAGAAAGAATAAAAATAAATAATAATAATATGATTAATTAATTAAGATAATTAGTTTACTTAATTAATTTTGTTAATTAATCTAATTAAGCCTAATTAATTAACCTAATCACTTAAATTAAATTAACTAATCTTGTTTAGTTAACTAAGTCAATGACCAGTGGGACCCACGCGTCAGTTTGACCCAGTCAACCCCTGTTGACTGCTGACATCAGCAGTCATAAATCCAATTTCGAATTAAATTAAATAATTAATTAAATTCTAGAAATTAATAAATTCTTTTAAAAATCATATCTTTTAACCCGTAACTCGGATGGAAAAACTTTGTACATGAAAGTTGCTCAGGATGACGAGACGAATCTGGATACGCAGCCCGTTCGCCCGCCACGCATCCCTAGCATAGCAAACACGCAACTTTCCCCCTCCGGTTCGTTTGTCCGAAAACGCGGAACACCGGGGATAATTTCCGGGATGTTTCCCCCTTCACCGGTATCACCTCGTACCGCGTTAGGGCACACCTAGCATCACGCTTTGTCATGTCATGCATCGTCATGCAATTGTTTGCATTATATTTATTGTTTCTTCCCCCTCTTCTCTCGCTAGACACCGAGACCGACGTTGTTGCTACCCAGTACGACTACGGTGTTGACGACCCCTCTCTCTTGCCAGAGCAACCAGGCAAGCCCCCCCCTTTGATCACCAGATATCGCCTACTCTTCTCTATACTGCTTGCATTAGAGTAGTGTAGCATGTTACTGCTTTCCGTTATTCCTATCCTGATGCACAAGTTGGTATCAGAGCCGACTGCCTGTAGGAAGCCCCCTTTCCAACTCCTTGGCCGAAGTCGAGTCTAGTCATTGAAAAACTTTTACTAATATGGTTGTGTGGCTTACGGGCCCACGTCGCCATTGGGTGGTATTAGGATCTTTTACTCCTTGTCTATACTCCGGGACTCTGATCTCTCTTCTATTCGGGTTAAATGAAATTTGCTAAATCTAACATTAGGATCTCGTTATCACTTTCACCCGGAGAGCCCCTTATTACTGATGTTCGCGTGCTGCACGTGGAGACCCTGAAGATACTCTCCGCTGTTAACCCGAGAACTTGTGTTCATCGCGTTTGCAATTCCCTTCCACCATCAACCCTTATGGATAACTACTTGCAGTTGTTATTCTTACATTCATCCCCAGTTGGTCTTGTTATTACAAGATACCCCGAATTACTCGTCGATGTTTCGATAATCCTTTAAGCTTACTTCCTTGCAGTTATTTGTCACCTGAATACCCCTATGGAAAATTCTCACACTTATCGAGTATCCGCTCATCCCCCAGTTGTTCATGTGTTTCACAATGGTCTTCGAAATACTATTCGATCTTCCAAAAATCTCGAGCAGCCTATTGCTCTTGAAATTCTCGCTTTCTTGAATTATGGTTAATCCGATAAGTTTCGTAATCTTATTGGCCTCCCTTGTCTGTATCATTTTAAGTCCGTTGATTCAATATGTTGAGGATGCCTGCATTCCTCAGTCAAATCCTAGGATTCATCCTTCTGGCTCAGACGTCATTTGGATATGAGTTGGTTCTTGACCAATCAAAGCCTTGATCGTTTGTGCTTCTAAGTCTATTGAACTTATTCATTTTCGATCAGAACGATTGCTTCTGATCCCTTGATTTGGGAATCATAAAATTTCTTTGCATTAAGCTTTGAATTAGTCAGTTGTTTCTATAATCCGATGCCTTGGCATTCCTTCTTCCTTTGATTGAGTACCGATACTCACATCAGCCCCGTTATGGACCGCCATACCCATTGCCGGGTTATTTTCCGACAATGTCCTTCACAACCAAAATTCTTATGAGTTCTTTACCTAATACATAATGCCCTTGATAAATTGTATACTCTACTTTTGTCAGCCATGCTCTACTTTTGAGCTTGTGTTATTTACTCCTGAAGTTCATGGTATATGTTCTAAGAAGCCCCGATGGGTTGAACCTATGTCTTCCTTAATCTGTGTGAACCCGAAAGTTTTCACGGGTCATACTCCTCTGGTAATTCACCGGGTAGGTTTTGACACTAAAATCATTTTTACCTAGAGCAATGGATGAAAGGTTATGCATTGAAGAAGTGGGAGTCGACCTGGAACTTTGTGTTCATGCCCATGGACACGATGTAGATCTTATCATTAAAGCTTCTCTTAAATTAGATTATTCCTTTCGTATAAGTTCATCTTATATCCGGGATCTGGCCTTTTGCAATCGTGGTTCCGACCATGTTCTCCTTTAAATACCATTCCGCGTGCAAGTTTAAGCGCTTGTCTTCTGTAGAGCAATATCCCAGTCCAACCTCTACTTTGATCTGTCTTCGAGTATTACCCCCTCTAGTATCTCGAGATTATCACGGAACTGCATAACTTCTTATGAGTTCTTCTTCAAGTATTATTTGACTTTCGCTGCATCATCATTTGACTTGATGTCATCACCGACCAATTACATCTTCATGAAATCTCTCGACAAATGTGTCGTGGTCATCAGCAACATCCTGAGCTCTTCCAGGATATCAATCAAATTCATGATGAGAATTACCATCCTTGCCCCTCGATGATTGTGTTATCATCGACAACATTCTTGCCTTCCCACAACACAAACGTGTTCATGCTATGATTGCAACTTGTTGTCCAGCTTGTATGATGTTCCACCTTGAAGTATTAATGTCCTTTATGACAAGGATGTTGTGAGGATTGCTCCACCTCTTAAGAATTCTTGGTATATTGATGCTTCTCACCATCACCATTCTTTCTTGGTCTCCGTGTTGTTTCTAACCAGAATACCGACAAATGGTCTGTGATGTGTAAATTCTAAACTTCTAGCAAACCTATTGCTTTGAGGTTATTGGTCTACAGTTTCCTTCTAAGTCTATTGCTTATTGAATCATCATTCGAACATTGATCGTGCTACCTAGTCTAGATTCCTGGGTGCATCCTTCTATCATTGTTCAGTCGTGTATGTTTCCCTCGAGCATACATCATTATGTCATTTGATCTGACAAATGATATTTCCTTGTTCACATAATTGTGGAAATCAATCCTTTGGAAATCTCGATGATTTGTTGCTGAGCCTATCAGCCACCTCCTCATCTTCTCCTTGGTTTACTGTTGAACTCTTGTGTCGGAACTCGCTCCCATAGTTTAATTCCCGAGAATCTTACAATGTCATCTCGACAATTTGTGTTGCACCTTTCTTCTCAGGTATCCTGAGTCTAAGTTATCTTGACACCCATCACATTTGAATCTCGGTCAGATATGATGGTTGGAATATATTTCCAAGAGTTATAACATTGGTCTTTCATGACCCGGTAAGGTGATGTCATTCCTAGCACACTTGACCGAAGGGCCTAGTGTTATAGTTTCCTTTTTAACAAGATTAACCATTTTTCCATGAGGAAATTGAATGCCTTGTTTAATAAGTTTATCCCGATGGATCCTTTGTGTATCCAAAGTCTGACCTTTGCTTGAATACCATGTCAATACTGTCTCGAAGCTTGTCTGTGGTACACCGATTTTCAACAAGAACATTGAATCGAAATGCCAAATGTTTCTTGCTCAATTATCCAAACACTGTTGTATGGGTAATGTCATGAAATTTCTTCCCCCTTTCCTAAAGGGTTTTCTACATATATGCTGTCGTGGATATCATGCTCTGTTTGTCCTTGGGAAGGATATACCTCTGAAATATGTGTATAATCACATTTTCCTTTCCATTGTTTTGTTTAACCTTCTTGAGGTTTATATGATCTAAGCAGTAATAAGTCACTGCTTTTGTAAGCACCTCGGTGTACAACTCTGTCAGTAAGAACCTGTTACTATTGTTGATGACATTCCGGTATCCAGCGATGGAAGAGAACTTGGCCTAATGGTCCGCCTCATTCAACGAGCAGGAAAATGGTTCTCTTTGTCCCTCGCCCTTGGTAACGAAGTTGTTGCCGACATAACTAACAGCCTATCCTCTGACATGCCTTGCTTACATGATCGTGCAAGACGTCACCGCCCTTCCTACTTTTAACCCACATGGTGGGCACATAACCCATAGTTCCACAGGATCGAAACCTAACTCTCCTGTACATCCCTGCTTCAAAGTTATCCCTTACGCTTGGCTTCGTAGGTAATTCGCGAGCCACCTTCCTACTACTCTATTCTGGTATCAGACACAATGCTTAATGTCGCCGCTCTGAATCCCTTTCTCACTCTGGTTCAGACTTTGAGCAGCTATCTATCCGCTTGGACCCTTTCATTGTACCTTTGTATCGTACTCTCGATGTATTTTATATGTTCAACTCGAGAGATAATCTTATGCTCATTCATGGTTAACCCCAGATTGTTTCCCTCGTAAGCATGCTGTTGTAGCCGAGCTGCCCCTTACCTATTCGTAAGTATGTTGGAATTCCCGAAGAAAAGGATGATGACTCCCTCATGATGACCTGAAGCAGAGGAATGAAGGCATCAATGTAATGGATCGACTTCTCTGAGAAGAGCAACCAAGACCGAGAAGTCTCGATAGAATTTCGTAGCCACATTTTCCCTTACTCCCCTCTTAAATCTCGGGACGAGATTTCTTGTAGTGGAGGAGAATTGTGACGCCCGGGTAATTAAGCTACAGTGATCCTCTGCTAATGATGCCACGTCACCTCATTTATAGTTGCTAATCTCGAGTTAGTTCAAAACCGGTTCAACTTCAAATTCAAACAACAGGCAAACAATAAAAGTTTTCAAATATTAAAACTAAAATGTTCTGAGTGAACCAAATATTGCATAGATGATTATGGTGGAAAAACCACACATTTATAAAATGTTTAAATACTATGAGATGAATAAAACAGTAGCAAAATGATTATTTAAATACCTTTTTTATTTAATAAAATGTCAAACTAAGTTAATTGGGGTCTAGACTTTTTGTGACTATGGGCTAAGTTGTAATACTAATTTAGATACTAAGTGTACATTTTACTAAAATAGAATGCAACTAAAATAAAGCAGGAAAGAATAAATAAAAGGAAAAGACAAAACAACAAAGGAAAAAAAAAGAGAAACCCCCCTGCCCCCTGGGCCTCGGCCCAGCAGGCCGGCCCATTCGGCCACACACCCAGGCCACCAGGAGGCCCACCCCGCCTCCCTTATCCCCTCCCCACCCCCGAAACCCTAACCACCCACGCACCCACTCCCCCCACTCGCGCCCCCACTCTCCCTCTCTCCCGATCCCGATTGGATCGGGCACCCATCGCCGCCGCCTGGAGTGCCTCGCCGCCCGGAACAACGTCGCCGCGCCTCCCGTTGCCTCCCCGACCCCCTCGCCGGACCGTCCTCGCCTTCCTCCTCAGCGGCCTCCACCGAACCTCGTCGTCCCTGCCGCCGTCGACCACGCCGGCGCCGCCCCGTCCACGGTCTCCTCACCGGCCGACCCCGAGCCCGCGGCCTTTTCCCTACGGCCCTCGTGAGCTTCCCCTCTCCTCCCCTTTCCCCCGTGCTGCTGCTCCCACCGGCCACGATCCGCACGCGCGCCTTGCTCACCCTGCATCGCCTCACACGCGCGGTGGCCGCGTCCGGCTGCGCCCGTCGCCCCGCGCTGCGCCTAGCTGCTGCTGCGGCCGCAACCCATCCTGCACGCACGCCTACGCCTCGCGCACCCGCGCTGGCCGCTCCCCATCACCCGCCGATGCCGCCTGCAACCGCTCGCCATGGCCACGCTGGTGGCTCGCTCCTGCACGCGCTCACCTTGACCCCCTAGTGCGTCGGGCCACGCCCTACCTCCTGGTCACGCGCCACACGCCGGCCTCGCGCGCCCCCTGGCCCGCCCGCAGCTTCGCCGGCGGACGCCCGCTGCCTCCAGTACCCTGGCCCGACCTCGCCCTACCCCGGCCGGCGTCGTGCCCGCCGGCGCCCCTCTGGGTGCCGCGGTGCACGCAAACGGGCGCCCACGCCCGCACACCCGCACCCGAACGCCCGATCCGCCAGCCCCTTGGGGCTATGACATGTGGGGCCCAGCCCCAGAAAGAAATGGAAAAAAAGAGAAAGAATAAAAATAAATAATAATAATATGATTAATTAATTAAGATAATTAGTTTACTTAATTAATCTTGTTAATTAATCTAATTAAGCCTAATTAATTAACCTAATCACTTAAATTAAATTAACTAATCTTGTTTAGTTAACTAAGTCAATGACCAGTGGGACCCACGCGTCAGTTTGACCCAGTCAACCCCTGTTGACTGCTGACGTCAGCATGACATCATGCTGATGTCATAAATCCAATTTAAAATTAAATTAAATAATTAATTAAATTCTAGAAATTAATAAATTCTTTTAAAAATCATATCTTTTAACCCGTAACTCGGATGGAAAATCTTTGTACATGAAAGTTGCTCAGGACGACGAGACGAACCCGGATACGCATCCCATTCGCCCGCCACGCATCCCTAGCATAGCAAACACGCAACTTTCCCCCTCCGGTTCGTTTGTCCGAAAACGCGGAACACCGGGGATAATTTCCGGGATGTTTCCCCCCTTCACCGGTACCACCTCGTACCGCGTTAGGGCACACCTAGCATCACGCTTTGTCATGTCATGCATCGTCATGCAATTGTTTGCATTATATTTATTGTTTCTTCCCCCTCTTCTCTGGCTAGACACCGAGACCGATGCCGTTGCTACCCAGTATGACTACGGTGTTGACGACCCCTCTCTCTTGCCAGAGCAACCGGGCAAGCCCCCCCCCTTTGATCACCAGATATCGCCTACTCTTCTCTATACTGCTTGCATTAGAGTAGTGTAGCATGTTACTGCTTTCCGTTATTCCTATCCTGATGCATAGCCTGTCCTTGCTACTACTGTTGTTACCATTACCTGCTATCCTACTGCTTAGTATAGGATGCTAGAGTTCCATCAGTGGCCCTACACTCTTGTCCGTCTGCCATGCTATACTACTGGGCCGTGATCACTTCGGGAGGTGATCACGGACAAATACTATACACTTTACACAGTTACATTACCTGTGGTACTGTTCGGAGTTGGGGGCTGAAGGGGCAGGTGGCTCCATCCCGGTAGAGGTGGGCCTGGGTTCCCGATGGCCCCCGACTGTTACCTTGTGGCGGAGCGACAGGGCAGGTTGAGACCACCTAGGAGAGAGGTGGGCCTGGCCCTGGTCGGTGTTCGCGGATACTTAACACGTTTAACGAGATCTTGGTATTTGATCTGAGTCTGGCTACTGGCCTATACGCACTAACCATCTACGCGGGGACAGTTATGGGCACTCGACGTCGTGGTATCAGCCGAAGCCTTCGTGATGTCAGCGACTGAGTGGCGCGCGCCAGATTGGACCGTAAGCCTCCTCTTGTATTAAGGGGGTCAGTTCTGCTTCTGGCCGCGTACGCAACGTGCAGGTGTGCAATGGGCGATGGGCCCAGACCCCTGCGCCATAGGATTTAGACTGGCGTGCTGACCTCTCTGTTGTGCCTAGGTAGGGCTGCGACGTGTTGATCTTCCGAGGCCAGGCATGACCCAGGAAAGTGTGTCCGGCCAAATGGGATCGAGCGTGTTGGGTTATGTGGTGCACCCCTGCAGGGAAGTTAATCTATTCGAATAGCCGTGATCTTCGGTAACAGGACGACTTGGAGTTGTACCTTGACCTTATGACAACTAGAACCGGATACTTAATAAAACACACCCTTCCAAGTGCCAGATACAATCGATGATCGCTCTCTCACAGGGCGACGAGGGGAGGATCATCGGTTAGGATTATGCTACACGATGCTACTTGATGCTACTTGGTGAACTTACCATCTACTCTCTCCTACATGCTGCAAGATGGAGGTGGCCAGAAGCGTAGTCTTCGACAGGATTAGTTATCCCCCTCTTATTCTGGCATTCTGCAGTTCAGTCCACATATGATACCCTTATTCCATTGGATACCCATGCATATGTAGTGTAGCTCCTTGCTTGCGAGTACTTTGGATGAGTACTCACGGTTGCTTTCTCCCCCTTTCTCCCCCTTTCCTTTCTTTCTGGTTGTCGCAACCAGATGCTAGAGTCCAGGAGCCAGACGCCACCGTTGAAGACGACTACTACTACTCGGGAGGTGCCTACTACTATGTGCAGGCCACTGACGGCGACCAGGAGTAGTTTAGAAGGATCCCAGGCAGGAGGCCTGCGCCTCTTTCGATCTGTATCCCAGTTTGTGCTAGCCTTCTTAAGGCAAACTTGTTTAACTTATGTCTGTACTCAGATATTGTTGCTTCCGCTGACTCGTCTATGATCGAGCTCTTGTATTCGAGCCCTCGAGGCCCCTGGCTTGTAATATGATGCTTGTATGACTTATTTTATTTGTAGAGTTGTGTTGTGATATCTTCCCGTGAGTCCTTGATCTTGATCGTACACATTTGCATGCATGATTAGTGTACGGTCAAATCGGGGGCATCACATAAGTACTAACAAGGTTTTGTTAATTACCTTCAAACTTTCCTCCCCTCTAAGGATTCGGAGGACCACATTAGTAACCTCTCCTCCACAGAGCTCCCAGTGCCGCTGAAAAAATGTGTTGGATATCCATCAGGGCCCGAAGCTTTCGTCGGGTACATCTGAAAGAGATCCGTTTTAACTTCCTCTTGGGTAAAAGGTTTAGTTAAATCTCTATTCATCTCCGCTGTCACTTTAACCGGTACAACATCCAGTACAGTATCCATGCCAGTTGTACCTTCAGAATGGAATAGATCATTGTAAAACTTATGTGTGAGAGCCGCCATCTCAGCTGGATCTTGCGTCAATGAGCCGTCCTGCTTCTGGAGATTTTTGATCATGTTTTTCCTTTGGCGCATGCTAGCTCTACGCTGAAAGAATTTTGTATTCTTATCGCCCTCCGTAAGCCATCCTACCCTTAACCTCTGTCGTTGCATTATCTCTTCCATATGATACAATTCCACTAGATGATCAATAATTTTTGTTTCTGCATGTGAAGGTGACAAGCGTTGAGGGTCATTTTGCAAAACTGCTAGTTCTTTCTTCAACTTCTTTATCTTTCTCGATACACATCCGATGTTGGCCCCACTCCATTGTTGCAGTGACACCGACATGTCGTCGAGTTTCTTGGAGAGCTGCTCCGCAGACTGGCTCCCCGGGTTCCTGCTCCACATGTTCTCTAGCGATTCGCTGAACATGCCATGTGGCACGTGTCAGCATGGCTGGGCCTGGCCAGGCACGGTTGGTTACAAATGGGTCATACCGGCACTCGAAAATGGCACAAATTTTTTTTGAGCAACAGAGAAACGACGTGTTTTCCCATCCATTGGATCAGGGGCGGCATGTCTAACTTGTCGAACCCCATGGCACATTTTATATCCCACGCCATATGAAATTTGATCAATAAAGTTTGGTTTTAACCCCTCAAAAATCTATATATTACCTACTAATAAAAAGATTATTGCTTCTTACCATCGTAATTTTGTTTGTTTTTTGTCCGTCTGTGGTCCGTCTGTTGGGGAACGTAGCAGAATTTTAAATTTTCTACGCATCACCAAGATCAATATATGGAGTCATCTAGCAACGAGGGAGAGGGGAGTGCATCTACATACCCTTGTAGATCACGCGCGGAAGCGTTCAAGAGAACGGGGTTGATGGAGTCGTACTCGTCGTGATCCAAATCACCGATGACCTAGTGCCGAACGGATGGCGCCTCCGCGTTCAACACACGTACGGTTGGGAAGACGTCTCCTCCAACTTGATCCAGCAAGGGGGAAGGAGAGGTTGATGGAGATCCAGCAGCACGACGGCGTGGTGGTGGAAACTACGGCGATCTCGGTAGGGCTTCGCCGATTACTGCGAGAAGGAGAGGTGTCACGGGAGGGAGAGGGAGGCGCCAGGGGTTAGGGTGCGGCTGCCCTCCCTCCCCCCACTATTTATAGGACCCCTAGGGGGGGCGCCGGCCCTAGGAGATGCCACTTCCAAGGGGGGGCGGCGGCCAAGGGGGTGGAGTGCCCCCCAAGCCAAGTGGGGCGCCCCCACCCCTAGGGTTTCCAACCCTAGGCGCATGGGAGGCCCATGGGGGGCGCACCAGATCATCTGGGGCTGGTTCCCCTCCCACCTCATCCCATGGGGCCCTCCGGGATAGGTGGACCCACCCGGTGGACCCCCGGGACCCTTCCGGTGGTCCCGGTACAATACCGATTACCCCGAAAACCTTCCCGATGGCCAAAACTTGACTTCCTATATATAAATCTTCACCTCCGGACCATTCCGGAACTCCTCGTGACGTCCAGGATCTCATCCGGGACTCCGAACAACTTTCGGGTTACCGTATACTAATATCTCAACAACCCTAGCGTCACCGAACCTTAAGTGTGTAGACCCTACGGGTTCGGGAGACATGCAGACATGACCGAGACGACTCTCCGGTCAATAACCAACAGCGGGGTCTGGATACCCATGTTGGCTCCCACATGCTCCTCGATGGTCTCATCGGATGAACCACGATGTCAAGGATTCGATCAATCCCGTATACAATTCCCTTTGTCAATCGGTACGTTACTTGCCCGAGACTCGATCGTCGGTATCCCAATACCTCGTTCAATCTCGTTACCGGCAAGTCACTTTACTCGTACCATAATGCATGATCCCGTGAACAACCACTTGGTCACACTGAGCTCATTATGATGATGCATTACCGAGTGGGCCCAGAGATACCTCTCCCTCATACGGAGTGACAAATCCCACTCTCGATTCGTGCCAACCCAACAGACACTTTCGGAGATACCCGTAGTGTACCTTTATAGTCACCCAGTTACGTTGTGACGTTTGGCACACCCAAAGCACTCCTACGGTATCCGGGAGTTGCACAATCTCATGGTCTAAGGAAATGATACTTGACATTCGGAAACGCTATAGCAAACGAACTACATGATCTTTGAGCTATGCTTAGGATTGGGTCTTGTCCATCACATCATTCTCCTAATGATGTGATCCTGTTATCAATGACATCCAATGCCCATAGTCAGGAAATCATGACTATCTTTTGATCAACGAGCTAGTCAACTAGAGGATCACTAGGGACGTATTGTGGTCTATGTATTCACACATGTATTACGATTTCCGGATAACACAATTATAGCATGAATAATAGACAATTATCATGAACAAAGAAATATAATAATAATCATTTTATTATTGCCTCTAGGGCATATTTCCAACACCGTCCACTTATTATTTGCTACATGCGAGGTGGTACTAATCTATACCTACGCGATACTAATCTACACGGTGTATCTGGTCGACACGGTCTTCCACTTGATCGAGGAAGCTGAACTATGACATGGGTTCGTGCCAGACTCCTGATACATGTACACAAATCAAAGGAACTGAGAGAGAGATCCCGATAGAATGGGTGGATGCATGGGATCATGCCACACTCCGAGTGAAGCTATTTTAAACCTTGAATTCATCCAGCTTGTCGAAATTGAACCCTAACCTCTCAATCCCTGAAGTCTATACCATGTACTCATCTATCCCGGTCAATCTCGACCTCACACCTGTTTGGCACACCAGGAAAAGATTGATCCGTCGGGAATCAAATTCTTCTCTCACTGGCTACACTGGCCCACGTGTCATATTCATCTTCATCCTCTGTTTCCAATCCCCTCCTCTCTCGTGAAATCTGCACTTGTCCGACGGCCTCTACCTTATGCACCTCCTTCTCAACTGCCTTGCAGCTCCCGTGCCTGTGCCTGGATGCCTTGACGCTCGAGCACATCACGTTGTTAGGGACGGGTGTGACCCGGCCAGTGTAGGGCGCAGTTCTTGCCGCACGCGCCATCCAGTCCGGCCGAGGTCGCCGTCGCATCGGTACTTCTCTCCCAAATTCAGATCTTGAAGGCTCCCGCCCAGCGCCCAGTAGAGAGCGCGCTATAGTTTGTGCCTGTTCAGTCATAAGCATGCATCCGCGTCCGCGTAGCTCCTCCACTCCTAAGGACTAAAGCGCTGTCGTGGATGACGGAGTATATCTCAGTGCTAGCACTACTGCACTAGCTTCCGAGTCCTCTACTCGGTGCACACCTCCTCCTCTACTAGCTCACAAGCCATTGCTCAATTTATTTGTTGTAATTTTTTCTGACGAGAACTGATCTGGCAGCCACGAGGGTGAGCAGTGCATGAGGGTGTAGGATGCTGCCTCAAAGAATAGGATGTCAGAGCTCGCGGTTGGATACGGAGGGTGTGTCCCCAGTGCTCATGTCCTCTGTTGGGAGTGACGCGACATGATGTGCGGGGGACCGCCGGCCGCCGCGCTTGCGGCCGTGCACGCCACCAACTCCCGACTGCTCCTGCATGTGGCAGACAGACGATGCTACCTCCCTGAAATTCGCGTGCTTGGGAGTTGGATGCGGCCTGGGTGAACTAGAGGCAGCAGGCGCTGATGACGGGATGAAGCCAAGAGAGAGATAGAGAGGATTATAGATAGATGAAGAAGATGAATATGACATGTGGGGTCGTGATGTCGGTGAGAGAAGCAGGCTATCCCGACGGGGATTGTCGGAGTAAATAGCCATGGGTAGCCTAGCCGGTTTCCCCTGGCCCTTTTGAAAAAGTTACGAGCCCGCCCGTCTCTCAAGAATCCAAGACATGGGGCCGCCTTCCCCTAGCTGGCTGCAACCCAGGCCGGCTTTTGGAAGGCGGTCCGACTTTAGCCCTCATGAGAAGGCCGACTCCAAGAAGCCGGTCATGAGAAGGCCGACTCCAAGAAGCCGACTCCCTATAAAGCGATCAAGACCGTACCCACAAAGTTTGCACCCACCTAACGGCGGTGCGACGGGGCGTGGCTACAGTAAAGCCTGCCACCCCCGAATCCCGGAGCACGCCTGGCATGGTACACCGTACGGGCTAGGCACGACCCGTCCGGCGCGGCACTGTTGCCATGTTGACCCTGGCATCACCCATGACGGGCCGCCAGCGTGGCCCACAGACGGTGGGCCCCTTTGAGCAGAGAGACGCCCGAAGGCAGCCACGCCTCCAACTAGTCGGCCCAAGACAGAGCCGGCTCCCCGCAGCCGGCTTGCCGCCTTCCTCGAAGAGGACGCCCCATTAAGGAGACAAGACGCGGTAAGGCTACAGCAATCGCCTGACAGGCGGCGGTACTGTAGCCGCGTTTACCACGATGAAGCCCACGTCAGCAAGATGGAGCCACAGTAACCCGCCGCCGACCAGGCCCTGGACAGTGGGGCCTGCCTGTCGACCAAGGGGCCGGCAGCCGGCGGGACCCACCAGTCGGCGGGCCCCAGCAGCCAGCGCAGAAGCCGGCCAGCGCAGTCACAGACGGCTGGGCCCCGTGCCCAGTCGGATTACCATTGTACCCCCGGGGGGTAGGCCTATATAAACCCCCCGGAGCACCCATGCAAAGGGTTGGACCCCCCGCTAGTTCTAGACACCACACAGGGAGTAGAAGCGGGCGAGCCGTGCCCTTCTTCCTTCTCCCCCCAAACAGCTCAAGGAGCGTTGTGTAGCTAGTTGATTCATCTAGTGAGCATGCGGGGACCTCGCAGAGCAGCAGTAGGGGTGTTATCTCCACGGAGAGCCCCGAAACTGGGTCAGATCCGCCGGCGTGCATGTCTTCGCCTTATCCCGTTTCCAGGCACCGGCGATGTCTTACTGGCTCCCACAATGATAAGCCACCCGTTGGCATATGTCGCACCTACCACCCGACATTTGGCGCCCACCGTGGGGCCAGGTGCACCGTCGTCCGGAGACCTGTTCTGGACGGGAACCTTATTCCTCCCCCGCGAGCGTAGCCAGCCCGGCACGCCCGATGGCGCTTGCCACGACGCGCTGCAAGGCGTCACCAGCATTTGCGCGACAAGCAGCCTCGCCGATCTCCTCGACGAAACTCTCACCTCTGACGAGCTCGCCACCGATGCGGGCACCGACCACCTCGCCAACCTTCTCGGCCAGCTCCATGTCTCCAGCGAGCCCGATGCGGACCTAGAGTCGGTTGGCTCCACCGACCCGATGCCTGTCGACTCCGACACGGCCTCCTACGACACCTTCCCCACCAACGTCGCGATCTACAACGACCCGCTTCCTCGAGCCGACGGCTGCGATGCTGTCACCGCCGAAGTGATGGTTGTCGGCCACAGCGGCCTGGCCGACGAGAGCGCCCACGACGCCTCGCGCACGGCGGCCCACGACTTGTCTGCTCCCCTCCCGGCTAATGCCGACGACGAAGCACGGGAGGCACGCCGCCTCGCCCTCCTCGCAGAGGGCCGGAGGCTGGCCTCCGTAAGATGCCTCACTGAGGCCTACCAGCGCGAAGCTGACCGCGCCGCCTTCGGCACGCCGGCCCAGGGCGGGCCAAGCCGGGCCGGCCTTGTCAAGCTACGCGGCGCCGTCATCGCCGACACGCTGGGAGTCGACCGCCCGGTCTATGCCACTCCGCTCGAGAACTTGCATGCCGCCCAGGCGGCTGTAGACGAGTTGGACGGCTTGGAGGCCGAAGACCTCCCCCACATGACCCGGCACATCCAGCAATTGATTGACGCAGCCGCGCAGCGACACGAAGCTGACGCCCGCGCGGAAAGCCCTCCCCCGCGCTGAGAACACGGCGCGACGTCCCGGATGCCGACTACGAGCAATACCCGCGCGCGACGCGAGAAGGAGCCGGCTGCCAGCCGCAGCCGGACCCGGATCTCCATCGAGCGAGACGCGGACGGTCATCCCCGAGCCATGGAATGGTGGGGCGACCCGCCTCCGCCTTCACCCCGTGGAGAGAAATATCCCGCCTCGCCGCCAGTGGCGCACCCGACTCTCAGCGGCCGGCTAGGCCGCCGCGAAGGAATCGGCGAGAACGACGCCCACCATCGGATCAACCGCCTGGCGCGATCCCTGGCATTGGAAGAAGAAGACGATGTCAGCCTGCCTTGTTTTGGCCCCCGCATCTGCGACGAGCCCTTTTCCAAAGGGTTCTCGCTCCCAAGAGACACGTCCAAGTACAACGGCTCCGTGAAGCCGGAAGATTGGTTGATCGATTACTCCACAGCGGTTAGCATAGCCAACGGTAACCGGCGCGTCACCGTAAAGTACGTGCCCCTCATGCTGCAAGGCACGGCGCAGACCTGGCTCAACAGCCTCAAGCCGCGTAGCATCAACAGCTGGCTAGACTTCACAGAAGCCTTCATCCGCAACTTCACCAGCACCTACAAGCGGGCTCCCAAGCCCAGACAGCTCTCCTTGTGCGTACAAGGCCCCGCCGAGTCCACTCGTGATTACCTCACGCGTTGGGCCGAGCTCCGCAACTCCTGTGAAGGGGTGCACGAGGTGCAAGCCATAGAATACTTCACAGCCGGATGCCGAGAAGGCACCCTCCTCAAGCACAAGCTCCTTTGCGACGAGCCGGCTACCCTCGACGAACTTCCGGACATAGCAGACAAGTACGCCACCGCCGACTCCTCGATGAAGACCGAGCTTCGGGTAGACGCGTCCGGAAAGGTACTCAACCCGGCGCCCAAGACGCTGGCTGGGGATTCCGGCCGACACCCCAACTCGAACGACCACAAGCGCAAGGGCCCCGCGCCGCCTCCCGCCAGCCGGCAGGTGGCCACGGTCGAAGATGCGCCGCCTGAAGAACGGCCGGCGCCCAAGAAGCCCAAGGGCGGCAGGCCGGCTTGGCAGCCCGCCTTCTCCTACGAGCAAACCCTCGACGCCCCGTGCAAGTTCCACAGCGGCGCGAAGCCGTCCAACCACACGACCCGGAAGTGCCATTGGCTCACCCGAATCTCTAAGGGCGAGGGGCTCGTGCCGCCTCCGCCGCCTCCGGCCGCTCGGCCCGCAGTCGGAGCCGTGCATGACGAGTTCCCTAACGAGCAAGCAACCTACATCATCTTTACGAGCCAGCCCGAAGACCGGCGCAGCAAACGCCAAGAGCGCCAGGAAGTTAGCGTGGTCGCTGCCAACCCCGCCGAACACATGCATTGGTCAGAAAAACCCATCAGCTGGAGCCGGGCCAACCATCCGGAGGTGATGCCGTCTCCCGGCTCTTATGCCTTGGTCCTGGAAGCCACCCTCGCAACGGACAGACGCGCCGCCCGCTTCTCTCGTGTGTTGATAGACGGCGGGAGCAGCATCAACATCCTGTACCGTGACACCTTGGAGAAGCTAAACGTCAAGACAAAGCAGCTCACGCCCACTCGGACAGTGTTCCACGGCATCGTACCCGGCCTGTCCTGCGCCCCCATTGGCAAAATCAAGATTGATGTACTTTTTGGGGACAAGGAGCATTTCCGCCGGGAAGCGATCTAGTTTGAAGTGGTGGAGCTGGAGAGCCCTTACCATGCATTGCTAGGCCGACCTGCCTTGTCCAAATTCATGGAAGTTCCCCACTATGCATACCTCAAGATGAAGATACCAAGCACAAAAGGCGTCATCACCGTAGCCGGTGATTACAAGAAGTCCTCCGAGTGCGCAGCGGCCAGCAGCCGGCTGGCCGAGTCCCTTGTGATTGCCGAAGAGAAGAAGATGTTGGACCGAGTCGTGGCCATAGCCGGCAAACAGTCGGCCGTGTCCCCCGACCCCAAGGAGCATGACGCCCAAGGATCTTTCCAGCCGGCCAAGGAGACGAAGAAGATACCTCTTGACCCCGAGCATCCAGAGAGGTTTGCCGTCATCGGGGCAAACCTAAACAGCAAATAGGAAGGCGAGCTCGCCAATTTCCTCCATGAGAATCAGGACATCTTTGCATGGTCCCCCAAGGACATGCCGGGTGTTCCGAGGAAATTTGCCGAGCACAAACTACATGTTTGAGAAGACGCAAAGCCAGTCAGACAACCCCTTCGCCGATTGTCGGAGGAGAAGCGCAGTATTGTAGGGGAGGAGATAGCCCGGCTCTTGGCGGCCGGCTTCATCATGGAAGTTTTCTTTCCAGAGTGGCTCGCCAACCCGGTCCTTGTGCTAAAGAAGAACAACAAGTGGCACATGTGTATAGACTACACGAGCCTCAACAAGGCCTGCCCCAAAGATCCTTTTGCCCTGCCAAGGATTGACCAAGTGATAGACTCCACAGCCGGATGCGAGCTGTTGAGTTTTTTGGATGCTTACTCCGGATATCATCAGATAAAGCTAGACCCGGACGACCGCCTGAAGACCGCCTTCATCACGCCATTTGGAGCCTTCTGCTACCTGACTATGACATTCGGCTTGAGAAATGCCGGTGCCACCTTTCAGCGTTGCATGCAGAAGTGCCTCCTCAAGCAACTCGGCAGAAACGCTCACGTATACATGGACGACATCGTGGTGAAGACAGCGAAGCGCGGCACCTTGCTGGAAGACCTCAAGGAAACGTTTCAGAACTTATGCCGGTTCCAAATCAAGCTCAACCCTGAGAAATGCGTGTTCGGAGTGCTAGCCGGCCAGCTCCTAGGCTTCCTGGTCTCTGAACGCGGCATCGAATGCAATCCGGTGAAGATCAAGGCCATTGAGAGAATGGCGATCCCCACCAAGCTTCGAGACATTCAGAAGTTCACCGGGTGCTTAGCCTCCTTGAACCGCTTCATCAGCTGGCTCAGAGAGAAAGCTCTCCCTCTCTACCACCTCATGAAGAAGAGCACTCACTTCGAGTGGAACGACCAGGCCGACCAAGCTTTTCACGAGCTGAAGAAGATGCTGGCCACGCCGCCTGTCCTCGCGGCGCCGACTGAGAAAGAGCCCATGCTCCTCTACATCGCTGCAACCAGCCGGGTGGTCAGCACCGTCATCGTAGTCCAGCGCCCAGAAGAAGGCCGAGCCCAGCCGGTCCAGAGGCCGGTGTATTATTTGAGCGAGGTGTTGTCCGCTTCAAAGCAGAACTACCCGCACTACCAAAAGATGTGTTATGGCGTGTACTTCACCGCCAAGAAGCTGAAGCCCTACTTTCAAGAGCATCCCGTCACGGTCGTATGCACTGCCCCGGTAGCCGAGATCATAGGAAGCCGGGACGCATCCGGTCGGGTGGCGAAATGGGCCATCGAGCTGGCCCCGTACACGATCTTCTACCAGCCCCGCACTGCCATCAAGTCCCAAGCACTGGCCGACTTCCTCGTCGACTGGGCCGAGACCCAGTACCTGCCGCCGGCTCCCGACTCCACCCATTGGCGCATGCACTTCGACGGGTCCAAGATGCGCACCGGCTTGGGAGCCGGCGTCGTCCTTACCTCTCCGAAAGGCGACAAGCTCAGATACACGCTACAGATCCACTTTGCCGCCTCCAACAATGTGGCCGAGTACGAGGCGCTCATACATGGGCTCCGGCTTGCCAAAGAACTTGGCATTCGCCGGATCCTATGTCATGGCGACTCAGACCTGGTAGTCTAGCAATCATCCGGCGACTGGGACGCCAAGGACGCGAATATGGCGAGCTACCGCTTCCTGGTCCAACAACTCAGCGGATACTTTGAAGGATGCGAGTTCCTCCACGTACCGCGAGCCGACAACGAGCCAGCCGATGCCCTGGCTCGAATAGGCTCCACTCGGCAAGCAATTCCAGCCGGCGTCGCTCTCCAATGCCTCCTCAAGCCGTCTATCAAGCCGTCTCCAGAGTCCGATTCCATCTTCGTGCCGCCTGACCCCGATGCGGCCGGGTCCGGCTCGAAGAACCAAGTAGGCGACCCCAAGACCCCCCTAGCCGGCCCGGCGACTTCGGCAGCCGGCTCGGGGACTTCGGCAGCCGGCTCGGGGACTTCGGCAACCGGCTCGGGGACTGCCACGACCGGCTCGGGGACTGCGGCAGCCGGCCCGGGGACTGCACCAGCACTACAGCCGGCGGCCGACTCCAGCACCTCACCGCCCAGCCCGCCCACCCTGGTGGCAGTAGCCACTTTGGCAGTAGAAGAAGTCGCGGCTCCATGATGGGCTCAGTCCATCCTCAACTTCCTAGTAAACCAAGACCTGCCGACTGACGAAACAGAAGCAAGACAAGTCCAGCGTCGAGCCGGAGCATACACAATCGTCAACAAAGAACTACTCAAGTGCAGCGTCACTGGAATCCTCCAACGGTGCGTCGAGCAAGAGGAGGGCATTGCAATCCTCACAGACATTCACCAAGGAGAATGCGGCCACCATGCGGCCTCAAGATCACTTGTCGCCAAAGCCTTCCGCCATGGTTTCTTCTGGCCGACTGCTTTGGATGACGCCAAAGAATTAGTCAAACATTGCAAGGGATGCCAACTCTTCAGCTCCAAGCAACACGTGCCGGCTTCGGCACTCAAGACCATTCCCCTCACTTGGCCCTTTGCCGTTTGGGGACTGGACATGGTGGGCCCATTCAAGACGGCGCGCGGCGGCATGACGCATTTGCTCGTCGCCGTGGACAAATTCACCAAGTGGATTGAGGCAAAGCCGATCAAGAAGCTGAATGGGCCGACTGCCGTGACGTTCATCGCAGACATAACAACTCGGTACGGCGTGCCGCACAGCATCATCACCGACAATGGCACGAATTTTGCCAAAGGAGCCTTGGCACGTTTCTGCGCGGCCCAAGGTATCCGGCTGGACTTAGCATCCATCGCCCACCCGCAGTCAAACAGCCAGGTCGAGCGAGCCAACGGCCTCATCCTCTCCGGCATCAAGCCCCAACTGGTTGTACCTCTAGAGAGCTCAGTCGGCTGTTGGCTCGATGAGCTGCCGGCTGTCCTCTGGAGTCTGCGCACTACACCAAACAAGTCAACCGGCTTCACCCCTTTCTTCCCTGTGTATGGTGCCGAGGCGGTCATCCCAACTGACATCAAGTTCGACTCGCCTCGGGTAACCATGTACACGGAAGCGGAGGCCAAGGAAGCACGAGAAGACGGCGTCGACCTGCTGGAAGAAAGCCGGCTGTTAGCCCTCAGCCGGTCTGCAATCTACTAGCAGGGTTTGGCCGCTACCACAGCCGGAAGGTCAGGCCAAGATCTTTCCAAGAGGGCGATCTTGTGCTCCGGCTGATCCAGCGAACAGCCGGCCAGCACAAGCTCTCAGCCCCTTGGGAAGGCCCCTTCGTCATTAGCAAAGCTCTAGGCAACGACTCCTACTACCTGATCGACGCATAGAAGCCGAAGGCGCGCAAGAGAGACGACTCCGGCAAGGAGTCGGAACGACCATGGAACGCCAACCTCCTCCGAAGATTTTACAGTTGAAATGCAGCATGTACCGCGCTAACTTTTGTATTAAGTACAAGATAATAGGCTTCCCGAGGAGGGCTCGGGGACTGCCACCCCTTATTTATGAATGAAAAGTATCATGCTTATGACCTTGTCGTATCATTTACTTATTCCGTCCGGCACCGAGTTCGACTAGTCGGCTCGGGGACTGGCCGACTGGAGTTATGTTAGAAGTCCTACCCGCAGTCAGACAAGTAGTGTGCCGGCTCTCACTCTTGCCAAAAGTCACAGTTCAAAGAACCGGCTGTCCGGCTGGCAAGAGTTAAAGGTAGGAACGGGCACCCACACGAAAAACGGCTAGGGACTAACGGACTAATATAACAAAAGCCGGTTTTTCTCACACTGCCGACTGGCTACCAGAGTAGCCGGCCGGCCGGTTTCCATTCACTTCACTTTAATCCAAGAAAGCTCAAGTACTTGCCTCCCCAAAGAGGGAAGGCGACAAAGGAAAAAGCCTAAGGATAAAAAAGCATACGCGAATGGAAACCAAACATACACATGATAATATTTACATAAAAAGACCTCCGAGAGGCCAGCATTCAACATAGTTTGGATACACCCCCAGTGGGTGGAACTGCGAAAACTTAACACAGACTGTTCAAAGACAACAAGGCAGGAAAGATAAAGACGGCAGGTCAAGCTGGCGGAGCGGCCGACGAGCCAGACTGGTTGGCGGAGACGGTCGTGCCGGCTGAAGGAGCAGCCGGCTGGCGAACTTCGGCTTTGTCACCGCCTCCCGCAGAGGGCGCGCCTCCACGCGCCTCATTGCTGGAGGCGCGGTCGGCCTGAGGTCGGCCGGTTGTTCCACCAGCCGGCTCGACGTCTTCGCCGTCCTCCTCTTCGTCATCCTCGCCTTTGTCGCTGGAGGCAATCTCCTCCGCCGAGTCCTCGCCCACCGCCGGGTTCAGCCCGAACCACTCCTCCGGCTGAGCAACACCGTCATCATCAATTTCGGGTGCGAAAATGCTGATGTCGGTGCACTCGGCGATCGTCGAAGCTCGCTGGGCGATAGCCGGCCTCACCTCCTCCAGCTCCGCGTCGGCCTCCATCCGCCAAGTGCGCAGCTGGTCCAGGCTCAGCCCTGGGTACCAAGCCCGAACAGATTCCAACGCCCGCCCGGCTCCGAGGCGGGCCGCTGACGCTTTCCAAGCCTCGAAGCGACCAACTGTGACTTCCAGCCAGTCGGCAGTTCGGCTTGGGGTGCGGGGGATCGTCTCGCCGGGCCAGAGGGCGGCCAACACTTGCGCCCCGGCACGTTGGAGCCGGCAAAGCATCCGATGAGCCGGCTGCAACCGTGCCTGGACAGCCAGGAGCTGCTCCTCAAGGGTCCGGTTTGCATCCGGCGCAATGTTGGCCCCCGCTTGACGGCGCGCCTCGCGATGGGCCTCAATGCTTTGGGCGGCGAAGGCGGAGTAGCCGGGGAAGTAGTCTGCACCAGAAACAAGCAACAGCTCAAGATAATTCAAAAAACTGAGGCGACAAGGGGCAAGAGAAGGGCTAAGAAGGCAACTTACTGTCGATCAAGTCCTCGATCCGGCCGAAGCCTTCGTCCAGGGCTAGCCGGGTCTCAGACCAGCTCGCCACCACGATCTCATACTCCGCCATCAAGGTGGCTTCGCTTTCCCGCGCCGCCTGCAGGGCCGCTTTGTGGCTCTCCTCTTGGTCGGCCAGCTTCTTGGCTAGGCGATCCCGTTCCTGGACCAAGGCGGCGCGCTTGGCCTCCTTGGTATGAAGGGCGGCCTTTGCGATGGGCCTCAATGCTTTGGGCGGCGAAGGCGGAGTAGCCGGGGAAGTAGTCTGCACCAAAAACAAGCAACAACTCAAGATAAGTCAAAAAACCGAGGCAGCAAGGGGCAAGAGAAGGGCTAAGAAGGCAACTTACCGTCGATCAAGTCCTCGATCCGGCCGAAGCCTTCGTCCAGGGCTCGCCGGGGCTCAGACCAGCTCGCCGCCACGATCTCATACTCCGCCATCAAGGCGGCTTCGTTTTCCCGCGCCGCCTGCAGGGCCGCTTTGTGGCTCTCCTCTTGGTCGGCCAGCTTCTCGGCTAGGCGACCCCGTTCCTGGACCAAGGCGGCGCACTCGGCCTCCTTGGTATGAAGGGCGGCCTTCGCTTCGCCGAGCTCCTTCCTCAAGTCGGTGTTGGCCCCTGAAGACAAGGAAAAAAGAAAAACCAATAAGAAAGAGTCATCAAGAAAGATCCGACCCGACTGCGCAGCAGTCGGCCCGAATCTCGGGGACTACACCCAGTGGGTGCGCTGACGCGCCCCCACAGGAGACAGACAAGATTGAGTACTTACTTCGGCTGTCGGCCAGGTCGTCGGTCCTCCGGCTCAGCTCCCGAGCCTGGGAGTTGAAGGCGGCAGCACGAAGGTTGTGATATTCCTGAAGGTTCAGAAAAGAGCAAAGTAAGGTAGCCGTTGAGAAAGATCCGACCCGGCTGCGCAGCAGTCGGCCCGAATCTCGGGGACTACACCGAGTGGGTGCACTGACGCGCCCCCACGGAAGAAATTAAGAAAGCAAAGCGGCTAAGAATGAAGGACTCACCCGGATAGTGGCTCGCGTTGACAAGAACTCCTGGGTGAACTGTTGCAGCAGGGCGGCCTGAGCTTGCAGCCGGCTCCGGACCCCTTGAGCCGCCACATTCAGCTCGCCAGTTCCCCCGCTGGGAGTCCACTCAGATGTGGCAGTGCTGGCCGCCTCCAGATCTTCCGCCGACTGGCCTGCGCCCGCGGTTCGGCGCAACTCCGGCGGAGCGGTGCCTCCCCCTGCACGCCGGCCCATCGCCGGCTGCACTTCAAGGCCGGCTCTGTTCTCCGGCTCACCTCCGGCCGGCTCCTCTGGCGCCGCTGACGACTGACCGCCTTGGCCCGCTCTGGTTGGCGCTGCTGGCGGCGCTCTCCCCGCCAAGGCCACAGGGTCCTCCCCCCTCTCCAACAACGGTGGGTCTTGGACGATCTCCTCCGCCAAGGGCAATGGGGTGTCGGGGGCTACGGCTCGGAGAGGAATGGCAAGCAGCGGAGGCTGGCTGCACGAGCTTTCCGCCCCCGTCTCCACGGTAGCCGCCTCCGTCTGGGCCTTGGCTGCCACGTCGGCCTGCTCCCTCGCCGCCTGGGCGGCCGCCTTCTCCGCCGCCTCGCGCTCCTCCCGCGCTTCGCGGGCGTTCCGCTCTGTGGCCTCCCTGAGATCGGCGCGGGGGTCCACGCGGCAGGAGCTCGAAGACCCTCCAGCCGGCCCCACGACGGAGCCGCCCGGGTCCCGCTCAAGGGAAAGCGGCGCCCTGTCCAGCAAGCGAGGGAAAGTTAAGAAGAATGTTCGAAGAGAAAGAGAATGATGATGAGAATACAACAAGGCAATTGAAGACTTACGCCGAGACCGCCTGGGGCTGCTTCACCGCCTTGCGGAAGCGGGCCGCCTTTGCGGCCGCCTCGTCTCGCTTTGTCGCCGCGGTGGAGGGCTTGGACTTCTTCGGCCGACTGCCGAAGAGGCCTAGAGCAGCCCGGCGCTTCTACGCGCCGCCGACAGCTGGCGCAATAGACGAGCCCGTGCCCTGATGGTCGGCCGCCGGCTGGCGCCGCGGAGCGACTTCGGCTTCGAAATCGTCCGGCCAGTCCTCGAAGCTCGCGGTGAACCTTGAGCCTCCGGGCTCGGCACTATCCCCCACGACGGCGTCTTCCATGGCGGCCGCCCCCAAGTCCGGGTCGTCAACGTCATCCACCGTGCGGTCGGGGGCATACTGGCGTTCAATCCCTGCCGCCCCAGCTGCCGGCGCAAGAAGAGGGGTCTGCTCAAAAGAACCGACTAGTCAGAGGCCGGCCGTCATGAAGCCGGGTGATGACAAAAAGAAGATAAAGAGAGAAACTTACCGCGGGCGGAGGATTGGCGCGAGAATACGGCGCCTTGCCGTATTGCCAGTCCCCGGCGAGCTTGCAGTTGGCGATGTAATTAACCATGAGCGCCACCTCCGCGTGGGGCATTTCCCATGTGCTCAGCCAGCTTGGGTCGAAGCGGCCGCTCATCTGACACATCATATGGGGCCGGCTTTGGAGAGGGAGAATCCGGCGCTCCACGAAGGCGACCACCAAGTCGGCCCCGCGCAGGCCTTCCGACTGAATCATCACCCGAAGCCGAGAGATGGCGGCGTTCCCGACTGGAGACAATGACCGGGACCGGAAGCTCCACGAGGGCTGCCTCCCAGCCGGCGGGCCGGCTACGTAAGCCGGCAGGTTGATGTAGTCTCCTTCCTCGGTGACGTTCTTCACATAGAAATAAGATCTTTGCCAAACCTTCACCGACTGGATTAGGGGGATGGACGGGAACGGATTGTTCTCGCTCGCCCTCCTCATGGCGATGAAGGCTCCGCAGGGGGCGGGCACGCCGGCGACGACCGTGCCGAGCTTGCTCTAGAAGAACTCTCCCCAGAGCTCCAGCGTGGGGAGCAGCCCCAAGAAGCCTTCGCAGAGGGAGACGAAGGCCGACAACAGCATCACCGCATTGGGCGTAAGGTGATGCGGCTGGAGGTTGTAGAACTCCAGGAAAGAGCGCAGAAACCCGCTCGCCGGAAGGCCGAAGCCGCGCAGGCAGTGCGAGCGGAAGACGACCCGCTCGCCCTCCTCTGGCGCGGCGAGATCTCCTTCGCGGGCGTCAGGCGGACCTGTACGCGGTTGGCGCCGGGTCTGGCGAAGGAACTCCACGTGGTCTTCGTGGATGTTGGAGCCGTCCCACGAGCTTGACAACGCCATGGGAGCGAGGCGGTGTAGAGACGCAACGGCGCTGAGACGGGAAGCTGCGACGGCAGCGGGAGGAAGAAGACGAGGGTTAGGAGGGGCGGAGCGGGAGGGAGCGTGCGAACCTCTGTCGCTCTCCCTCCTCCCCCTACTTATAGGCTCACGTGGCGGAGCCGAGGAGGCACGGCATGGGGAAGCGTGGGGATCGATCGTGCCCACTCCCCACGTCCTGCGATTATCGAGCCTTAACGGCGAAACAAAACTGCCTCGAGAAGGCGAGCGGCCCCTGTGGGCCACGGAAGATCCGCGCCCGGACCAAGGCTCGCGAGTGGCGGGCCCAGGCCTGCAACGGCGTCCCGTCGCGCGCGTTTGCTCGCAGGATCTCGCCGCCACGTGGCCGCGGGAGGGCCCGTAGTCGGCACGCGGGTTGCCCCCCTCCTCTCGCCTACAAGACGCGGGGCCCACTGAAGTCGGCGCACACCCGCTAAGCCGGCTCTTCAGGATGGGAAGCTGACCAAGCTTCTCGTCCCCCTACTCACCTCGGAGCTCGATCAGCTTCGGGGACTATTGTCGGAGTAAATAGCCATGGGTAGCCTAGTCGGCTTCCCCTGGCCCTTCTGAAAAAGTTACGAGCCCGCCCGGCTCTCAAGAATCCAAGACATGGGGCCGCCTTCCCCTAGCTGGCTGCAACCCAGGACGGCTTTCGGAAGGCGGTCCGACTTTAGCCCTCATGAGAAGGCCGACTCCAAGAAGCCGGTCATGAGAAGGCCGACTCCAAGAAGCCGGCTCCCTATAAAGCGATCAAGACCGTACCCACAAAGTTTGCACCCACCTAACGGCGGTGCGACGGGGCGTGGCTACAGTAAAGCCTGCCACCCCCGAATCCCAGAGCACGCCTGGCATGGTGCGCCGTACGGGCTAGGCACGACCCGTCCGGCGCGGCACTGTTGCCATGTTGACCCTGGCATCACCCACGATGGGCCGCCAGCGTGGCCCACAGACGGTGGGCCCCTTTGAGCAGAGAGACGCCCGAAGGCGGCCACGCCTCCAACTAGTCGGCCCAAGACAAAGCCGGCTCCCCGCAGCCGGCTTGCCGCCTTCCTCGAAGAGGACGCCCCATTAAGGAGACAAGACGCGGTAAGGCTACAGCAATCGCCTGACAGGCGGCGGTACTGTAGCCGCGTTTACCACGATGAAGCCCACGTCAGCAAGATGGAGCCACAGTAACCCGCCGCCGACCAGGCCCTGGACAGTGGGGCCTGCCTGTCGACCAAGGGGCCGGCAGCCGGCGGGACCCACCAGTCGGCGGGCCCCAGCAGCCGGCGCAGAAGCCGGCGAGCGTAGTCACAGACGGCTGGGCCCCGTGCCCAGTCGGATTACCATTGTACCCCCGGGGGATAGGCCTATATAAACCCCTCGGAGCACCCATGCAAAGGGTTGGACCCCCCGCTAGTTCTAGACACCACATAGGGAGTAGAAGCGGGCGAGCCGTGCCCTTCTTCCTTCTCCCCCCCAAACAGCTCAAGGAGCGTTGTGTAGCTACTTGATTCATCTAGTGAGCATGCGGGGACCTCGCACAGCAGCAGTAGGGGTGTTATCTCCACGTAGAGCCCCGAAGCTGGGTAAGATCCGCCGGCGTGCATGTCTTCGCCTTATCCCGTTTCCAGGCACCGGCGATGTCTTACTGGCACCCACAATGATAAGCCACCCGTTGGCATATGTCGCACCTACCACCCGACAGGGATTCTACTTACAAACAAGTCTCGGGTCGATTACCGGGATTAAGGACTACAGGGTGTCAATTTCAGGGATTGGAAGGTCCATGTTTAATTCAGACATCCTTTATCTCTTCCTAATGGAGCAGTTGGTAGTCTCCGCCATTCAATTTTCGTTCCATCAGAGATGGGTTTTTTCGTCCTCGATCCCACCTCCCGCATCCCATCGATCCCCCCCTCCGCCCTCGAACCAGGAAAGAAAAAACGGTATGCCCCCACGATGTCCAGTGCTAAACCCTTCGGTTGATAAAAAAACTCGTTCTAAAAATAATCTACAAAAATAAACCTACGAAAATTAGCCAGACGCTCGCACCCAAATCCTCGTGCCCTCGATGCACTTGCCCACCGCCGCTCTCCTCTGCCCCAACCCCAACCCCGCCGCCGCCTCAATCCCACCGTCGCCGGCCTCCTCCTCCTCTAGCGCCGCCGCTCCAGCCCCTCACCTTCTCAACCTGGATCCATGCGACAAGGTGTGGGGCTATGGGAGAGAAGGCTGCATATCACGCGACAAGGTGAGGGGGCGCCTAGATCCACAGCGGCACCACCGCACCCTCGTCCACCTGGCCCTCGAGGTCGGCCATGGAGGTTCGGCCTGACCAATGGATGGATGGGGATGAAACCCTAGCCCAACACCCACCCATGGATGGATGGGGATGGGGCGACGACGGCGGTGGTGGCGGCCTTCTCTCGGTGCTTGCTGATGCGGTGGATATCGATGTCGGTGACGGGTTGCAGCACGTAGACATCAAAGGTACCGACACCCTCCATACTCCTCCCCTCGCCTCCCCTCCCCTCACCTCATCTTCTTCTTCTGGATTTTTTGATTTGATTCGTGCGGTTGGTTTCTGCAGGCTGCGGGTGTGACGGAGGAGCACCATGGCGGGTGTGTAGGCCATGGCTCGCTATGGAAGGCCCTTCCCTTCCCTCTCTCTGTTCGGGCCATGCTCAGGCAGTCTTTTATCTTCTCTTCCCGCAAAAAAAGTCTTTTCTCTTCATGATATGAACATGTTGGAGGCCATTATTTCTCCTCTGCCATAGTTTGCTACTGCTACCATGTTAACTGAGAGTTGGTAGCCAATATCAAGTGATTTGGATTTTTTGTTGATCTGAACCATAAATGTGATGATTTATCACAATTGTCATATGATCGCAATTTTGTTGATCACATTACATCTATGCTTTATTTGTTTGTTTGTTTGTTTGTTTAAATCCGTGCTTCCGCTTTGAGGTTGAACAACAGGTTAAGGGAGCATTCCTCATTTTTTGGGGGGTTCAACGGAACAGCAGGAGTGTGGAGAATTAAGGCACTCGAGGTCTCTGGAATATGGATGGAGAGAATGACTGTTGATGACATGGATATTGCTGTCCAAGCACATATAAAGGGATGGAAGTTTCTGTTATGGTTTATGACTTTTCTATATGCTACACGAATTTCCATTCAGTGTCAGTGTGAATTGCTGGAGTCATACGAAGCATACAGAAAACAACAATATAGATGGCATTCTGGTCCAGTGCAGTTGTTTAGACTCTGCTTTCGGGACATCATCAAATCAAAGGTATTAATGTAGGCATATTTTGATAGATGAATTTTATTTTTTGGGGAAAAAGATGAGTTGAAATGCATTATATTGAGCACGACATTCCAGATTTAGTTCCATTGTAAGTATACTCGGTTTAAGTTTGTCATTTTCTTGGAGTTGACAAGATTTTACCTACACTCAATTGGATAATTAAGTACAGTTTGATTAGTATGACAAGTCATGTCAGCAGGATGAATATTTACAAGGTTGATTATCTCCCAGGAAGACAAGTAGGAAGTATGCTTGCAAGTTTTCATGACCAAATTATACAATTATATAAACTATGTTCTGCTTGAAGTTTGTCAGTTAAAATCATGTTGACTCGCCTACTGTTTAATGGTTCTATTTTGATCATATAATTAGGTTTACATCTTGACTTGCTTGATTTGATAAATTTCATTCTTACCAAGGGTCATCATTTGTATATTTCCTCTTCGGAGGGTGATCTCATCGCCCACGGAGAAGCAATCCAAGGAGAAGAGAGTAGGTTCTGCACCCAACCTCGGCTCCCTATCAAAGGAGGGGAAGTGGCTGCGAGCATACCATCAGCGTTGGGTCGATGGTGTTGTGCCTCGGCAGCTGGTATCATGCAAGGCAGATGGGAAGCAGCAGTGCCGCCTCTACCCCCAAGCTCCAGATACATGATAGCAACATCGAGATGAGCAGTGGAAAAGGTTCCCACCTGAACATATCGAGCCGTGACACCAGTACGGCCACAACCTCCCATTCTACTACGACGGATGGCTATCCTCTAACTGTGAGTGTTATGCAAATTTGCGTAATTTAACTCCAGTGACGTGGATCTCATTATGTGGTAATTTTGTTTATGTAGAAATTGGTGCGCTGGAATTAGTAAATCTGTTATCTTGTTTACAAGTGTGGTGATGCCGATTGTAGAAATTGGGCAATGTGGGATCTCCTATCCTCGTGCTGGTTTGATTTCACTTTGTTCATCTGACTCAAGAATCATGAGGCTATTCATGTCCAACTGAACACAAGACCTTTTTAATACTTTTTTAATATATGCTGCTTATGCTTATCTATGCTGAAACTGCATCTGCAAGGCACTGTTTGTCCTGCATTCCAAATCAATGCCGCCTTATTCATGGGTTGGGTTGCCAGTTTCAAGCCACTTAATTTCTGGGTTGTGATTGTTGTCAGTGTTGTTGAGTAGTACAAATCAATGATTCTGTGTCTGTAGGTTCTGACCTGGTAGTATCATGTATGTACACAACAAAACGTGAATTGTCTGCCATGGTAGTATTATGATTCCTGGCTACCATGGTAGTATTATCTCTAGTGTTGGCCAGCATGTTTATTTCACAATTTTACAAATATATATTTTCTTTGTTTTGTGTTGGAAAGTTAAGCATGAACCATTTAGAGAATTCAACAATATGACTCATGCACATCTCCATGTCAATGCTAGGAGGAGAAAAACTGCATTCAGAGGTTATAGAATGGCAATGGGTGGGTTACCTCCCAGGAGCAGATGACTGGCATGGTTAGTGATCACTAGGCCATGAATCTCATGGATCCCATGATATAGGTACATCAAGGAAATTGTAATAAGTTCATGGCACAACATATAATTTAACGTTAGCTTTCTACATTAAATATCAGGAAAAATTTCTTGCAGTTCATTTACATGATGGTCGGGAAATTCCTGTTAAAGGAATCTTAACAATAAAGACACAGTCGTCTACATTTAGTTTGCTTTTCTATTGCTAGGTAATCTTCTTATGCCATCATTTTCTTAGTATTTTTATGGTGCAGGTATCTGGTCTAGATCCGACGGAGACAAGCAAAATCTTGCTGCTTCTTCTTCTTTCGATTGTAAGTGAATCCTTTGATGACAGTGCTATTTTTTGTTGTATTAATACTGCATCTGATTCACACACTTCATCTATCCTTGTTTGAGAAATTGTGCATGTTTTTGCTTCATTGGTCCAGGAAAATCCAGGTGAAAACTTTCAGGAACTCAGGACGACACACATTGATTATATTTCATTGTGATGGCTGTTGCCGGCACAGCTACTATGGGTACAAGCAACTTCTATTTCGTTCGTCATAGGAAACCACCGCCCAGATCCATCTCTTCTCAACCATGCCGACGTGGTGGTTAGGGGCGCTTACAACTTGTGAGGGCCTGCGTTCTTGTTGTTGATCCGTGATGGCATGGCCTCCCCGCGCCCTAGCCACGTTCTAGCTGATGGTTTGGGTCTGCCAGCGGAGGGAGAGGGGGACGACCTCTGTCGCTCCTTCTCTCTGGCCTCTTCATCTTGATGAAGCCGTAGGAGTAGAGGGGCACACGTGTGATGGATCTGCTCCAAGCACCTCAAGCGACGCATCTTCAAGGTGATCACTTCATCCACATTCAATCTCAGTTCCCGCGTTTACTCCGAGGAGAGTTTAAAAGCAGCAGGAGCATTTGTTCTACTGCTGGTCGGAGGGAGAGCTTGGCAAGGGAGATAGAGGGAGCTCTACAACCACGATCTTGGCATACAACCCGATGGCATCATGCCCACGTAAGCTTCTTCCATGTTCCAATTCTTTCACTTGATGGTCTTTTACTGTTAGAGCTTACGAAATCTTAGATGTTGCTGACAAAAGACCGAGATACACTATTTTGATTGCAGACTATATATTATTCAGCAAGTACGTTCGCAAATTTTTTTGGTCTCAGCAGGTTGGTGTTCATGTACAGGTTGCCATATGAGAATATACTGCGTATTCGTCAAATCTCAGAACAAATGGCCCATTCCTATCATAACTATTCGAAAAGCATTGATAGGCTTTTTAAGCATCAAGATATCAGAATATTGATCTCAGCAGTGTCCAAAATCCAAATAGTTATGTTTGTTCAGATTTTCCTCATTTTTATGTTCTTTGAATTAAAGTAGTGCTCAAGGTTAATAATAAATGATTGTTGGTAACTTAACTAGCTCCTGAGAATAATTTGTGACATAGCTTGCTCCTATATGTTGGAAATATGCCCTAGAGGCAATAATAAAATGGTTATTATTATATTTCTTTGTTTATGATAATTGTCTATTGTTCATGCTATAATTGTGTTATCCGGAAATCGTAATACATGTGTGAATACATAGACCACAACACGTCCCTAGTGAGCCTCTAGTTGACTAGCTCGTTGATCAAAAGATAGTCATGGTTTCCTGACTATGGACATTGGATGTCATTGATAACGGGATCACATCATTAGGAGAATGATGTGATGGACAAGACCCAATCCTAAGCTTAGCTCAAAGATCGTGTAGTTCGTTTGCTGTAGCTTTTCTGAATGTCAAGTATCATTTCCTTAGACCATGAGATTGTGCAACTCCCGGATACTGTAGGAGTGCCTTGGGTGTGCCAAACGTCACAACGTAACTGGGTGACTATAAAGGTACATTACAGGTATCTCCGAAAGTGTCTGTTGGGTTGGCACGAATCGAGACTGGGATTTGTCACTCCGTATGACGGAGAGGTATCTCTGGGCCCGCTCGGTAATGCATCATCATAATGAGCTCAATGTGACCAAGTGGTTGATCACAGGATCATGTATTACGGCACGAGTAAAGTGACTTGCCGGTAACAAGGTTGAACTAGGTATTGGGATACCGATGATCGACTCTCGGGCAAGTAACGTACCGATTGACAAAGGGAGTTGTATACAGATTGATTGAATCCTCGACATCGTGGTTCATCCGATGAGATCATTGTGGAGCATGTGGGAGCCAACATGGGTATCCAGATCCCGCCGTTGGTTATTGACCGGAGAGGCGTCTCGGTCATGTATGCATGTCTCCCGAACCCGTAGGGTCTACACACTTAAGGTTCGGTGACGCTAGGGTTGTAGAGATATTAGCATACGGTAACCCGAAAGTTATTAGGAGTCCCGGATGAGATCCCAGACGTCACGAGGAGTTCCGGAATGGTCTGGAGGTGAAGATTTATATATAGGAAGTCAAGTTTCGGCCATCAGGAAAGTTTCGGCGGTAATCGGTATTGTACCGGGACCACCGGAAGGGTCCCGGGGGTCCACCTATCCCGGAGGGCCCCATGGGCTGAAGTGGGAGGGGAACCAGCCCCTAGTGGGTTGGTGTTGGGGAACGTTGCAGAAAACAAAAAAAATTCCTACGTTTTCACCAAGATCCATCTATGAGTTCATCTAGCAACGAGTGATCAGATGCATCTACATACCTTTGTAGATCGCGAGCGAAAGCGTTCAAAGAACGGGGATGAGGGAGTCGTACTCGTCGTGATCCAAATCACCAGAGATCCTAGCGCCGAATGGACGGCACCTCCGCGTTCAACACACGTACGGTCAGCGTGACGTCTCCTCCTTCTTGATCCAGCAAGGGGGAAGGAGAGGTTGATGAAGATCCAGCAGCACGATGGCGTGGTGGTGGATGCAGCAGTCACCGCAGCAGGGCTTCACCGAGCTTCTGCGAGAGGGAGAGGTGTAGCAGGGGAGAGGGAGGCGCCAAGGCTTGAGGTGGTGCTGCCCTCCCTCCCCCCTCCTTTATATAGGCCCCTAGGGGGGTGCGCCGGCCCTAGGAGATGGGATCTCCTAGGGGGGCGGCGGCCAAGGGGGTGGAGTAGCCCCCAAGGCAAGTGGAGGCGCCCCTCCCCTAGGGTTCCCAACCCTAGGCGCATGGGGGGCCCAAGGGGGGGGCGCACCAGCCCACTATGGGCTGGTTCCCCTCCCCACTTCAGCCCATGGGGCCCTCTGGGATGGGTGGCCCCACCCGGTGGACCCCCGGGACCCATCCGGTGGTCCCGGTACAATACCGGTGACCCCGAAACTTTCCCGATGGCCGAAACTGCACTTCCTATATATAATTATTCACCTCCGGACCATTCCGGAACTCCTAGTGATGTCCGGGATCTCATCCGGGACTCCAAACAACTTTCGGGTTAATGCATACTCATATCTCTACAACCCTAGCGTCACCGAACCTTAAGTGTGTAGACCCTACGGGTTCGGGAGACATGTAGACATGACCGAGACAACTCTCTGGTCAATAACCAACAACGGGATCTGGATACACATGTTGGCTCCCACATGCTCCTCGATGATCTCATCGGATGAACCACGATGTCGAGGATTCAAGCAACCCCGTATACAATTCCCTTTGTCAATCGGTACATTACTTGCCCGAGAATCGATCTTCGGTATCCCAATACCTCGTTCAATCTCGTTACCGGCAAGTCACTTTACTCGTACCGTAATGCATGATCCCGTGACCAGACACTTGGTCACTTTGAGCTCATTATGATGATGCATTACCGAGTGGGCCCAGAGATACCTCTCCGTCATATGGAGTGACAAATCCCAGTCTTGATCTGTGTCAACCCAACAGACACTTTCGGAGATACCCGTAGTATACCTTTATAGTCATCCGGTTACGTTGTGACGTTTGGTACACCCAAAGCACTCCTACAGTATCCGGGAGTTACACGATCTCATGGTCTAAGGAAAAGATACTTGACATTGGAAAAACTCTAGCAAACGAACTATACGATCTTGTGCTATGTTTAGGATTGGGTCTTGTCCATCACATCTTTCTCCTAATGATGTGATCTCGTCGTCAATGACATCCAATGTCCATAGTCAGGAAACCATGACTATCTGTTGATCAACGAGCTAGTCAACTAGAGGCTTACTAGGGACATGTTGGTGTCTATGTATTCACACATGTATTACAATTTCCGGATAACACAATTATAGCATAAGTAAAAGACAATCATCATGAACAAGGAAATATAATAATAATCCTTTTATTATTGCCTCTAGGGCATATTTCCAACAGTCTCCCACTTGCACTAGAGTCAATAATCTAGTTACATTGTGATGAATCAAACACCCATAGAGTTCTGGTGTTGATCATGTTTTGCCCTAGGGAGAGGTTTAGTCAACGGATCTGCGACATTCAGATCCGTATGTACTTTACAAATATCTATGTCTCCATCTTGAACATTTTCACGAATGGAGTTGAAGCGACGCTTGATGTGCCTGGTCTTCTTGTGAAATCTGGGCTCCTTGGCAAGTGCAATAGCTCCAGTGTTGTCACAGAAGAGTTTGATCAGCCCTGACGCATTGGGTATGACTCCTAGGTCGGTGATGAACTCCTTCACCCAAATTGCTTCATGCGCTGCCTCCGAGGCTGCCATGTACTCCGCTTCACATGTAGATCCCGCCACGACGCTCTGCTTGCAGCTGCACCAGCTTACTGCTCCACCATTCAACATATACACGTATCTGGTTTGTGACTTAGAGTCATACAAATCTGTGTCGAAGCTAGCGTCGACGTAACCCTTTACGATGAGCTCTTCGTCACCTCCATAAACGAGAAACATGTCCTTAGTCCTTTTCAGGTACTTCAGGATATTCTTGACCGCTGTCCAGTGTTCCTTGCCGGGATTACTTTGGTACCTTCCTACCAAACTTACGGCAAGGTTTACATCAGGTCTGGTACACAGCATGGCATACATAATAGACCCTATGGCTGAGGCATAGGGGATGACACTCATCTCTTCTATATCTTCTGCCATGGTCGTACATTGAGCTGAGCTCAATTTCACACCTTGCAACACAGGCAAGAACCCCTTCTTAGACTGATCCATATTGAACTTCTTCAATATCTTATCAAGGTATGTGCTTTGTGAAAGACCTATGAGGCGTCTTGATCTATCTCTATAGATCTTGATGCCTAATGTATAAGCAGCTTCTCCAAGGTCCTTCATTGAAAAACTCTTATTCAAGTAGGCCCTAATGTTGTCCAAAAGTTCTATATCATTTCCCATCAAAATTATGTCATCTACATATAATATGAGAAATGCTACAAAGCTCCCACTCACTTTCTTGTAAACTCAGGCTTCTCCATAAGTCTGCATAAACCCAAACGCTTTGATCATCTCATCAAAGCAAATGTTCCAACTCCGAGATGCTTGCACTAGCCCATAAATCGAGCGTTGGAGCTTGCACACCTTGTCAGCATTCTTAGGATCGACAAAACCTTCCGGCTGCATCATATACAATTCTTCCTTAAGGAAACCATTAAGGAATGACGTTTTGACGTCCATTTGCCATATCTCATAATCATAGAATGCGGCAATTGCTAACATGATTCGGACGGACTTCAACTTCGCTACGGGTGAGAAAGTCTCATCGTAGTCAACCCCTTGAACTTGTCGATAACCCTTAGCGACAAGCCTAGCTTTATAGATGGTCACATTACCATCCGCATCTGTCTTCTTCTTAAAGATCCATTTATTTTCTATGGCTCACCGATCATCGGGCAAGTCAGTCAAAGTCCATACTTCGTTTTCATACATGGATCCTATCTCGAATTTCATGGCTTCCAACCATTTGTCGGAATCTGGGCCCGCCATCGCTTCTTCATAGTTCGAAGGTTCACCGTTGTCTAACAACATGATTTCCAGACAGGGTTGCCGTACCACTCTGGTGCGGAGCGTGTCCTTGTGGACCTATGAAGTTCAGTAGCAACTTGATCTGAAGTTTCATGATCATCATCATTAACTTCCTCTCTAGTCGGTGCAGGCACCTCAGGAACATTTTCTTGAGTTGTGCCACTTTCCGGTTCAAGAGGTAATACTTCATCAAGTTCTACTTTCCTCCCACTTACTTCTTTCGAGAGAAACTCTCTCTAGAAAGGATCCATTCTTGGCAACAAAGATCTTGCCTTCGGATCTGAGGTAGAAGGTATACCCAATAGTTTCTTTAGGGTATCCTATGAAGACACATTTTTCCGACTTGGGTTCGAGCTTTTCAGGTTGTAGTTTCTTGACATAAGCATTGCATCCCCAAACTTTTAGAAACGACAGCTTAGGTTTCTTCCCAAACCATAATTCATACGGTGTTGTCTCAACGGATTTCGACGGAGCCCTATTTAAAGTGAATGCGGTAGTCTCTAAAGCATAGCCCCAAAATGATAGCGGTAAATCGGTAAGAGACATCATAGATCGCACCATATCTTATAGAGTGCGATTACAACGTTCGGACACACCATTACGCTGAGGTGTTCCAAGCGGTGTGAGTTGTGAAACTATTCCACATTTTCTTAAGTGTGTGCCAAATTCGTGACTCAAGTATTCTCCCCCACGATCTAATCGCAAGAACTTGATTTTTCTGTCACGTTGATTCTCAACTTCACTCTGAAATTTCTTGAACTTTTCAAAGGTCTCAGACTTATGTTTCATTAAGTAGACATACCCATATCTACTCAAGTCATCAGTGAAGGTGAGAACATAACGATAGCCACCGTGAGCCTCAACGCTCATTGGACCGCACACATCGGTATGTATGATTTCCAATAAGTTGGTTGCTCGCTCCATTGTTCCTGAGAACGGAGTCTTGGTCATTTTACCCATGAGACATGGTTCGCACGTGTCAAATGATTCATAATCAAGAGACTCTAAAAGTCCATCTGCATGGAGCTTCTTCATGCGTTTGACACCTATGTGACCAAGGCGGTAGTGCCACAAGTATGTGGGACTATCATTATCAACCTTACATCTTTTGGTATTCACACTATGAACATGTGTAGCATTACACTCGAGATTCATTAAGAATAAACCATTCACCATCGGAGCATGACCATAAAACATATCTCTCATATAAATAGAACAACCATTATTCTCGGATTTAAATGAGTAGCCATCTCGTATTAAACGAGATCCTGATACAATGTTCATGCTCAAAGCTGGCACTAAATAACAATTATTGAGGTTTAAAACTAATCCCGTAGATAAATGTAGAGGTAGCGTGCCGACGGCGATCACATCGACCTTGGAACCATTCCCGACGCGCATTGCCACCTCGTCCTTCGCCAGTCTCCGCTTATTCCGCAGCTCCTGCTTTGAGTTACAAATGTGAGCAACCGCACCGGTATCAAATACCCAGGAGCTACTACGAGTACTGGTAAGGTACACATCAATTATATGTATATCACATATACCTTTCGTGATGCCGACCTTCTTGTCCGCTAAGTATTTGGGGCAGTTCCGCTTCCAGTGACCACTTCCCTTGCAATAAAAACACTCAGTCTCGGGCTTGGGTCCATTCTTTGGCTTCTTCCCGGCAGCTTGCTTACCGGGCGCGGCAACTCCCTTGCCGTCCTTCTTGAAGTTCTTCTTACCCTTGCCTTTCTTTAACTTAGTGGTTTTATTCACCATCAACACTTGATGTTCCTTTTTGACTTCTACCTCTGCTGATTTCAGCATTGCAAATACTTCAGGAATGGTCTTTTCCATCCCCTGCATATTGAAGTTCATCACAAAGCTCTTGTAGCTTGGTGGAAGCGACTGGAGGATTCTGTCAATGACCGCGTCATCCGGGAGATTAACTCCCAGCTGAGTCAAGCGGTTATGTAACCCAGACATTGTGAGACAGATTTACACATCCAACGTTCACATACAACGGGTGTAAGACAGATTTACACATGCAAACACTTAGGTTGACTTGACGAGCCTAGCATGTACAGACATGGCCTTGGAACACAGAAGACTGAAAGGTCAAGCATGAGTCGTATAGAAGATACGATCAACATGAAGATGTTCACCGATGTTGACTAGTCCGTCTCACGTGATGATCGGACACGGCCTAGTTAACTCGGATCATGTTATACTTAGATGACTGGAGGGATGTCTATCTGAGTGGGAGTTCATTGAATAATTTGATTAGATGAACTTAATTATCATGAACTTAGTCTAAAATCTTTACAACATGTCTTGTAGATCAAATGGCCAACGTTGTCCTCAACTTCAACGCGTTGACTCACAATGTCTGGGTTACATAACCGCTTGACTCAGCTGGGAGTTAATCTCCCGGATGACGCGGTCATTGACAGAATCCTTCAGTCGCTTCCACCGAGCTACAAGAGCTTTGTGATGAACTTCAATATGCAGGGGATGGAAAAGACCATTCCTGAGGTGTATTCAATGCTGAAATCAGCAGAGGTGGAAATCAAAAAGGAACATCAAGTGTTGATGGTGAATAAAACCACTAAGTTCAAGAAAGGCAAGGGTAAGAAGAACTTCAAGAAGGACGGCAAGGGAGTTGCCGCGCCCGGTAAGCAAGATGCCGGGAAGAAGCCAAAGAATGGACCCAAGCCTGAGACTGAGTGTTTTTATTGCAAGGGAAGTGGTCACTGGAAGCGGAACTGCCCCAAATACTTAGCGGACAAGAAGGCCGGCATCACGAAAGGTATATGTGATATACATGTAATTGATGTGTACCTTACCAGTACTCATAGTAGCTCCTGGGTATTTGATACCGGTGCGGTTGCTCACATTTGTAACTCAAAGCAGGAGCTGCGAAATACGCGGAGACTGGCGAAAGATGAGGTGACGATGCGCGTCGGGAATGGTTCCAAGGTCGATGTGATCACCGTCGGCACACTGCCTCTACATTTACCTACGGGATTAGTTTTAAACCTCAATAATTGTTATTTAGTGCCAGCTTTGAGCACGAACATTGTATCAGGATCTCGTTTAATTCGAGATGGCTACTCATTTAAATCCGAGAATAATGGTTGTTCTATTTATATGAGAGATATGTTTTATGGTCATGCTCCGATGGTGAATGGTTTATTCTAAATGAATCTCGAACGTAATGCTACACATATTCATAGTGTGAATACCAAAAGATGTAAGGTTGATAATGATAGTCCCACATACTTGTGGCACTGCCGCCTTGGTCACATAGGTGTCAAACGCATGAAGAAGCTCCATGCAGATGGACTTTTAGAGTCTCTTGATTACGAATCATTTGACATGTGCGAACCATGCCTCATGGGTAAAATGACCAAGACTCCGTTCTCAGGAACAATGGAGCGAGCAACCAACTTATTGGAAATCATACATACTGATGTGTGCGGTCCAATGAGTGTTGAGGCTCGCGGTGGCTATCGTTATGTTCTCACCCTCACTGATGACTTGAGTAGATATGGGTATGTCTACTTAATGAAACACAAGTATGAGACCTTTGAAAAGTCCAAGGAATTTCAGAGTGAGGTTGAGAATCAATGTGACAGAAAAATCAAGTTCTTGCGATCAGATCGTGGGGGAGAATACTTGAGTCACGAATTTGGCACACACTTAAGAAAATGTGGAATAGTTTCACAACTCACGCCGCCTCGAACACCTCAGCGTAATGGTGTGTCCGAATGTCGTAATCGGACTCTATTGGATATGGTGCGATCTATGATGTCTCTTACCGATTTACCGCTGTCATTTTGGGGCTATGCTTTAGAGACTGCCGCATTCACTTTAAATAGGGCTCCGTCGAAATCCGTTGAGACGACACCGTATGAATTATGGTTTGGGAAGAAACCTAAGCTGTCGTTTCTAAAAGTTTGGGGATGCGATGCTTATATCAACAAACTTCAACCTGAAAAGCTCGAACCCAAGTCAGAAAAATGCGCCTTCATAGGATACCCTAAAGAAACTGTTGGGTATACCTTCTACCACAGATCCGAAGGCAAGATCTTTGTTGCCAATAATGGGTCCTTTCTAGAGAAAGAGTTTCTCGCGAAAGAAATAAGTGGGAGGAAAGTATAACTTGATGAAGTATTACCTCTTGAAGCGGTAAGTGGCGCAGCTCAAGAAAATGTTCCTGAGGTGCCTACACCGACTAGAGAGGAAGTTAATGATGATGATCATGAAACTTCAGATCAAGTTACTACTGAACTTCGTAGGTCCACGAGGACACGTTCCGCACCAGAGTGGTACGGCAACCCTGTCTTGGAAATCATGTTGTTAGACAATGGTGAACCTTCGAACTATGAAGAAGCGATGGCGGGGCCGGATTCTGACAAATGGTTGGAAGCCATGAAATCTGAGATAGGATCCATGTATGAAAACAAAGTATGGACTTTGACTGACTTGCCCGCTGATCGGCGAGCCATAGAAAATAAATGAATCTTTAAGAAGAAGACATATGTGGATGGTAATGTGACCATCTATAAAGCTCGGCTTGTCGCTAAGGGTTATCGACAAGTTCAAGGGGTTGACTACGATGAGACTTTCTCACCCATAGCGAAGCTGAAGTCCGTCCGAATCATGTTAGCAATTGCCGCATTCTATGATTATGAGATATGGCAAATGGATGTCAAAACGTCATTCCTTAATGGTTTCCTTAAGGAAGAATTGTATATGATGCAGCCAGAAGGTTTTGTCGATCCTAAGAATGCTGACAAGGTGTGCAAGCTCCAACACTCGATTTATGGGCTGGTGCAAGCATCTCAGAGTTGGAACATTCATTTTGATGAGATGATCAAAGCGTTTGGGTTTACGCAGACTTATGGAGAAGCCTGCATTTACAAGAAAGTGAGTGGGAGCTCTGTAGCATTTCTCATATTGTATGTGGATGACATACTGTTGATGGGAAATGATATAGAATTCTTGGAAAGCATAAAGGCCTACTTGAACAAGTGTTTTTCAATGAAGGACCTTGGAGAACCTGCTTATATATTAGGCATCAAGATCTATAGAGATAGATCGAGACGCCTCATTGGTCTTTCATAGAGTACGTACCTTGACAAGATATTGAAGAAGTTCAAAATGGATCAGTCAAAGAAGGGGTTCTTGCCTGTATTGCAAGGTATGAGATTGAGCACAGCTCAATGCCCGACCACGGCAGAAGCTAGAGAAATGATGAGTGTCGTCCCCTATGCCTCGGCCATAGGGTCTATCATGTATGCTATGCTGTGTACCAGACCTGATGTAAACCTTGCCATAAGTTTGGTAGGAAGGTACCAAAGTAATCCCGGCATGGAACACCGGACAGCGGTCAAGAATATCTTGAAGTACCTGAAAAGGACTAGGGACATGTTTCTCGTGTATGGAGGTGACGAAGAGGTCGTCGTAAAGGGTTATGTCGATGCTAGCTTCGACACAGATCTGGATGACTCTAAGTCACAAACCGGATACGTGTATATTTTGAATGGTGGGGCAGTAAGCTGGTGCAGTTGCAAGCAAAGCATTGTGGCGGGATCTACATGTGAAGCGGAGTACATGGCAGCCTCAGAGGCAACACAAGAAGCAGTCTGGGTGAAGGAGTTCATTACCGACCTAGGAGTCATACCCAATGCGTCGGGCCCGATGACTCTCTTCTGTGACAACACTGGAGCTATTGCCCTTGCCAAGGAGCCCAGGTTTCACAGGAAGACCAGGCATATCAAGCGTCAGTTCAACTCCATTCGTGAAAGTGTTCAAAATGGAGACATAGAAATTTGTAAAGTACATACAGACCTGAATGTGGCAGATCTGTTGACTAAACCTCTCCCTAGAGCAAAACATGATCAACACCAGAACTGCATGGGTGTTCGATTCATCACAATGTAACTAGAATATTGACTCTAGTGCAAGTGGGAGACTGTTGGAAATATGCCCTAGAGGCAATAATAAAATGGTTATTATTATATTTCTTTATTTATGATAATTGTCTATTGGTCATGCTATAATTGTGTTATCCAGAAATCGTAATACATGTGTGAATACATAGAGCACAACACGTCCCTAGTGAGCCTCTAGTTGACTAGCTCGTTGATCAAAAGATAGTCATGGTTTCCTGACTATGGACATTGGATGTCATTGATAACGGGATCACATCATTAGGAGAATGATGTGATGGACAAGACCCAATCCTAAGCTTAGCTCAAAGATCGTGTAGTTCGTTTGCTATAGCTTTTCTAAATGTCAAGTATCATTTCCTTAGACCATGAGATTGTGCAACTCCCGGATACCGTAGGAGTGCCTTGGGTGTGCCAAACGTCATAACGTAACTGGGTGACTATAAAGGTACATTACAGGTATCTCCGAAAGTGTCTGTTGGGTTGGCACGAATCGAGACTGGGATTTGTCACTCCGTATGACGAAGAGGTATCTCTGGGCCCGCTCGGTAATGCATCATCATAATGAGCTCAATGTGACCAAGTGGTTGATCACGGGATCATGCATTACGGCACGAGTAAAGTGACTTGCCAGTAACGAGATTGAACTAGGTATTGGGATACCGACGATCGAGTCTCGGGCAAGTAACGTACTGATTGACAAAGGGAATTGTATACAGATTTATTGAATCCTCGACATCGTGGTTCATCCGATGAGATCATCGTGGAGCATGTGGGAGCCAACATGGGTATCCAGATATTGCTATTGGTTATTGATCGGAGAGGCGTCTCGGTCATGTCTGCATGTCTCCCGAACCCGTAGGGTCTACACACTTAAGGTTCGGTGATGCTAGGGTTGTAGAGATATTAGCATACGGTAACCCGAAAGTTGTTCGGAGTCCCGGATGAGATCCCGGACGTCACGAGGAGTTCCGGAATGTTCCGGAGGTGAATATTTATATATAGGAAGTCAAGTTTCGGCCATCGGGAAAGTTTCGGGGGTAATCGGTATTGTACCAGGACCACCGGAAGGGTCCCGGGGATCCACCGGGTGGGGCCAGCTATCCCGGAGGGCCCCATGGGCTGAAGTGGGAGGGGAACCAGCCCCTAGTGGGCTGGTGCTCCCCCTTGGGCCTCCCCCTACGCCTAGGGTTGGAAACCCTAGGGGTGGGGGGCGCCACCCTTGCCTTGGGGGGCAAGGCACCCCCTTGGCTGCCGCCCCCCTAGGAGATTGGATCTCCTAGGGCCGCCCCCCTAGGCACCCTATATATAGTGGGGGGGGGAGGGAGGGCAGCCGCGCCCAAGCCCCTGGCCTCTCCCTCCCCCTCCCGTGACACTCCTCCGTCTCCTTGCGCTTGGCGAAGCCCTGCCGAGATCACCGTTGCTTCCACCACCACGCCGTCGTGCTGCTGGATCTTCATCAACCTCTCCTTCCCCCTTGCTGGATCAAGTTGGAGGAGACGTCTTCCCAACCGTACGTGTGTTGAATGCGGAGGTGCCGTCCATTCGACACTTGGTCATCGGTGATTTGGATCACGTCGAGTACGACTCCGTCAACCCCGTTCTCTTGAATGCTTCCACGCGCGATCTACAAGGGTATGTAGATGCACTCCTATCTCCCTCATTGCTAGATGACTCCATAGATTGATCTTGGTGATGCGTAGAAAATATTAAAATTCTGCTACGTTCCCCATCACTATATGTGTCATTGACAATGTTGCTTGTGGAGAGTAATAAGGATTTATCTAGCTCATGTATGTCTGAGCCTGAGACGAAGAGGACAATGGTCGTGGCTCCATTGATGATAGTGGTTGCGACACAGAGCCGTATGAATGGACAACAGGCAAGCCAAGTACTCCCTGGGAATCGCCGTGATTCCGGAATCGGTGGCGGGTCCCTGCCCCTACCACCCATGAAGCTGACAACGATCACGTGGCCTCGTGTGGCGGCTGTGGAGGAGAGGGAGGCAGGCAGGGGGAGACTTGTAAGCGTGAACTCACACGGAGGAGGAAGGAGACGCCTCAGGTGGACATGATGAGGATGGCCATGCCTCCATCGCTGGCGGCGGACATGACGTGCAGCTGCAGGACTAGACATCAGACAGGCGGAGTCGTTTCTGGGAGTTGCTTGCTTTGGTGGTGCTCTTGGGTTTACGATTTCAATATAATCCTATGGCGGAGTGGAAGGTTAATGTTATTTCTCTGATATCACAATGTATCTTCTTGGCTCAAGTATTGAGAAAGTAGCATTGTCGCAGATGTATTTACTTAGTTTGATATGATGGTGAAAATATCTGTAATTCAGAGATGACAGAGAGTCAAATTTAAAAGTAGCTTTTATAGTCATAGCTAGCTTACTTTGGTTTACTTGGTCCATGTAGAGCTGGAATCTCGGAGCTACACTTTCAACCGGCTTGCTTTAAAAATCAAGTAAAACGAAAAGAATAGAGGTTTCAATTGTAGCAAGAGTTTAGTAGTGCTACAGATCCGTGGAGCGGGCAAGAATTATTGGTCAACCTTATAGCTTCTATTTGTCATCTAGATGTTGTACATCAGGTACAGATCTGTTTAAGAAGGATTGTTGTACATCAGGTACAACCTCTTATAGCTTCTATTTGTCATCCAGATGTTTAAGATGTTTGGTCTGATGATCTCCCTTCACATTTGCTTGTTTAAACAAATAGGAATTAAAGTTTACGGATTGCAAGAAAAATAAATGCATAACTAGATCTGTGATTCGGTGATTTTTTGAATGTGAAGGTGCATTCTTACAAATTTTCTGCTCATGTTAGTTTAGCCCTTGGCTGCATTATACAGACAACATATTTAGATACTTTTGATTATAAAGATCTCTGACATGATCATATTGTTATTTTCAGCTTTTGGATTTGCATATAATGTTGACACCACATGGACTCTGAAGGAAGTTGTGCTAAGTTCTAAGCTTTCCCTACTTTTCTAGCTTGTGTGTTTCATTGATGGAGGAGGTATAAATCTGTTCCTTAAAGCGAGCAAATCAAAACAAAAGCGCAGGAGGTATCCGACAACACTGACGACCGCTACACCATTCCACTTAGACCTGAAGGCAACATCAAAGGGTGCCACCAACAGCAGAGGTCGAATGTTTCACCATCAAGTGCAGACTTATCGTTCAGCTACAATCACTTGATCATCGTCACAGACACCGCCACACTAAGAATTGTGAAGCTGCTCTACTTTCAGGTACAAAATTGGACATCATGTGAGGTGTTATGCTCAACCCCAACCAGTTCAAAGGCAACACTGGTGGTGGTCCTCTGAGTATGCAAATGACATTGAGTGGGCACTGCAATAATACATGCTAATAGGTGCAGTTTCATCTCAAGCAGACGAGCACTGCAATAGTAGATGCTACTCTCAGCGACTACTAACGTGAAGTTTCACTCAAGCTCTCGCATATACTAAAGAGGTACTGTCGATAAGTATCACCATTTAGTTTTTTTACAGTCTGTAGATTTATTTATATGAACAATATTGATCTCAAGGATAACACTATAGATTCCTCTATTCCTTCTGCTAATGTGACTGTAGCAACAGTCGCTCCCATTCAAACTTTTTTTAGGGAAACTAAAACATGCATTTTGCTCACCTGAACATTAAGTTAAGGAATGCAGAAGGTTCGGGGCCTGTGAAAATTATTCAAATTTTATATTTGTGCGAATGGACAAATGCCTAAATTAGGCGGTAGAGTAGAATTTACGCTCGTTGTTGCAGTGCGGCTTTTGGACATCCTTAGCACGATAAGCCTAAACATGCCACCTTGGATTTGTCTGCACTACAAAAAAAAGACACATCCGTGACATTTTGGGCCGAACGAATTTTTTTCCTGTCATACATATGACACTTCTATGATGATAACTGTGACAAAACCCGGTATCATCATAGATGTGGTGGGCTCCTACTTCTATGACAAAAAATCATGACAGAAAATGGGCTTTTCATCCTGGGCGGGCCGGAGATGCAGCTGCATGACATTCTTTGGGCTGTCCATGACGGAAAAAACCATGGTAGAAGTGAGGGCGAGGAAAATTTCGGGGAGTTCCCGGTTATGGTGGGAGGTCGGGGGGCCGAGCGATGCGCGTTTCTCTCGTACACGTACGCGCGTGTGTGCGAGGCGTTGGCTCTAACTGAACCCGAGCGAGGCGTTGGGCTCTAACTAAATCCGAGCGATTGCACCGCAGGCTACGCGTTACTGAACCCGAGCGATCGATTGATGGCTATTAACTGAACCCGATCGAGCGATTCCTTCGCTACTGCTACTAACTGAAGCCGATCGATGCTGCCTCTGGGATGAACTGTGAGCGTTGCGGGGGGGGGGGGGTTGGATGAACAGTGAGCGGTGGCGTTGCCTCTGGATGAACAGGACCCCGTGGTGTGGTGGAGGGCTGGATGAATAGTAGACAGTGGAGGGGTGCCCGTGGAGGGGTGGTTGAACTTAGCTGGTGGAGTAGAGCGCGGTGGAGGCTGGATGAACAGGAGCCCGTGGAGGCTGGAGGAGGTCGACGGTAGTCCGTGGAGGCTGGAGGAGGTCGACGGTGGAGATGAACAGTATCCCGTGGAGTCCCGTTTTGCGGTACGCCACACCCCTCCCGATGAACAGGACCCCCGTTTCGACCGTAGGAGGTCCGTTTCGTCCGTTTTGCGGTATGCCACACCCCTCCCGATCAACAGGACCCCCGTTTCGACCGTAGGAGGTCCGTTTCGTCCGTTTTGCGGTACGCCACACCCCTCCCGATCAACAGGACCCCCGTTTCGACCGTAGGAGGTCCGTTTCCTCCGTTTTGCGGTACGCCACACCCCTCCCGATCAACAGGACCCCGTTCCGAACGTAGGAGGTCCGTTTCCTCCGTTGTGCGGTACGCCAGGCCTCGTTTCCATCGCCTGTTCCGTCCAAGCCCTGCCGATGAACACGACCAGGCATTCCGTTCCGACCCAGCCGGTTGGCTCCCACGCGTTCCGTTGCCTCCCGATGAACACGATGCATTCTGTTGCCTCCCCATGAACACGACGCATTCCGTTGCCTCCCCATGAACACGACGACGATGCTGTTTCTCCGTTCTGACCCAGCCATGTACACGAGTCCTGGCCGTACGTATGAGCGAGTAGGCGTTCGAGACCCCGCCCGTATGTACACATACGTGGCCGTATTTTCTTTCTTGCACCCTGGCCGATGTACGTACGTGTACATGCTACGTGCGCGCCTCTACTACGACACGTGCGCGCCTCTACATCCACCAGTATATATGTACGTACGTGTTCGCGACCAGAATGACAACGCTATGTACGCTTCGACCAGGTGGGTCCCGACTGTCAGGCACTTCCTCGCCTGCGAAGATGTAGCTGGTGGGGCCGAGCAGTCAGGGGGGCTAATCATTTTTTTTGCCTGGACACACTTCCTTGCGTGCGAAGATGTAGCTGGTGGGTCCCAGCAGTCAGGGGCAAACATTTTTTTCATGAAATACGGTGGCCCGTCCGATGGGTCCCCGCTGTCAGGTGGAGGAATAATTATTTTGCACATAATAAGGAGGCATTTCCTTGTTGCGGCCGTGGACCCAGCTGTCAGCCTCTCCACGTACAGTCCACGTCCGATGGAAGCCGCTCCTTGACCACGTTGACCACGCCGCGCCGAGAGCACCAGGGTGGTGGACGACGGCGAGGCCTAGGAAGGGGACGATGCGGAGCCGGGGAAGACGCGGCAGTGGATGCCCACGCGTAGAGGAGTACGAGGGTTCACTGGTTCGCTGCGGTGTGAGGCTGCCGTCGCCGCAGAATAACAGGGGGTGTGGGTGAGTAGAGGGATGGCCTGGCCAGCGGTGGGAGTAGTAGGGGGCGGTGAGGCCTCTGCCGCATCGCAGCCGGCCACGGGAGGCAGGAGCACGAGGCACGACCGACGCTGGTTTGGGTGGCTGGAGCAAGAAGACCTGAGGTTGAAGAAGCACTACGGCCGTTGGATGGACATCGTACGGTCACTGGAGCTAGAATCGTGCATATTGACTAAGTTGACAAAGCCCTCCGTCCCCGTCAACTTAGTAGGCCCACAAGTCAGCCTGCCACTATACTGGGTCCCAGCTAACAGGGGGAGTATTCATTTTTTTGTGCGTAATAAGGAGGCACTTCCTTGCGTGCGAAGATATAGCTGGTGGGTCCGAGCTGTCAGCGGCGGTAACGTTTTTTTCGCGAAATACAGAGGCCCTTTCGGTGGGTCCCTGATGTCAGGTGGAGGAATCATTATTTTGCGCGTAATAAGGAGGCATTTCCTTGCGTGCGGCCGTGGACCCAGCTGTCGGCCTCTCCACGTACAGTCCACTTCAGATGCATGTCGGTCGTTGACCACGTTGACCAGGCCGCGCCGAGAGCACCAGGGCGGTGGACGACGGCGAGGCCTAGGAAGGGAACGACACGGAGGCAGGGAAGACTCGGCAGTTGTTTCCCACGCGGAGGGGAGTACGACTGTACGAGGGTTTACTGGTTCGTCTGCCGTCGCCGGAGAATAACAGCAGGTGTGGGTGAGTAGAGGGATGGCTAGGCCAGCGATGGGAGTACGGTGGGGCGGTGAGGCCTGCGCGGCAGCAGAGCCGGCCGCGGGGAGGAGGGAGCAGGCAGTCCCGCCGGCGCTTGTTTGAGCGGCTGGAGCAGGAAGAGCAGAGATTGAAGAAGCACGACGGCCGTTGGATGGCCATCCAACAGTCACTGCTTGTGCGTCAACCTTTTTTTAGGAAAGCCTCAAATCTGTGGAAAACAGCATACAACCCATCTGCCATTATTTCTAATAATTTACAGCCCATTTGCTAATTATTAAGGTTTTTTTGGAGCCCATATTCTTTTTGTTAGCATTACAGCCCATATTGTGGCCACGGTTAAAAAATTATACGAAATTTTGCATATTTCGGTGCGGTCCGAACTGTTTTTAATCCCGAAATTTCGACTCACATTCAAACTGATTTTAAAAATAAATGTATATCAATATAAAATCCAACAAATTCTCCACGCATAAAAATTAATGTAATTTAAAATCTCGAAATGAAAAAAAGATATTTGAAACTAATTGCCGGTTTGATGTGTTTTAAAAATGTACAGCCCATTTCTCATTACTGATGGGCCATTTTCTCGGCCAGCCGAATGAAAGCTCTCCTCGTCTTGAAAGATTTGCAGCCCAACAGGCCTGACAAAGCGACTTACTTGGCAAATCACAAAAAAACTGGGCTGTGGCCGTGGACCCAGCTGTCAGCCTCTCCACGTACAGTACTCTTCCGATGGAAGTCGTTCCTTGACCACGTTGACCACGCCGCGCGGAGAGCACCACGGCGGTGGACGACGGCGAGGCCTAGGAAGGGGACGACGCGGAGCCGGGGAAGACGCGGCAGTGGAAGCCCGCGCGGAGAGGAGTACGAGGGTTCACTGGTTCGGCTGCGGTGTGAGGCTGCCGTCGCCGCAGGGCCTGGCCAGCGGTGGGAATAGTAGGGGGCGGTGAGGCCTCCGCGGCAGCACAGCCGGCCACGGGAGGCAGGAGCATGCGGCACGACCGGCGCTGCTTTGGGCGGCTGGAGCAAGAAGACCAGAGGTTGAAGAAGCACTACGGCCGTTGGATGGACATCGTACGGTCACTGGAGCTAGAATCGTTCATATTGACTAAGTTGACAAAGCCCTTCGTCCCCGTCAACTTAGTAGGCCCACAAGTCAGCCTCCCACCAAGGTGGGTCCCAGCTAGCCGGGGGAGTATTCATTTTTTTGTGCGTAATAAGGAGGCACTTCCGGTGGGTCCGAGCTGACAGCGGGGGGAACGTTTTTTTCGCGAAATACGGTGGCCCGTCAGGTGGGTCCCAGCAGTCAGGGGGCAAACGTTTTTTTCGCAAAATACGGTGGCCCGTCCAGTGGGTCCCTGCTGTCAGTTGGAGGAATCATTATTTTCCGCGTAATAAGGAGGCACTTACTTGCTGCGGCCGTGGACCCAGCTGAGACTCTCCACGTACAGTATACTTCCGATGGAAGTCGTTCCTTGACCACGTTGACCTTGCCGCGTTCCGTTGCATGCATGCGTCCATGGGCGTGGTGCGTCCCCACTGTCAGCCTCTCACGTACAGTCATCTTCCGATGACTCTCGGTTGTTGACCACGTTGACCACACCGTGCCGAGCGCACCCAGACTGGAACGACCCGGAGATGGGGAAGACGGGGCAGTGGAGTCGCAGATGGAGAGGAGTGGGAAACTTCACTGGTTCGGGTGCGCGGCAGCACAGCCGCGGTGCCGCCCACGGGAGACAGGAGCAAGAACAGAGGTTGAAGAAGGAGCACGGCTGTTGGATTAACATCCAACGGTCCAGCTGCTAGAATCATTTGTTGATTAAGTTGACAAAGCCGTGCGTACACGTCCGCTTAGTAGGCCCACAAGTCAGTCACCAAATCTGACGGGTCCCAGCTGTCAACGGGATGAATAATTTTTTTCGCAAAACAAGGAGGCACTTCCTTCCGTGCGAAGATACAGCCGGTGGGTCCCAGCTGTCAGGTGGAGGAAACATTTTTTTCAGCTTAATAAGGAGGAACTTTCCTTGCGTGCGACCATGGACCTCGTGGGTCCCAGCCGTCAGGCTCTCCACGTACAGTCCTCTTCCGATGACTCTCGTTTGTTGACCACGCCGCACCGAACGCAGCGAGGCGGTGGACGACGGCGAGGCCCCGGACGGGAACGACTCGGAGATGGGAAAACGCGGCAGTGGAGTCGCAGATTGAGAGGAGGAGAAGGGTTATAACTGGTTCTGTTGCGGCGTGGGGCTGTAGTCTGTGGAGAATAACAGGAGGTGTCGAGGGGTGGAGGGATAGCCTGGCCGGCGGTGGGGTAGCGCTTCGCAGCGATGCGTGCTAAGCAGAGCCGCTAGCCGCCGGAGGCCGGACCAGGCGGTCCCGGCGACGCTGGAGGAAGAAGACGAGAGATTGAAGGTGCATGCCGGCCGTTGGATATAAATCCAATGGCTGTGGATGACACAATCATTTGTTGACCAAGTTGACAACGCCCTGCGTAGGCTTCGACCTATTGGCCCACATGTCAGCCTGCAAAAATGTGGCATATATTTAACCCATGTTTTCTAGAATGTACAGTCCATTTGCTGGGCTGGGTGAACAAATAATTTCGCGTCAATCAGGCCCATTTATATTTTCTAAGAAATCCCAGCCCATTTGCACTTCCTTGAAATACACGTATTAGGTGGGCTCGTTATATATATAATGTTATGTTAGAAGGAGCAATTAATATCAAAGAATAAACCGGAGAGGCACATTTTTATATATATAATTAAGAAATTAGCGAGTTATTGCTCAAAATAAAAATGAGCGCGTTATTATTAAATTGGTCCTTAAAATCTTCGCAAGCTTTTGTACGCAATCACCAGGATTTTCCTTGCCTGTGAGTCAAAAACAACCAGGATTTTCCTTGCCAACTTCCGTTAAACATTTACTTTTATAAGTTAATAACACGTGGGATGTTTTTATAATGTATATATAAGTCTCTATAAAATATACGATAATAGTAATAATATAAATATATATAATGTGGTTAGAAGGGAAAACATAAATTGGACACAACATTACTTTTATAAGAGACCTGCGTTTTATACCCCACAGTAGGCATACTAACAAGTTCACACACAAATACAACAGAAAAGGTAAACATTCATATCAAACTCAGGTTCACAGGACACGTTCATATTCATAGCCAACATTCACTATCAACAACTCAAAAGATTCATATATACACAAGCTCAGCATATCTATGCATCCAAATGATTGATAGATCACACGACAATATTCATACATAATTCACAAAAAGATTCAGATATACACATGTTCAGTATGTTTATGCATCCAAATGATTGAGATCACAGCCAATATGATCCATGGACGAACTTTAATTACCTAGGGTACAGACTGGTAAATGGTGTTCAATCGGAGGTACTTCTTGCTAAAATTAGTTCTTGTACGAGTAAACTTTCGAGTACATAAGAGGCAGCACAGACAATCTGAACTTTGCTTGTAGGTTTATCCTCAAATAGTGGCCTCGTGCCGAGGGAGGTTTGAGCAACTTGGCCACTACTTTCATCCAACTAGTTTACTGGCTCATCTTGGTCCTGTATCTCGCCAAAATTCTACATTGCAGACGAGAAAGGAGGCGGTTGAGAAAATGAACCACCCAAATTTTTTGTGCAGTTCAACTGAAATGGAGCATCCTTGGCGTGCAGACTGATTAAGTGCCAGATGAATATACGCGTCAACCAACTTGTCTGGAATCTTTAGACTCCATGCCATATAGTTCGCTACCATATGTGCCGATAACCAAAAGGCACAAGTTGGGACCAAAGACTGGACTGCGTTTTTCTGGGCTATGCACCAAGCAATATTTTTGGCGTTCACTCTCCTAATACTTGGAGTTTGACAATTGGTTGACGCCGGTTGATACTCGAATGAATATAGGCACTTCTTGTCAACATCGATGCTTGTCTGAGTGAACTTTGGAGTACATAGCAGCAGCATAAGTACCTGTCCATCTGATCATTTTGTGCAGTTCTACTGAAATCACCCGATGTAATGATTTGCCTGCGAGTTCAGGCTCCAAATTACTCCTTTATGAAATCGGCAAACAGTAGCACAATACCAAATTACCAATACATATGACAGGCACAATAATCAGGATAAAGACCAGTACCAACCTGTGTGAGGTAGCATATCAATTACTATTTCCTTTGACTGGAAGCCGAGATAAGCCAAGCGACTGACAGCAAAGGAAGAAAGCAAGCGGAGATTAGCGACTGACAGGAAAGGACGGAAGCTGTCGAGGCAATGAAGCACCCAAAGTTTTTGTGCAGTTCCACCAAAATCGAGCATCCCTGTTGGCACATATATTGAGAGAGTGAGATTACTGTAATAGTGGGACTAGTTGATGAAACATACACTAACAAATAGAAGCACCCTCATTATCTTAATGGGTAAAGTTAGCAACATAGTAGTCTTGCTTAAAGAGAGGTATTAGTTTATTTAATCAGTGCCAATTAGCTCAACTCAACACTCAAAGCATTGCCATTTATCATAGGTTGCAAAACTTTAACGTGCAAAGATAAAGGAGTTTCTCATGACAGTAGCACGATACAAATAGAGATGACAGCAAACTAATATGGATGAAGGCCTTAGGCCCGTACCAACCTGAGAAAAAAGCTTATTCATGTAGTCCCATAAGAGATGATAAAGCACTCACTGGAATCACACAATAGTATATATTTTTGTGCACTTCAAATGTATGGTTGAAATCACTCTTGTTTACCAGTGCTGAGATTATATCGAAAGATTATCAAGAACTTCCAGCAGAGTTAAAGCACTGGCTGGGATACAGTTCATTGTATTGTCTTGTGTAGTTCCACTAAAATGTATGATTGGCACAACATGATCCCTGTTTGCACAAGTAGGAACAAGGTGAAACCTTCATTAGCTTAGTGAGAAAGGATAGGAAGACATTAGCATATTACTCAAACAGTAGCATCAAATTCATGATGGACAATACGCAAAACATTGCCTCATTGAACCAATGGCAATAAATTGACATGCAAAACAATAGCACTATTATGTCATGACACTAATAATATTCCCTCCCTGCTCCACCACATGATTCACCTCCATAGACAAACATACACACGTACATGATTCAGCATAGGGTCCTACTAAAGATTTGTTTAACTCCAACAGGAAAATTAGGCAGTAATAAATTAGTGGTACTTAAGTACTCCTAATTAATTAAGTGAGACAGCAGAAGTGGAAGGGCTCCCTGGAGGATCGTCTCACATGTAAGGTAGTCGTTGCCGGAGCCCTTGAATGGCCTCGACTGAGGCCTCTGGCTTCAGCAAGATCGCCTTGGCACTGTTTATTCTTCTTCTTCTTCCTCTTCATGCTCTGTTTCTCTTTCTCCTCACCAGTTGGTGAAACCAAGTACATGATTGGCCTTCTAATTCAGAATTGGTTTTGTCAGTGAGGGAGTACAAGTGTACTAGTAAAAAACAGCATTATTTTCTCATGGCAGTCGGAAAATAGAGATGAACACATGCATTAAATATCATTCTTACCTAAAGGAAGGTTATGGCGCCAATATGGATGATGAGGATTGGAACACAGATCTCCCTTTGTGCAGTTCCACCAAAATGAACCAACTGTTCCATTCTGACATTCCAGTTAAACAGCACAAAAGTCACTTCTTTTAAGAAGAGTTTTGTGCAGTGCACCAAAAGGTCACAACAGCAACCAGGTGAATTGGATATCCCTGTTTGCACAAAAAGGCACAGAGGAAACAGTCAGAGTCTCAAACAATTACAGGCAAAAACATTTGGCTAAACTTGTCATGGCTTATAACAGTGGCATGGCTTCATTTTTACCAGGGACATTAGATTAAGAACAGCTAAGGCTGCGTTCGGTTCACAGGTTTGGTGCAGGATTTTCGTAGGAACACAATTCCTACGGTATTCTTTCCCTTCCAACCGTTCGGAACACGGGAAAGGTGAATAGTGTTTCATAGGAAAGCTGGTCTGGTAGTACTGATTCCATAGGATTAGAAACATCCACGCGCTGCTCATTTTTTGGGCGGAAGCCCGAGGCAGGCGCTCGCTGCCATGCGTTAGACAGGTTGCTGTGCTGTGTTGCCGGAATAAAAAATCAACCTATGTGTGGTACGTGAGGTGAGGACAAGAGTAGTCACTGTGCAGCTGAATAAACAAATAGCATCTCATACTGCCAAGCATGCTACTCTAAAAAAACAAATCTGTACATTTCGTAGTCCATCCGAACACATTCTCTTGAGAGTTTCCTCCGGTTCGCTGTTCCATAGTTTTATACCTACATTCCTTTCCTATTCCTCTATTTTCATCAAGACCTATGTTTTCTGCCCCTTTATTCCGAACGGAGCCTAAATATTTGGTATAAGGGCATGGGACAGTGGGTGCACCAGCAGTCCAGCACCATGTACGTAAACAGGGGCATAAAGTGGTGATTCATAGTTTGTTGCCCCGAGAAACAAACATCCAAGAAACATATCTGGGTTGGTCCCATTTTTGTTCACTCTAGCCACCTACTCCTATGTGTGGATAGCAAATCTAGTCCTGGTCATACCACTGTGTACAGCGTTACCCCTATATTTCCCTTTTCGACCAAGAGACCGGTTGGATGACCAGTCTGTACTACTTTCACCCCCTTTCCTTCCTGTTTGTACCAAGTCCGATGTACATACTAAATTCCCCCACCCCCACTTTATTTCTTGTTTGAACCAAGTACTCCCTCCGTCCGGAATTACTTGTCATCAAAATGGATGTGTCTAGAACTAAAATACATCTAGATACATCCATTTCAATGACAAGTATTTTCGGACGGAGGGAGTACAAGATTCGACTCCATGAAGTAGCTTTACCTCTAACAATAGAAGAAAAAAATATGTGACGTTGGACCATCCGATCGAGAGGGGCTGAGAGGTAGAAAATGATGCACATGCAGCGACGTAGCGAGCTGGGGAAGTAGAGCTAAGGCGGTTTCGAACGAAGATATACCTGAAGGTCGTTGGGATGTGGATAGGTGGGCGGCGGGAGGCCGGATCCGCCCACAGGCAACGACGAAGGGATCGGAGGACCTCCCGCGCCGGCGCTCAGCCAGAGATAACGGTGCGGCCGCAGTGGGTCTCCTCCCTCGCTGTCGACGACGGCCTAAACGCTGCCCCTCCTCCCCTTCACCGGCGGAGGGGGATACGTCCGGATCTGTAACCAGCGGTGAGGATAGAAAGCCAGTGTTTTTTGAAGGGAGAAAGACAGTGTTACTACCCCTATCTTGTTTAGATCTGGAGAGGATGAGAGTGTGTGAATAGAGCAACCCTAGCAAGCAAGCGCGGAGGCTCCGGCCTATATATACGTAGTGGGGTAGTTTTCCTTTTTCACTCCATCAAAACAATCGTTTAAAATTGTGTACTACTACATGCCAGGTCGCGGTTTTTTTAGTTGTTGATTGTTTTTTGAGATAGCTACCCGCTTGTTCCAAGTGGTGTTACGGTGTGCCAGGTCGCACTTTGTATCGTTCAAGTCTGGTACTACAAGTCCCTCCATTAAATGAACAACCACCCCCTCGTAAAAATTGTGAACAAGCCCACGGCTAAAATTAGCGGAAACGTGGGTTGCCCCAACATGCATTATTATTTATATTTTCTACTCCCTCCGTTCCTAAATATAAGTCTTTTTATTAGCCACACCTAAGACAAGAATTTTTTTATTAGCAGTGAACCCCACATGTCATAGACACAAAAATTGTGGCAAGATTCCCTTAGGCAAGCCAAAGTGTGTCTAACAATTTGAGCAACTCAGGTTAGGGGCAAGTGTGGGAAAAATAATGTGGCAACATAAGACAAACATAGTCACAATCCAAACAGCCCCGTAATTTTTTGTGACATGCATGAAAATTTGGTTAGTTAAATTTATAGTCAAAATTTGGCAAGGTGCATCAAATCAACACATGCAAGTATCAAAAGGAAAGTCACGGCATGCATGCATGCGTTGTACTCCCTCCGTTTCCAAATATAAGTCTTTTTAGAGATTGCAACAAGTGACTACATACGAAGCAGAATATGTCTACTCCTACATACGAAGTAGCCCATTTGAAATGTGTAAAAAGACTTATATCGAGTGCAGTGCTTTGATGTGTCGCGTCAACTCGTACAAGACCGAGAAATTTGATTACTACAACGCCCTCTCCCTCGCGGACTGAGCTCCGGTGCCTTAACTGCACCTGCCTTTGGCTGCATGACAGGAGGGCCAACCACCTGTTGGGCCCACCTGTCATAGACGCAAAGGCAGGAGCAGTAAGTAGAAGCTTTCGCTACACGCTATCCCTCCCGCACGAGGTGGACGGACATGCAGCAGTGGATTCGATACTGTAGAAGTAGGAGTAACATCATTGTTCGTCTTCTCGAAGAGGCGAAGAGCCAAGCGCAACCCGAACGTGGCAGTTGCGAATGCTCGCGTGGTGCGGTTCCTTGGAGTACTAGCCAGGCTCTTGCATGAGACAAAATTGCTATTGTTTAACAATTAAACTCCATTATCCATTGGTTGATACTCATTCTGCATAGGTCCACGCGCTTAGCACCGTTTCCTCCTGGGGTCACCAATGTTTATTTGCTAATTAATAGCATTGCATGCAATGAACTAGCCATTGCAAGTCATTAAAAGCATGCACACCTCTCATCTCTTATTGGTTGATATGTCAAGAAACAAGAAACAAGGTAGAAGTTAATGCACCGCGCCTAAGTGTTTTGGGACTATTTGGTTTTCGTAAGATGACTTACACACCTAGACGGAGGGAGTAGTATAGCCCTGTAAACCGGAAAGGAGTATTTGCCTTTCTAGAGATTTCAACAAGTGACTAGACTACACCGTGTGCAGTACTCCCTCCCTTCCGGTTTATAGGGCTCAAATCTCAAATCTCATGAACCAAGGCATTTTGCGATTGGAGGAATGTATCTCGTACTTTACAAAACTACCCTAATTAAACTCATGCATTAATTACGTAGTTCTCTCGTTTTCCTCTCCGCCTTGGTCGCGGTGCACAATATTGAGCACTCCTATATGACTAGCCGCTCTATCTACATGCGGGACATTTCAAAGCATCCGGGCCCGCGTGCCATCCACCAAATCACAGCGAGGTGCTACAGTCGAGACTCACCTGTCACCCCGGTGTGGCCGTCATGACCCGTCATATCACAAAACCCACACCTTTACCAGCAGTGGTAAGGTGGCCTCCAAGTTGGACTGGACGAAGCAACCATCATTTCACTGGAATGCTCGTTCAAGCCCTTTCTTCCCTTTCTTGAAGAAAACCTCACTCCAGGCTACTCACTTCTGCCATTTTTCTTCTGTACCGACGAAGGAAAGGTGGGCGAATCAGTTATGCTGCTATATTTTCATTCCAAGAATCTTCTTTTTGCGAAGCACCGACCGATTCTCACATCCTATTCTTTTCCCGTTTTCATTGCGATTGTGGTTTCCTTTCGATTGCTTTTTGTTTGTCAGTTCATTGATGGATCCTGGAGCACTAGGCAAAGAGTTGCCAGCGGACAACCCACTGGAGACAGCGATCTCCAGGAAGCGAGCACCGACCAACGAGTTGACCATGTTGGCGGGCCAACCCATGGAGACGAAGAACTCCAAGAAACAAGCACTGGCCAAAGAGTTGAGGACGTTGGCGGACGAACTCCTCAAAGAAAGTTGGAAGAACAGCAAGGGCCCCACCGTGCCTACCCCAGGAACTCTGATTGCCACCTATGTGAGGCTCAAGACCGAGTTTGAGGAGATAGTCGCCGTTGAGAAGCAGTATTCCCCTGGCAAGGTGATGGCCCCCATCGAGGACGAGGAGATGGCCCCCGGAGGGATGAGATCCCCCGGTGAGCTGCACAAGGTAAAAAATAATGGCTTATTACCATAGTTGTGGTTTTTGATTATTTGCAATGTGCTTGCTAATATGTTAGGGTTGTGCAGGTGCCGGTGGACGTCCTTGATGATTCCGATGTCGTGGCCCGTCCTGTTGGCATCGCCCCGGAGATCGATTCCGATGCCGCTGTCCATCCTGTGGACATCGCCCCAGAGATCGATTCCGATGTCGCGGCCAGTCCTGTGGACATCGCCCTAGAAATTGATTCCCATGCTGTCATTGCCCGAGAGATCGATGACAAGAAATAGTTGGTCGCGCTAATCCTTCAGGGTAGTTTGCATTGCCCTGTGTTTAATTACCAGAACGATGCGTGTTATCAAACCATCTTAGGGCTAGTGCACTGTCTTGTGTGGGCGGATCTTGCTACTTTTGTTTGATAGTGAATCATGGGATGAATCATGCGAACCCTCTCCGAGTTATGGAAACAGATGTATCCTCACCAGTTTTGATGTAATATATGGCATGCTTAGATGTAAGTTTGAACTACTTATCATATCAGCAGGGCTTGTTTGATGATTCTTGGTGTTAGTAGGCTAGCTACTGTGCGAGCTATAGTACTTGCAAAACACTCACCGAAGAGAAACGTTGGGGCTGATGAGCTCGTGGTACGCTTATACTTATCCCTCGTCAATCGACCAATAGCCCTAGCTCCTAAAATTGTAGGCTTAGCAATCGATCAGACAATAGTCGACATACATTCAGGCCTAATTTGGTTCATAGGGTAGGAAAATCATAGCAAAAGCATAGAGAACGTGCAACACAAAATCATAGCAGTGCAGAGACGTACTCCCTCCGTTCCAAAATAGATGACCTAGGCGGGCTAGTTTGGCCTAGTGGGTTTCAGTGATATGACATGGTATAGTGCCTTCCAGTCTTCGCGTGTGGTAGCAGTATTGTGGGTACAGTAAGTTTTCTTGAAGAAGCGGAATTCAATGAAGTCATGATGGTTCCTCCGTCCGAACAACTTACAGTGGGAAAGGTTGGGCCTGCGATACGACCGGGGTAGACCAGGATAATTTTGTGCATGGCAGGTGGACCAGGATGGTCGACGTCCCACATTTCGGCGAATGAAAGTATTCTTTCCAATATAGAGGACGAGCACTGAGTATTCATTGTTTATTTTTGATGAAAGCTATTGTCTCCACTGTTACGACGGAGTAGTGTGAAACACGGCAGCCCAGTGAACTTGGCATGTGCACCACTCCCTCCTTCCTCATGTAATGCCCAGGTTACAGCTTTTTCTCACTTTCTCTCTATCTATTTCCTCTCAAATGGTTTTTACCTTTCTTTTTTTAAGACACAATTCTTTTTTATGCCTTTTTTAGAATTATTATTTTATACCTAGGAGCACGTGTAGAGACAGGCTCTTGCAGAGCCCACTCCTTGACTTTGTCAATGCCTCTCTCTCCTCCACATAAGGAGTACTACTTGCTATGCATGCATGCGGCGGGCAGCTGGCGTCTTGAGGGGCTAGGGCGGTGAGAGCGGGCTCCGGAAGCGGTCCTGACTCCAGCATGGCCCACCTCACATTATCACCATATATTTCTCGGAGTCCGTGCACGGCGGCGGGCGATCTCTTCTCCCTCCCCCGTTTCTCTCTTCTCAGCCGACGCCCGCTGAGCGATTAGATTTCGGCTATCGGCGGTTTATTCAATTACGGTCCCACATGTCAGTGAAATTGCAAGACAACGCGTGTCCCCTCTGGTGAGCGGCGTGTGAGCCGGACTGTCGGGGTTGTGACGCACACGAGTCGTAAGTGTGCCGCCTATTCCTTTAGAACTTGCGGAGCGTAACATTTTCGCGTGATCGATCGATAGAAATCCAGAACAAAATGACGAGGACGGTGCTTTCTCGCTCGTTAGGTGGGCTAGTTCGAGTGATATGATGTTCTACAGTGCCGCGCACTTGCTCCATTTTTATGTAAGCAAGAGTTTACACTCTTACGCGGGAGGAGTGCGAAACACCGTGGATCTGATTTTGATCGAGGGATAACTGTTCCCTGCCAAATAATGGAGGATTGTTAGCGATTATATCATGATAGTTAGGGCATCTCCAGTGCTGGCCCACAAATTTATACCGGCATCTATCCGAGGACACTGATGGATGCCATCCGATGCTGCTCGCATACCTTTCGACAACTATATGAACTAACCGGACGAAATTCGTGCAAACAAAGCAAATTTCAAATTAACCGGATGAAATTCATTACATTTCGAAAACTTTTCCTACAAACTGGACGAAATTCATTACATATTTCGCACAAACCATACTAAAACCTACTGTAAACCGAATCTAAACGATCGCCGGCGCCCGACCACCATGTCCGACCATGAACCCGAGAAAGCTGGCCATTGCCTTTTCCTCCTCATCCGCCTTGATAACCTCCTCCTCCGAAGCACAAGGTTCTGAAGATTTCCTCCTCCACGTCGCCGTCAAGCGGCTAATCGGCCACCGATGTTTACCCCATCAAGCTTGGCGTCGATTGAGTGGAGTAGCGGTGGCCTTCCCGGGACCAGAGCGGCGGCGACCTACCGTGTACTACTCTTCCTCATTGCCGGTTGTGCCCGCGCACACGCGCCGGCTTCGTGGTCATGGCGGCGGAGGGCGGCCGGGGGGGGGGGGTGCCGACAATCTCCTTCGTTTGCTCCTGCGATAGCACATCGAAGAGAGCTTTGGAGCGTGCCCGAAGCGGAGCCGCCGATGTCCCTCGTCTGCTCCTGTGACAGTACGTCCAAGAGAGCTTCGGAGCGCCAGGAGGCCATGGTTGAAGTGGTGCCGACAGAAGGAAGGGACCAGAGGAGAATAAGTGTGGGTCTTTGGCTATGGCTGGGAGCTGGGTGATACGTCTCCAACGTATCTATAATTTTTGATTGCTCCATGCTTTATTATCTACTGTTTTGGACTATATTGGGCTTTATTTTCCACTTTTATATTATTTTTGGGACTAACCTATTAACCAGAGGCCCTGCCCAGAATTGCCGTTTTTTGCCTATTTCAATGTTTCGAAGAAACGGAATATCAAACGGAGTCCAAACGGAATGAAACCTTCGGGAACGTGATTTTCTCACCGAACGTGATCCAGGAGACTTGGACCCTACGCCAAGGCATCAGAGAGGCGGTCACGAGGGTGGGGGGCACGCCCCCCTTCCTTGAGGGCCCCTCAGTGCTCCACCAACGTACTCCTTCCTCCTATATATACATACGTACCCCCAAACGATCAGAACAGGAGCCAAAAACCTAATTCCACCGCCGCAACTTTCTGTATCCACGAGATCCCATCTTGGGCCCGGTTCCCGAGCTCCACCGGAGAGGGTCGTCATCACGGAGGGCTTCTACATCATCATAGCCCCTGCGATGAAGTGTGAGTAGTTTACCTCAGACCTTCGGGTCCATAATTAGTAGATAGATGGCTTCTTCTCTCTTTTCGGATCTCAATACAAAGTTCTCCCCCTCTCTTGTGGAGATCTATTCGATGTAATCTTCTTTTTGCGGTGTGTTTGTTGAGACTGATGAATTGTGGATTTATGATCAAGTCTATCTATGAATAATATTTGAATCATCTCTGAATTCTTTTATGTATGATTGGTTATCTTTGCAAGTCTCTTTGAATTATCCGTTTGGTTTGGCCAACTAGATTGGTAGTTCTTGCCATGGGAGAAGTGCTTAGCTTTGGGTTCGATCTTGCGGTGTCCTTTCCCAGTGACAGAAGGGGCAGCAAGGCACGTATTGTATCATTGCCATCGAGGATAAAAAGATGAGCTTTATTTCATATTGCATGAATTTATCTCTCTACATCATGTCATCTTGCTTAAAGCGTTACTCTGTTTTTAACTTAATACTCTAGATGCATGCTGGATAGTGGTTGATGAGTGGAGTAATAGTAGTAGATGCAGAATCGTTTCGATCTACTTGTCACGGACGTGATGCCTATATACATGATCATGCCTAGATATTCTCATAACTATGCTCAATTCTGTCAATTGCTCAACAATAATTTGTTCACCCACCGTAGAAAACTTATGCTCTTGAGAGAAGCCACTAGTGAAACCTATGGCCCCTGGGTCTATTCTCATCATATCAATCTCCATCACTTTAATCTTGCTTTGTTTTTACTTTGCCTTTTACTTTTCACTTTGCATCTTTATATCAAAAATACCAAAAATATTATCTATCGGATCTCACTTCCGTAAGTGACCGTGAAGGGATTGACAACCCCTAACCGCGTTGGTTGCGTTGAGCTCTTTGTGTTGTGTAGGTACGAGGGACTTGCACGTGGCCTCCTACTGGATTGATACCTTGGTTCTCAAAAACTGAGGGAAATACTTACGCCACTCTGCTGCATCATCCTTTCCTCTTCGGGGAAAACCAACGCAAGCTCAAGAGGTAGCAAGAAGAATTTCTGGCACCGTTGCAGGGGAGTCTACGCAAAAAGTCAACATACCAAGTACCCATCACAATCCCTATCTCCCGCATTACATAATTTCCATTTGCCTCTTGTTTTCCTCTCCCCCACTTCACCCTTGCCGTTTTATTCGCCCTCTCTTTCTCCTTCCCCTTCTCCTTCTCCTTCCCCTTCTCCTTCTCCGTTTGCCTTTTTCTCGCTTGTCTTGTCGTCATGGCTAGTCTTATATCTCCTCAGTTATCTCCCGAGAACGAAGTTCTATATTTTAAACAGAGGGAGGGAGAAAATCTGAAAGATGCTTGGTATAGAATTTGCAATGCTCAAAATAGAGCTACCAGTAAGCAATCTACTTCAGTTCTTCTTCGTAATTTTTATGTGGGTGCTAGTCCTTGGTATAGATATATCCTTGATACCATTGCCGGAGGGAATTTCTTGGGTAGCCATACTTTTGATTCCTATAATGCTATGATAGACTTATTTGGCTCACCACCTCTTTTGGTTAATGGAACTATATTAACTTTGGAGCATGTTATGCAAAGGCTTGAAATTATTGAAAACAAAGTTGCTACTATTGAGTCAATTGAAAATCTAGATAAAAAGATTCATAATCAAATCACTCAATATGGGTCTAAGGTAGGAATGACTTTGAAAAATATTAAGGAGAAGGAACCCATGGTAGATGACAAAATAAATCTAGATTCCTCTAGAATCGATAAACTTGAGGGTATCATTACCAATTCGGGAACCACTTTTTCTTCTGCAAAGAATACTCCTAGTCCTCCCACTAAAATTGCTAAGCTTATGTATGTTCCTAAGAATAAGGGTGAATCATCTAGTAAGGAAACTGCGGATCTTAAATCTATAAGTATTCATCCCGATATTTTTGATTTCATTAAAGAACCATTTGCTACAAATGAATTTTTCAATCTTGTGCCTAAAATTTTGATAATTACTAAAAAGAAAGAGATCTCTAAGAAAGGTAGATGCCTCATTGAAGAATTGCCTTCCAAAGATGGCAACACCTAGATCTATCCTCGCTTTTATGCCTAGCTAGGGGCGTTAAACGATAGCGCTTGTTGGGAGGCAACCCAATTTTATTTTTAGTTTTTTTGTGTTTTTCTTCTGTTAGGGAATAAATAACCCATCTACCCTCTGTTTGATGTGGTTTTGTGTTTTAATTAGTGTTTGTGCCAAGCTAGACCTATTGGATCTTCTTGGATGATAGTTATTTGATCTTGCTGTAATTTCCAGAAACTTTGCGTTCAGTGCCTGAATTACTAAAAATCATCAGAACGTGATAAAATACTGATTCCAATTGCTGCTGATCAATAAACAAATTATCTAGGTCGTCTAATTTTTATAGATTTTTTGGAGTTCCAGAAGTTTGTGTTAGTTACAGATTACTACAGACTGTTCTGTTTTTGATAGATTCTGTTTTTCGTGTGTTGTTTGCTTATTTTGATGAATCTATGGTTAGTAAAATAGTTTATAATCCATAGAGAAGTTGGAATACAGTAGGTTTAACACCAAAATAAATAAATAATGAGTTCATTACAGTACCTTGAAGTGGTTTTATGTTTTCTTTCTCTAACGGAGCTCACGAGATTTCTATTGAGTTTTGTGTTGTGAAGTTTTCAAGTTTTGGGTGAGTTCTTTTGATGGATTATGGAACAAGGAGTGGCAATAGCCTAAGCTTGTGGATGCCCATGGCACCCCCAAGATAATCCAAGGACACCAAAAATTCAAAGCTTGGGGATGCCCCGGAAGGCATCCCCTCTTTCGTCCACTTTCATCGGTAATTTACTTGGAGCTATATTTTTATTCACCAACATGATATGTGTTTTGCCTGGAGCGTCTTGTATTATTTGTGTATTTGTTTGTTAGTATGGCACAATCATCCTTGCTGTACACAAATTTTGAGAGAGTCATCTATGAATTAAAGTTTGATAGAATACTCTATGTGCTTCACTTATATCTTTTGAGCTATGTAGTTTTGCTCTATGTGCTTCACTTATATCTTTTGAGCGTTGAAATTTTGCTCTATGTGCTTCACTTAGATCTTTTAGAGCACGGTGGTGGTTTGTTTTAAAGAAACTATGATCTCTCATGCTTCACTTAAATTATTTTGAGAGTCGTAATAGCATGGTAATTTGCTTAATAATAACTTGCTTGGTATTCAAGATTTGTGAAACTTTCTTTTGAGTGCGTTGAATACTAAGAAAAGTTGGATGATTGATAATTGTTTTGAGATATGGAGGTAGTAATATCAAAGTCATGCTAGTAGAGTAATTGTGAATTTGATAAGTGCTTGAGTTAAAGTTTGCAAGTCCCGTAGCATGCACGTATGGTTAACATTATGCAACAAATTTGAAACATGAGGTGTTATTTGATTGTCCTCCTTATGAGTGGCGGTCGGGGACGAGCGATGGTCTTTTCCTACCAAGTTATCCCCCTAGGAGCATGTGCGTAATACTTTGGTTTTTGATGGCTTGTAGATTTTTGCAATAAGTATATGAGTTCTTTATGACTAATGTTGAGTCCATGGATTATACGCACTCTCACCCTTCCATCATTGCTAGCCTCTACGGTACCGTGCATTGCCCTTTCTCACATTGAGAGTTGGTGCAAACTTCACCGGTGCATCCAAACCCCGTGATATGATACGCTCTTTCACACATAAACCTCCTTATATCTTCCTGAAAACAGCCACCATACCTACCTATTATGGCATTTCCATAGCCATTCCGAGATATATTGCCATGCAACTTTCCACCATCCAGTTTATCATGACACATTCATCATTGTCATATTGCTTAGCATGATCATGTAGTTGACATAGTATTTGTGGCAAAGCCACCGTTCATAATTTTCATACTTGTCACTCTTGATTCATTGCATATCCCAGTACACTGCTGGAGGCATTCATATAGAGTCATACTTTGTTCTAGTATCGAGTTGTAATCATTGAGTTGTAAATAAATAGAAGTGTGATGATCATCATTCAATAGAGCATTGTCCCAAAAAGGCCAAAAAAAAAGGGGCAATGTTACTATCCTTTTTTCCACACTTGTGCTTCAAAGTAGCACCATGATATAGCAAGTCTCATATATTGTGCTTGAAAGTAGCACCATGTTCTTCATATAGAGAGTCTCTTGAGTTATCACTTTCATATACTAGTGGGAATTTTTCATTACAGAACTTGGCTTGTATATTCCAACAATGGGCCTCCTCAAGTGCCCTAGGTCTTCATGAGCAAGCAAGTTGGATGCACACCCACTTAGTTTCCTTTGTTGAGCTTTCATACATTTATAGCTCTAGTGCATCCGTTGCATGGCAATCCCTACTCCTCGCATTAACATCAATCGATGGGCATCTCCCTAGCCCATTGATTAGCCTCGTTGATGTGAGACTTTCTCCTTTTTGTCTTCTCCACACAACCCCCATCATTATATTCTATTCCACCCATAGTGCTATATCCATGGCTCACGCTCATGTATTGCGTGAAAGTTTATGAGTCTGAAATTATTAAGGTATGAAACAATTGCTTGGCTTGTCATCGGGGTTGTGCATGATGAGAGCATTCTTGTGTGACGAAAATGGAGCATGACTAAACTATATGATTTTTGTAGGGATGAACTTTCTTTGGCCATGTTACTTTGAGAAAACATATTTGCTTTGTTAGTTTGCTTGAAGTGTTATTATTATTTATGTCAATATGAACTTTTGTGTTGAATCTTTCTAATCTGAATATTCATACCACAATTAAGAAATTTTGCATTGCAATTATGCCAAGTAGCACTCCGCATCAAAAATTCTCTTTTTATCATTTACCGACTCGAGGACGAGCAGGAATTAAGCTTGGGGATGCCTGATACGTCTCCAACGTATCTATAATTTTTGATTGCTCCATGCTATATTATCTACTGTTTTGGACTATATTGGGCTTTATTTTCCACTTTTATATTATTTTTGGGACTAACCTATTAACCGGAGGCCCAACCCAGAATTGCTGTTTTTTGCCTATTTCAGTGTTTCGAAGAAACAGAATATCAAACGGAGTCCAAACAGAAAAATCCTTTTTGGAACGTGATTTTCTTCTCGGATAAGACCCAGGAGACTTGGACCCTACTCCAAGAAGTACTGGAGGCAGTCACGAGGGTAGGGGGCGCGCCCCCCTACAGGCGCCCCCCCTGCCTCGTGGGCCCCTCGGTGTTCCACCGACGTACTCCTTCCTCCTATATATACCCACATACCCCCAAACGATCAGAACAGGAGCCAAAAACCTAATTCCACCGCCGCAACTTTCTGTATCCACGAGATCCCATCTTGGGGCCTGTTCCGGAGCTCCGCCAAAGAGGGCCGTCATCACGGAGGGCTTCTACATCATCATAGCCCCTCCGATGAAGTGTGAGTAGTTTACCTCAGACCTTCGGGTCCATAGTTATTTGCTAGATGGCTTCTTCTCTCTTTTTGGATCTCAATACAAAGTTCTCCCCCTCTCTTGTGGAGATCTATTCGATGTAATCTTCTTCTTTTGCGGTGTGTTCGTTGAGACCGATGAATTGTGCGTTTATGATCAAGTCTATCTATGAACAATGTTTGAATCTTCTCTGAATTCTTTTATGTATGGTTGGTTATCTTTGCAAGTCTCTTCGAATTATCCGTTTGGTTTGGCCAACTAGATTGGTAGTTCTTGCCATGGGAGAAGTGCTTAGCTTTGGGTTCGATCTTGCGGTGTTCTTTCCCAGTGACAGAAGGGGCAGCAAGACACGTATTGTATCGTTGCCATTGAGGATAACAAGATGGGGTTTATTTCATATTCCATGAATTTATCTCTCTACATCATGTCATCTTGCTTAAAGCGTTACTCTGTTTTTAACTTAATACTCTAGATGCATGCTGGATAGCGGTCGATGAGTGGAGTAATAGAAGTAGATGCAGAATCGTTTCGATCTACTTGTCATGGGCGTGATGCCTATATACATGATCATGCCTAGATATTCTCATAACCATGCTCAATTCTGTCAATTGCTCAACAGTAATTTGTTCACCCACCATAGAAAACTTATGTTCTTGAGAGAAGCCACTAGTGAAACCTATGGCCCCCGGGTCTATTCTCATCATCTCAATGTCCATCACTTTAATCTTGCTTTGTTTTTACTTTGCCTTTTACTTTTCACTTTGCATCTTTATATCAAAAATACCAAAAATATTATCTACAGGATCTCACTTCCATAAGTGACCATGAAGGGATTGACAACCCCTAATCGCGTTGGTTGCGTTGAGCTCTTTGTGTTGTGTAGGTACGAGGGATTGTGCGTGGCCTCCTACTGGATTGATACCTTGGTTCTCAAAAACTGAGGGAAATACTTACGCTACTCTGCTGCATCATCCTTTCCTCTTCGGGGAAAACCAACACAAGCTCAAGAGGTAGCACAGGCCAAAGAAGCCCAAATAAAAAGAGAAAGAAAAGAGGCCATAAAAAAGAGAAAAGGCCCAAATAAAAAAATGAGAGAAAAAGAGAGAAGGGACAATGTAACTATCCTTTTACCACCCCTGTGCTTCAAAGTAGCACCATGATCTTCATAGTAGAGAGTCTCTCATGTTATCACTTTCATATACTAGTGGGAATTTTACATTATAGAGCTTGGCTTGTATATTCCAATGATGGGCTTCCTCAAATTGCCCTAGGTCTTCATGAGCAAGCAAGTTGGATGCACACCCACTTAGTTTCTTTTGATGAGCTTTCATATGCTTATAGCTCTAGTGCATTCGTTGCATGGCAATCCCTACTCACTCACATTGATATCTATTGATGAGCATCTCCATAGCCCGTTGATACGCCTAGTTGATGTGAGACTATCTTCTCCTTTTTGTCTTCTCCACAACCACCATTCTATTCCACCTATAGTGCTATATCCATGGCCCACGCTCATGTATTGCGTGAAGATTGAAAAAGTTTTGAAAAAGTTAGAGTATGAAACAATTGCTTGGCTTGTCATCGGGGTTGTGCATGATTTAAATACTTTGTGTGGTGAAGATAGAGCATAGCCAGACTATATGATTTTGTAGGGATAACTTTCTTTGGCCATGTTATTTTGAGAAGACATAATTGCTTTGTTAGTAGGCTTGAAGTATTATTATTTTTATGTCAATATAAACTTTTGTCTTGAATCTTTCGAATCTGAATACTCATATCACAATTAAGAAGATTTGCATTGAAATTATGCCAAGTAGCACTCCGCATCAAAAATTCTCTTTTTATCATTTACCTACTCGAGGGCGAGCAGGAATTAAGCTTGGGGATGCTTGATACGTCTCCAACGTATCTATAATTTTTGATTGCTCCATGCTATATTATCTACTGTTTTGGACTATATTGGGATTTATTTTCCACTTTTATATTATTTTTGGGATTAACCTATTAACTGGAGGCCCAGCCCAGAATTGCTGTTTTTTGCCTATTTCAGTGTTTCGAAGAAACAGAATATCAAACGGAGTCCAAACGGAATGTAACCTTCGGGAACGTGATTTTCTCACTGAACGTGATCCAGGAGACTTGGACCCTACGCCAAGGCATCAGAGAGGCGGTCACGAGGGTGGGGGGCACGCCCCCTACCTCGTGGGCCCCTCAGTGCTCCACCGATGTACTCCTTCCTCCTATATATACATACGTACCCCCAAACGATCAGAACAGGAGCCAAAAACCTAATTCCACCGCCGCAACTTTCTGTATCCACGAGATCCCATCTTGGGGCCTGTTCCGGAGCTCCGCCGGAGAGGGCCGTCATCACGGAGGGCTTCTACATCATCATTGCCCCTCCGATGAAGTGTGAGTAGTTTACCTCAGACCTTCGGGGTCCATAGTTAGTAGCTAGATGGCTTCTTCTCTCTTTTTGGATCTCAATACAAAGTTCTCCCCCTCTCTTGTGGAGATCTATTCGATGTAATCTTCTTTTTGTGGTGTGTTTGTTGAGACCGATGAATTGTGGGTTTATGATCAAGTCTATCTCTGAATAATATTTGAATCTTCTCTGAACTCTTTTATGTATGATTGGTTATCTTTGCAAGTCTCTTCGAATTATCCGTTTAGTTTGGCCAACTAGATTGGTAGTTCTTGCGATGGGAGAAGTGCTTAGCTTTGGGTTCGATCTTGCGGTGTCCTTTCCCAGTGACAGAAGGGGCAGCAAGGCACGTATTGTATCGTTGCCATCGAGGATAACAAGATGGGGTTTATTTCATATTGCATGAATTTATCTCTCTACATCATGTCATCTTGCTTAAAGCATTACTCTGTTTTTAAATTAATACTCTAGATGCATGATGGATAGCGGTCGACGAGTGGAGTAATAGTAGTAGATGCAGAATCGTTTCGGTCTACTTGTCACGGACGTGATGCCTATATACATGATCATGCCTAGATATTCTCATAACTATGCGCAATTCTGTCAATTGATCAACAATAATTTGTTCACCCACCGTAGAATACTTATGCTCTTGAGAGAAGCCACTAGTGAAACCTATGGCCCCCGGGTCTATTCTCATCATATTAATCTCCATCACTTTAATCTTGCTTTGCTTTTTTACTTTGCCTTTACTTTTCACTTTGCATCTCTATACCAAAAATACCAAAAATATTATATCTATCAGATCTCACTCTGTAAGTGACCGTGAAGGCATTGACAACTCCTAATCGCGTTGGTTGCGAGTAGCTATCATTTTGTGCAGGTATGAGGGACTTGAGCGTGTCCTCCTACTGGGTTGATACCTTGGTTCTCAAAAACTGAGGGAAATACTTACGCTACTCTGTTGCATCATCCCTTCCTCTTCTGGGAAATCCAACGCAAGCTCAAGAGGTAGCACTGGGGCTCAAGTTAATATAGACTTGATCATAAATCCACAATTCATCAGTCTCAACAAACACACCGCAAAAAGAAGATTACATCGAATAGATCTCCACAAGAGAGGGGGAGAACTTTGTATTGAGATCCAAAAAGAGAGAAGAAGCCATCTAGCTACTAACTATGGACCCGAAGGTCTGAGGTAAACTACTCACACTTCATCGGAGAGGCTATGATGATGTAGAAGCCCTCCGTGATGACGGCCCTCTCCGGCGGAGCTCCGGAACAGGCCCCAAGATGGGATCTCATGGATATAGAAAGTTGCGGCGGTGGAATTAGGTTTTTGGCTCCCCTTCTGATCGTTTGGGGGTACGTAGGTATATATAGGAGGAAGGAGTACGTCGGTGGAGCTCTGAGAGGCCCACGAGGCAGGGGGCGCGCCCTAGGGGGGGCCCACCCTTGTGACCGCCTCTTTGACTCCTTGGAGTTGGGTCCAAGTCTCCTGGATCACGTTCGGTGAGAAAATCACGTTCCCGAAGGTTTCATTCCGTTTGGACTCCGTTTGATATTCCGTTTCTTTGAAACACTGAAATAGGCAAAAATAGCAATTCTGGGCTGGGCCTCCGGTTAATAGGTTAGTCCCAAAAATAATATAAAAGTGGAAAATAAAGCCCAATATAGTCCAAAACAGTAGATAATATAGCATGGAGCAATCAAAAATTATAGATACGTTGGAGACGTATCAGGCATCCCTAAGCTTAATTCCTGCTCGTCCTCGAGTAGGTAAATGATAAAAAGAGAATTTTTGATGCGGAGTGCTACTTGGCATAATTTCAATGCAAATCTTCTTAATTGTGATATGAATATTCAGATTCGAAAGATTCAAGACAAAAGTTTATATTGACATAAAAATAGTAATACTTCAAGCATACTAACAAAGCAATTATGTCTTCTCAAAATAACATGGCCAAAGAAAGTTATCCCTACAAAATCATATAGTCTGGCTATGCTCTATCTTCACCACACAAAGTATTTAAATCATGCACAACCCCGATGACAAGCCAATAAATTGTTTCATACTCTAACTTTTTCAAAACTTTTTCAATCTTCACGGAATACATGAGCATGAGCCATGGATATAGCACTATAGGTGGAATAGAATGGTGGTTGTGGAGAAAACCAAAAGGAGAAGATAGTCTCACATCAACTAGGCATATCAACGGGCTATGGAGATGCCCATCAATAGATATCAATGTGAATGAGTAGGGATTGCCATGCAACGAATGCACTAGAGCTATAAGTATATGAAAGCTCAAAAAGAAACTAAGTGGGTGTGCATCCAACTTGCTTGCTCATGAAGACCTAGGGAAATTTGAGGAAGCCCATCATTGGAATATACAAGCCAAGTTCTATAATGAAAGATTCCCACTAGTATATGAAAGTGATAACATGAGAGACTCTCTACTATGAAGATCATGGTGCTACTTCGAAGCAAAAGTGTGGTAAGAGGATAGTAACATTGTCCCTTCTCTCTTTTTCTCTCATTTTTTATTTGTGCCTTTTCTCCCTTTTTATGGCCTCTTTTTATTTGGGCTTCTTTGGCCTCTTTTTATTTATTTTTCGTCCAGAGTCTCATCCCGACTTATGGGGGAATCATAGTCTCCATCATTCTTTCCTTACTGGGACAATGCTCTAATAATGATAATCATCACACTTTTATTTTTCTTACAACTCAACAATTACAACTCGATACTTAGAACAAAATATGACTCTATATGAATGCCTCCGGCGGTGTACTGGGATATGCAATATGACAATGATGAATGTGTCATGAACGGAATGGTGGAAAGTTGCATGGCAATATATCTCGGAATGGCTATGGAAATGCCATAATAGGTAGGTATGGTGGCTGTTTTGAGGAAGGTATATGGTAGGTGTATGATACCGGCGAAAAGTGCGCGATATTAGAGAGGCTAGCAGAGGTGGAAGGGTGAGAGTGCGTATAATCCATGGACTCAACATTAGTCATAAAGAACTCATATACTTATTGCAAAAATCTAGAAGTTATCAAAGCAAAGTATTACGCGCATGCTCCTAGGGGGATAGATTGGTAGGAAAAGACCATCGCTCGTCCCCGACCGCCACTCATAAGGAAGACAATCAATAAATAAATCATGCTCCAACTTCATCACATAACGGTTCACCATACATGCATGCTACGGGAATCACAAACTTTAACACAAGTATTCTTTAAATTCACAACTACTCAACTAGTATGACTTTAATATTATCACCTCCATATCTCAAAACAATTATCATGCTTCAATCTTTTCTTAGTATTCAACACACTCAAAAGAAAGTTTCACAAATCTTGAATACCAAGCATATTATTATCAAGCAAATTACCATGCTATTAAGAGACTCTCAAAATAATTTAAGTGAAGCATGAGAGATCAATAGTTTATTTAAAACAAATCCACCACCGTGCTCTAAAAGATCTAAGTGAAGCACATAGAGCAAAATTATAACGCTCAAAAGATATAAGTGAAGCACATAGAGCAAAACTACATAGCTCAAAAGATATAAGTGAAGCACATAGAGTATTCTATCAAATTTTAATTCATGTATGGCTCTCTCAAAAGGTGTGTACAGCAAGGATGATTTTGGCATACTAAAACACAAAGACAAAAATAATACAAGATGCTCCAAGCAAAACACTTATCATGTTGGTGAATAAAAATATAGCTCCAAGTAAATTACCGATGGAAGTGGACGAAAGAGGGGATGCCTTCCGGGGCATCCCCAAGCTTTGACTTTTTGGTGTCCTTGTATTATCTTGGGGGTGCCATGGTCATCCCCAAGCTTAGGCTCTTGCCACTCCTTTTTCCATAATCCATCAAAAGAGTTCACCCAAAACTTGAAAACTTCACAACACAAAACTTAAAGTAGAAAACTCGTGAGCTCCGTTAGCGAAAGAAAACAAAAGACCACTTCAAGGTACTGTAATGAACTCATTCTTTATTTACATTGGTGTTAAACCTACTGTATTACAACTTATCTATGGATTATAAACTATTTTACTAGCCATAGATTCATCAAAATAAGCAAACAACACACGAAAAACAGAATCTGTCAAAAACAGAACAATCTGTAGTAATCTGTAGCTAGTGCAAGATATGGAACCACAAAAATTCTAAAATAAATGTCTGGACGTGAGGAATTTATCTATTAATCATCTGCAAAAAGAATTAACTAAATAGCACTCTTCAAATAAAAATGACAGTAGTTCTTGTGAGCGCTAAAGTTTCTGTTTTTTACAGCAAGTTCAACAAGACTTTCCCCAAGTCTTCCCAACGGTTCTACTTGGCACAAACACTAATTAAGTACAAAAAAAACAACCAAAAAAGAGGCTAAATAATTTATTTATTTAATAACAGGAAGGATAAATATTGGGTTGTCTCCCAACAAGCGCTTTTCTTTAAATCCTTAAAGCTGGGCATTGATAATTTTAATGATGCTCACATGAAAGACAAGAATTGAAGCACAAAGAGAGCATCATAAAACAAGTAACAAACACATCTAAGTCTAACATACTTCCTATGCATAGGAATTTTATAGGCAAACAAATTGTCAAGGCAAGCAAAAACTAGCATATGCAAGGAAGCAGAAAGAAACAATAGCAATCTCAACATAACGAGAGGTAATTTAGTAACATGAAAATTTCTACCACCATATTTTCCTCTCTCATAATAATTGCATGAGGGATCATAAGCAAATTCAACAAAATAGCTATCACACAAAAAAAAATTCAACATGATCCATATGCATGCAAAGTTGACACTCTTCCAAAATAGTGGGATTAACATTAACTAAAGTCATGACCTTTCCAAACCCACTTTCAATAATATTGCAAACACTATTATCAATCTCATATTCATAATGGGGCTTAAATAAATTTTCAATATCATTAGAAGAATCACCCCAATCATGATCATTACAACAAGTAGTATACATAGCAAAACTAGCATCCCCAAGCTTAGGGTTTTGCATATTATTAGCACAATTGACATCAAGAGAATTTATAGTAAAATCATTGCAATCATGCTTTTTATTCAAAGATCTATCGTGAATCGCTTCATAAAGTAATTCATCACACTTTTCAGATTCACGAATTTCAAGCAAAACTTCATAAAGATAATCTAGTGCACAAAACTCACTAGCAATTGGTTCATCATAATTGGATCTCTTAAAAAGATTAGCAAGTGGATGAGGATCCATAGATCTTAGGTTCTCTATTTAGTAATAAATAAACAACTATTCCAACCATACGAGCAAACAAGAAACGGGCAGAAGGAGGCAAATAGAGAGGGTGGATAGAGAGAGAGAGGGAGAGAGGGCGAATAAAACGGCAACAGTGAAGTGGGGGAGAGGAAAATGAGAGGCAAATGGCAAATAATGTAATGCGAGAGATAGGGATTGTGATGGGTACTTGGTATGTTGACTTTTTGCGTAGACTCCCCGGCAACGGTGCCAGAAACCCTTCTTGCTACGTCTTGAGCTTGCGTTGGTTTTCCCCGAAGAGGAAGGGATGATGCAGCAGAGTAGCGTAAGTATTTCCCTCAGTTTTTGAGAACCAAGGTATCAATCCAGTAGGAGGCCACGCTCAAGTCCCTCGTACCTGCACAAAACGATAGCTACTCGCAACCAACGCGATTAGGGGTTGTCAATCCCTTCACGGTCACTTACGAGAGTGAGATCTGATAGATATAATATTTTTGGTATTTTTGGTATAGAGATGCAAAGTAAAAAGTAAAAGCAAAGTAAAAAGCAAAGCAAGATTAAAGTGATGGAGATTAATATGATGAGAATAGACCCGGGGGCCATAGGTTTCACTAGTGGCTTCTCTCAAGAGCATAAGTATTCTACGGTGGGTGAACAAATTACTGTTGAGCAATTGACATAATTGAGCATAGTTATGAGAATATCTAGGCATGATCATGTATATAGGCATCACGTCCGTGACAAGTAGACCGAAACGATTCTGCATCTACTATTATTACTCCACTCATCGACCGCTATCCAGCATGCATCTAGAGTATTAAGTTAAAAACAGAGTAACACCTTAAGCAAGATGACATGATGTAGAGAGATAAATTCATGCAATATGAAATAAACCCCATCTTGTTATCCTCGATGACAACGATACAATATGTGCTTTGCTGCCCCTTCTGTCACTGGGAAAGGACACGCAAGATCGAACCCAAAGCTAAGCACTTCTCCCATGGCAAGAACTACCAATCTAGTTGGCCAAACCAAACGGATAATTCGAAGAGACTTGCAAAGATAACCAATCATACATAAAAGAATTCAGAGAAGATTCAAATATTATTCATAGATAGACTTGATCATAAACCCACAATTCATCGGTCTCAACAAACACACCGCAAAAAGAAGATTACATCGAATAGATCTCCACAAGAGAGGGGGAGAACTTTGTATTGAGATCCAAAAAGAGAGAAGAAGCCATCTAGCTACTAACTATGGACCCAAAGGTTTGAGGTAAACTACTCACACTTCATCGGAGAGGCTATGATGATGTAGAAGCCCTCTGTCAGTGTCAAAACCGGCGGATCTCGGGTAGGGGGTCCCGAACTGTGCGTCTAGGCCGGATGGTAACAGGAGTCAGGGGACACGAAGTTTTACCCAGGTTCGGGCCCTCTTGATGGAGGTAAAACCCTATGTCCTGCTTGATTTATATCGATGATATGGGTAGTACAAGAGTAGATCTACCACGAGATCAGAGAGGCTAAACCCTAGAAGCTAGCCTATGGTATGATTGTATGTTATGGTTGTTGTCCTACGGACTAAAACCCTTCGGTTTATATAGACACCGGAGAGGGTTAGGGTTATACAGGGTCGGTTACAAAGGAGGAGATATTCATATCCGTATTTCCTAGCTTGCCTTCCACGCCAAGTAGAGTCCCATCCGGACACGAGACAAAGTCTTCAATCTTGTATCTTCATAGTCTAACAGTCCGGCCAATGGAGATAGTCCGGCTGTCCGGAGACCCCCTAATCCAAGATTCCCTCAGTAGCCCCCGAACCAGGCTTCAATGACAATGACTCCGGCGCGCAGTACTGTCTTCGGCATTGCAAGGCGGCTTCCTCTTCAAATTCTATGTACCTGTCGAAATAGTGTCCGGTTTCTTGTGAATGTTGCACTCCTTGGCTTCCACGCCCAATAATGGCCGCTTTCCACATGTCGAGCGAATGTGAAGAGTCAGTATGTTTTCGCATTTACCCCCCTAGCTGTGCAAATGAGCCGCCTATTTAAAAAGACGAGGATTCTGATCCAAATCACACCACCCTCCCTCTGCGAGCCTTCATCAGAGCGCACCCGATAGAGATCCATTCCATCATGGCCGGTCGACGTAGCTCCTCGTCTTGCGCCCCTAGCTCCAAGCCTGGAGATTGGGAGAGATGTTTCGTCCCGCACAGCAAATTAGTGATGCTTCAGACCAAGGGATTTCTTCCCCCAGCGTACCTGGTCCCGGTTCGAGTCGGGCTTGCCATCTATAATGGCGGAGAGCAAGCGGAGAGCCTTCCCAATCCCTCCAAGGGAGAGCGGGTATGCTTTGTCCCTTATTTGGTAAGAGGGCTCGGATTCCCAATTCATCCGTTTCTCCGGGGGCTCCTGGAGTTCTACAGCCTCCAGTTGCACAACCTTACGCCTGCCTCCCTGCTACATATCGTGGGATTCGTAGCCCTTTGCGAGTTGTTTTTGGGCTGTGAGGCTCATTTCGCTCTGTGGAAGAAGCTGTTCTGCCTTGTGCCCCGTTCTCAGAAGGGATCAATATATCAAGTGGGCGGAGCCGAAGTGTGGCGTATTGCCAGGACCGAATACCTGTCCGGGACCCCAAGAAGACGTCTGAAGACTGGCCTTCAGAATGGTTTTATATAGAAGACGTCCCCCTCCCGGATCCTATTCGGATCGGCCTTCCGGAGTTCGACAATGCCCCATTGAAGAAGCGCCAGAGCTGGCGTCCACGGAGCTCCCTGGAGGAAGATGACAATGACATTCTTTACCTGATGAGCCGGATAAGTTTTGTAGCTCAATCCGGATTGACCATGATTGAGGTCATGGCCATATGCATCATGCGGGGGGTGCAACCGCTTCAGTATAAAGGCCACCCCATGTGGGATTTCAACGCGGAGGATGACGCCACCCGCCATGGCCGCAAAGGGTCAGGATCGGCCGCCGATCTAATAAAGATCTTATCCACTTTGTACAAGGGATAAGAGGAGAAATTCCTTCGTGTCAACCCGCAGGGCGGATTTTCTATGTACAATCCTCCGAGCTGGGTAAGCAGAGATGAGGGAGTCCTGGATTAGGGGGTGTTCGGGTAGCCGGACTATACCTTCAGCCGGACTCCTGGACTATGAAGATACAAGATTGAAGACTTTGTCCCATATCCGGATGGGACTTTCCTTGGCGTGGAAGACAAGCTTGGCGATGCGGATATTCAAGATCTCCTACCATTGTAACCGACTCTATGTAACCCTAACCCTATCCGGTGTCTATATAAACCGGAGGGTTGTAGTCCGTAGGCAATCAACTCCATATACAACAATCATACCATAGGCTAGCTTCTAGGGTTTAGCCTCCTTGATCTCGTGGTAGATATACTCTTGTACTACCCATATCATAAATACTAATCAAGCAGGACGTAGGGTTTTACCTCCATCAAGAGGGCCCGAACCTGGGTAAAACATCATGTTCCCTGCCTCCTGTTACCATCCGGCCTAGACGCATAGTTCGGGACCCACTACCTGAGATCCGCCGGTTTTGACACCGACAAGAGACTTTTTATCGCCCATCCATTTTGTATTCCCGTAGTTAAGTATTCATTCTAGCGATTTCATCACAGGAGCTGCGCCAGGCAATAAAGGAGATAAACAGCCCTCCTCCAGAACCCGAGGACCCTGGAAGGTCCCTTCACCCGGCCTCCCAGGAGGATCCGGACATATCTATGGAGCTGATCGACGGGGTATTTTACCAATGGAGTAATGACAACGCCTTGGTGGCCATTACGGCCGATTACCCTGGGCTAGTTCCAGCCTCACAGGTGACTGAGACCGAAGTCCCAACACTTAAAAAGGGATTCGTCCTTGCGCTTTTTTGATTGCCGTATAACAGCCGTGTTTTGCAGGGGAGGTCCTCGGGGCAGAAGGCCAAGCCTGTGGCAACTAGCCAACAAGGGGCCGCGAGGCCAGGCAAGCTGAGAAGATCCACAGTCCGGATTGAGACACCGGTGCAGCGGTACGGCGCGCCATCTTTATTGAAAGATATTATTTTCAGAGGCATATTAACACCCATGCATTCTTTCCAGGAAAAAGAGTGCTTGCCGGACTATACCCGGAGAGGCTACCAATCGCGCCTCCACAAGCCAGGCTCCAAGGCCGGATTCAGAGGCGGGAACGAATACAAGGCGTGCGCCGGGTGCTCCTCTGACAGAGGATGCGGATAAACTGTCCGCCACCCATTTCGAGGTGGAAAGTGCCATGAACCACAGGCGTCGCCAGACTGTTCTTCGTGACGCTTGTTTCTCCCAAGAGGCATTGGATGCCTTCAACTCGGGAGACGCGCACCTCCGTGCCACTCAAAATGGTCTAGCCAGAGCCACGAAGCAGTATGTAAAAGACATACGAGTGAGAAAATTTGATGATTATATATATCAGTAGCCCCTGAGACTTGAAATAGTTAGGATAACTGATTTAAGGATCATTTGTTATGCAGGTTCTTACAGAAAAGAATACTCAACTGTCCCAGGAGCTGGAAGAGTGCAAAGCCCAACTTCAGGCCGCACTGGCCGCAGCGGGGGAGCCCAAAGAGACCCCCTCTGGTAACATATCCTTCGAATGATAAGTATCATATTATAATGCGGCGTATATGCAGATCTGACGATAAAATTGTAGATGACGCTGGAGTAAATCCGGATAAGCAACATCTCATACTCCAGCTGAAGGCTGGTGAGAGCGTGCTTACGAGGGTGAGGCAGGAGAAGAATGATCTCCAAGATGCCAACACCAATCTGGGTGTGGAACTAAAAGATGTTCATTCCCAACTGTCGGACTCTGTTAGGGAGAATCATTGGCTTCGACGCGGCATATTTAGTAAGTGCTTGAACGAACTTTGAAAAAGAGTTCGGCAAGGAAGCTGGCTGACAGAGTTATGTCTGTAGGTATGCTAACAGGTCGTCCTGCCGAGGAGATGCCTGGTTCAATGGGTGATCTTCTTCCCGAGCTCTCACAGTTGCACGAACGAGTTCGGCAGGTGATGCAAGGCGTCGCCCAGGCCCTGTGGCCGTCCGTCTCCATACTCGAAGGCCTTGGAGAGCTTGCAGAAAAGCTGAAGGGAGCACGACATCGCTTCCGATTATGGAAGATATCGGCCTGCCGTCAGGGCGCCAGGGAAGCCTGGGCAATGGTGAAGACACGGTACACGAAGGCTGACCCGAACCACATGGCTGAAGTCGGACCTGTGGGGCCTGATGGCAAGGAGATCCCTGTGAGTTTAGTGTACGGCCAAGTAGAATTGTCCGCAACGTATTCCCAATAGGACTGTAGACTAGACAGCCTATTGGATGGCATTGAAGAGGAATTCAACCAGTCAAATTGACTATGTAATTTTAAAGTGACATGTATGATGCCTTCTAGCCGGATTGTAGATCGTTTGTCGTGGCGGACCTTTTCGCTTCAACCTCGGGACCCGACAGTCCGGAGTGTATCCGAATACCCTCTCGGTTATGTAAGAACCGGGGCATGCGTGGAGACCAGGCGTAGGGGTCATTAGTGCTTTATAAGACAAGTGCCAACCTAGTTATGTTATATTACATGGGTAGTAAGAAACATCTTCCAGAGAGAATAGTTCCGTTAAGGGTTCCTTTCCCTGGGTAGGCATGCCCTAAAGTGCATGTCCGAACTGCAACAAGAAGCGCAGAAAAAACATCTGGGGGCAGATATGGATAATAAATAAAAGTCATCTTGTAACGCCTCGATGCGGCTATATCTCCTACGTGTCGAGGCACGACTTAGAGGCATAACCGCATTGAAAGCAATGTCGCAAGTTAGGCAATCTTCACAACATCCCATGTAATATATAGATAATAAAAGGGGAGATACATAGTTGGCTTACACTTGCCATGTCAATCAAAGTACATAAATAGCATTACATCATTCAAACACTCATGGCCCGACTACGGCGCCAAAATAAAAGACCAACCCAACATGCGACACGGTCCTGATCGCCCCAACTGGGCACCACTACTGATCATTAGGGAAAGAAACATAGTAATGGCGTGAGTCCTCGTCGAACTCCCACTTGAGCTCAAGTGCATCATCTGGAACGGAGTCATCCGGCCCTGCATCTGGTTTGGAAGTAATCTGTGAGCCACAGGGACTCAGCAATCTCGCACCCTCGCGATCAAGATTATTTAAGCTTATAGGTAAGGCAAGGTAAATATGTGGAGCTGCAGCAAGCGACTAGCATATATGGTGGCTAACCTGTTCGCAAAAGAGAGCGAGAAGAGAAAGCGAAGGGCGAACGAACAACTACGGAGAACAACCTGCGACAAGCATTACTCCAACACCGTGTTCACTTCCCGGACTCCGCCGAGAAGAGACCATCACGGTAACTCACACAGTTGATTCATTTTAATTAAATTAAGGTTCAAGTTATCTACAACCGGACATTAACAAATTCCCATCTTCCCATAACCGCGGGCACGACTTTCGAAAGTTCAAATCCATGCAGGGGAGTCCCAACTTAGCCCATGACAAGCTCTCACGGTCAACGAAGGAATAGACCTTCTCCCAAGACATTCCGATCAGACTCGGTATCCCGGTTCTACAAGACACTTCGACAAGTTAAAACAAATCCAGCAACACCGCCCGAATGTGCCGACAAATCCCGATAGGAGCTGCACATATCTCGTTCTCAGGGCACACTCAGATGAGACTAGCTACGAGTAAAACCAACCCTCAAGTTTCCCCGAGGTGGCCCCACAGGCAGCTCAGTCGGACCAACACTCAGAGGAGCACTGGCCTAGGGGGGCTAAAATAAGATGACCCTCGGGCTCCGGAAACCCAAGGGAAAAGAGGCTAGGTGGCAAATGGTAAAACCAAGGTTGGGCATTGCTGGAAAAGCTTTATTTAAGGCGAACTATCAAGGGGTTCCCATTATCACCCAACCGCGTAAGGAACACAAAAATCCGGGAACATAACACCGATATGACGGAAACTAGGGCGGCAAGAGTGGAACAAATCACTAGGCGAGAGGCCGATCCTTCCACCCTTTACCAAGTATATAGATGCATTAAGATAACAAGGCCATATAATGATATCCCAACAAGTAAATAATTTTCCAACAAGGAACGGTCTCCAATCTTCACCTGCAACTAGCAACGCTATAAGAGGGGCTGAGCAAAGCGGTAACATAGCCAATCAACGGTTTGCTAGGACATGGTGGGTTAGATGTTTGACATGGCAATTTGGGAGGCATGATAAGCAAGTGGTAGTCATCGTATCATAGGCATAGAAAAAGAGCGAGCATCTAGCAAAGCAAAGATAGTAGTGATTTCGAGGGTATGATCATCTTGCCTGCAAAGTTGTCAGAGTAGATTGGATCCTCGAAAACAAACTCAACGGGCTCCTCGTTAGTGAACTCGTCTTCCGGCTCTACCCAAACAAGACAAACAAGCAAATAGAAAACAATCAACCACGTGCAAAGCTCAAACAACATGATGCAAACATGGTATGCTATGCGGGATGCGATATGCGATGCATATGCAAGATTTGACAAAGAAAGAATGAACCTGTCCTCAACTTGGAAATCCAAGTGTGCCACTGGAAAGGTGAGATGAAATCGCTTGAAAACGATATAAAGAACGCCGGAATCGGAGTTACGGTTTGGAAATGGCAAGCAATTCAAATATGGCACCGGTCTGCGATATACAACAAGTAACCATCTAAATGCAACAAGTTAAACATGCTACAGCACTCAATCATGACAACAAAATACATGGAAGGGATCCATTCATGATGCTTAACAAAAGATGAACACTGAGCTACGACCAAATCATCCATTAACAGGTTCAAACAAGCATGGAAAAAATGCATTTGGTAAACAGATTTTAGACTTAGTGAAATTAACACTTGTCTGGAATTTCAGATCAGGTAGCACACTTTGGAGCATGAAAACTATATGCTACAGGACCTGAACATGGCAAAGTAAAGCATGGCATGTAGCTACTCAAAGAGCTTAACAAAAGTCCCTTAGTGACCTTGAGCCAAAAGGGATCAGAAAATACATTTACAAGCATGTGAACATGGCAAAAACATAATCAGATCACAGACTTAGTGAAAACTGGAGCATGCAAAATCAGATATCAAGTAGGCATGTTTACGAGATCGATGCACTCACTACAGAGCAAGTCATGACAATCTAAGCATACACCCTTCAAGAATACACATTATACAAGCTAGACATGGCAAGAACAATAACATGGCATGCACGGATCAACTACAACATCCTCGGCAAAATCGCTAACAAGCAGACAATCTGCCCAGATTCACGAAATAGCAAAAGTAGAGCTCGATTGACTCAAGCTAGGGTGCTCCATAATTGCAAACAAAGACATTAATGGATAGAGCAATACAAGATTAACAAAACAACCTTACTGATCACCGTCAAAAGAGGCACGGATCACTAGGAAACAACTTGAACATATGGCATATTGAGATAAACAGATCAAGGACTTAGTGGAATTGCTAAGTCCCTGAAATCAGCATTAACGAATGCACCACTTTGCAAGCTTGTGCTAGTCGCCACACACATCACAAAAAATACATGGGTTGCACCTCTGGAAAGATGGCAAAGCATATAACAAAACATATGTAGAGCTCAGGGGCATAACATGCACACATTAATCATGGCAAAAATGACAAATATCTAATTGGAGCAGCAGATCCGTCAAATATCTCAAATAACACTCTTCCAACAGTATTTCGGGCATTGAGATGAACTCAAATGAAAATGATGCAATGAGATGAAATGATGTACTCTCTGAGACGAACATTTTGATATGCTATATGCCCAAAACGGAGCTACAGATGCAAAGTTACGGCACGACGAACATAGCAAAATAGCTAGGGTTTCAGGGCAAAAGTCAACCGAGGCAATTCCAGATCTAGATCCGGCCGGGTACTGTAGCAGTGGCGCGGTTCCTGAGGTTCGACATCGGACTTGCCGGAGAGGAAGAGCTCGCCGAAGTTGCTCGTGGGGAGGAGGCCAGAGCCGAGGTGGAGCTCGCCGACGCGCTGGCCGCGGCGGTGAGGGGCGGCGTCGGCGGCGAGGCGGTGGTCGGCGGCGGGGACTTGCGGCGGCACGGCGGCCGGTGGGCATCGACGGCGAGGTGGCTCGGCCGCCGGAGTCGGGGAAGTAGGCGGCGGGCGGCCGCGGCGACTCGGGTGCGGCGGCGGGGAAGTGGCCCGCGGGAGGCGGCGACTCGGGCCGGGGGGCCCCGCCTAGGCCCGGGCGGGCCGGCGGCGAAGTGGGCGCGGCTGCCCACGTGGCGGCCTGCGATTCGTCGGGCGGCGGCGGTGCGTTTTGTCCGGCCGGACCGGACGTGTCCAGCGCGGCGCGAGGTGGTGGATGTAGGGTTTTGGGGAGAGGAGAACGAGAATTTTAGGTGGGGGTCTTTAAATAGGCATAGGAGGAGCTAGGAGAGTCCAAATGAGGTGCGATTTTTGGCCACGCTATCGTGATCGAACGCTCTAGATGATGGAGAGAGTTTTGGTGGGTTTTGGACCAAATTGGAAGGGTGTTGGGCTGCAACACACACGAGGTCTTCTTGGTCCCTCGGTTAATCGTTGGAGCATCAAACGAAGTCCAAATGGTACGAAACTTGACAGGCGGTCTACCGGTAGTAAACCAAGGCCGTTTGGCAAGTCTCGGTCCAATCCGGAAATGTTTAATCCCCACACACGAGAGAAAGGTAGAAATGACCATCGGAGGAGAACGGAGCATCGGAATGCAAAACGGACAACGGGGAAAATGCTCGGATGCATGAGACGAACACGTATGCAAATGCAATGCACATGATGACATGATATGAGATGCATGACAACGACAACAACACACGGAGACAAAAACCCGAACCCGAGAAAGTAAAATAACTTAACGCCGGAAACAGCAAGAGTTGGATTACATATTAGGTAAATCATATCCGGGGTGTTACACATCTTTTGTTCACCGACCGAATATTCCCTTAAGAACGCTAGCTTTCGGCTTCACCCAGTCTGAGGTACACGTCCGGATGACCAGGCGGTAACCATCGCAGAGGTGCTCCCCTTATGCCCTAGCCGAATTAATGGGAACGTAGGGCATAAATAAAAGAGCCAGACAACCCAGCTTGGCCAAAACTTAAATCATATCGATGCATATAATGGTGAAAAAGGTACATGCGGAAGTATAACACATTTGTTGGGCATGAGGCCTAGGTAAATACTTTAAGCTTCTGTGAAAGAAGCCCCCAGGTATGAAGAGTGTGGCTAGCGCATCTGTGATGTATGAGTGAGGCACAAGGTGACCCTTGAAGGCCAAGAGAAATAAAAGAAAGAAAGGGAAACAAGACAGGTGATGCATATGCAGAAAATGGACAAAGGGAGGGGACTAACATAAAGTCCGGTGGTAGGCGTAGAATCTTCGGAGCCTTGCTACGTTCCATGGGTTCAGCTCGAGTCGACTAGTCGATGCATCCCATAGTCGGTACGCTCCACCGGTCAGAACTTGGTCGATAATGAAGGGACCTTCCCATTTGGGCTCGAGCTTGTTCTTTTTCTTATCCGGCAGCCGTAGAACTAGTTCGCCAACGTTATAAGTTTTGGCCCGTACTTCTCTACTTTGGTATCTGCGAGCCTGTTGTTGGTAAAATGCAGAACGGGCTTTGGCTACATCACGCTCTTCCTCCAAGGTGTCCAGACTGTCCTGCCGATTGAGCTCGACTTCTCTTTCTTCATACATGCGTACTCGAGGTGAGTCATGAATTATGTCATAGGGTAGGACTGCCTCTGCGCCGTACACCATAAAAAACGGTGTATATCTGGTACTACGATTCGGCATGGTCCGCAGCCCCCAGAGTACGGAGTCGAGCTCCTCTACCCAGTGCGTGTCAGACTCCATTAAGGAGCGCACTAATCTAGGTTTAATGCCGCTCATTATAAGACCATTTGCTTGTTTGACTTGACCGTTGGTTTGTGGGTGATAGACTGAAGCATAATCGAGATTGATGCCCATTTTGCTACACCAGAGTTTTACCTCATCAGCCGTGAAGTTCGTGCCGTTATCAGTGATGATGCTGTGGGGGACGTCGTAACAGTGTACAACCCCGGATATGAAATCTATCACTGGTCCGGATTCGGTTGTTTTCACAGGTTTAGCCTCTATCCATTTGGTGAATTTATCCACCATGACCAGTAAGTATTTTTTCTTGTGGGTTCCCCCTTTAAGGGGTCCAACCATGTCAAGCCCCTAGACCGCGAAGGGCCATGTAATGGGGATTGTCTGGAGGGCGGTGGGTGGCATGTGGCTTTGATTTGCAAAGAGCTGGCAACCGGCGCAACGTTGGACCAAGTCCTGTGCATCTGCCCAGGCCGTTGGCCAATAAAATCCTGTACGGAAGGCCTTGCTTACAAGAGCCCGGGCTGCGGCGTGATGACCGCCGAGTCCGGTGTGAATTTCTGCCAAAAGGTTCCGCCCTTCCTCTTCGGAGATGCACTTTGGAAGGACTTCGGTAGCGCTTTTTTTGTACAATTCTCCCTCATGGACCCTGTAGGCCTTGGATCGCCGCACTATGCAGCGTGCCTCATTTTGGTCCTCTGGAAGTTCCTGTCTAGTTAGGTAGGCCAGGAATGGTTCTGTCCACGGGGCAATAATGACCATTATTTCGTGGGCTGATTGTGTTATTTCGGTGGCGGGGCCTCCGATTGTGTCAGAGAGTTCGGTATTAGGTATTTTGGCCGGGTCCGGACTGTTGTTACCGGTGTCCCCTTCCCATGCTACGGATGGCTTGAAGAGCCGTTCCAGAAATATGTTGGGAGGAACCGCGTCGCATTTTGCGCCAATGCGGGCGAGGATATCCGCCGCCTGATTGTTTTCCCGAGCCACATGGTGAAATTCGAGCCCCTCGAACTGAGCTGACATTTTTAAGACGGCATTGCGATAAGCTGCCATTTTCAGATCCTTGGCATCGAAGTCTCCATTTATTTGGGATATCGCGAGGTTCGAATCCCCGCGCACCTCTAGGCGTTGAATGCCCATAGATACTGCCATCCGGAGACCATGTAGAAGGGCCTCATATTCGGCCGCGTTGTTGGAGTCCGTATACATTATTTGTAGTACGTATTGGATGGTATCTCCTGTTGGGGATGTCAAAACGACGCCAGCCCCCAGACCAGCCAACATTTTGGAGCCGTCGAAGTGCATGATCCAGTTTGAATATGTGCCGTACTCTTTAGGGAGTTCGGCTTCCGTCCATTCGGCGACGAAGTCAGCCAAAACTTGCGACTTGATAGCTCGCCGTGGCTTGTAAGTTATGTCGAACGGGAGGAGCTCAATGGCCCATTTGGCAATCCGGCCCGTCGTGTCGCGGTTGTTTATAATATCGTTAAGTGGTACTTCCGAGGCTATCGAACACTCTTGAAAGTAGTGTCGCAGCTTCCGGGATGCCATAATACCGCGTACGCTATCTTTTGATAATGCGGGTACCATGATTTGCATGGAGTAAGGACAATGGACACATAGTAAACCGGCTTTTGAAGGGGGAATTTGTGTCCGTCCGCTTCTCGCTCGACGACGAGCACTGCGCTTACTACTTGATGAGTTGCCGCAATGTATAATTGCATTGGTTCGCCAATGTTTGGCGCGGCCAGGACTGGGTTTGTTGCCAATATGGCTTTTATTTCGTTGAGTCCGGCCGAGGCGGCATCCGTTCACTCGAAGTGTTCGGTGCGCCGGAGGAGGCGATAAAGGGTAATGGCTTTTCTCCCAAGTGGGAGATAAAGCGGCTTAGAGCCGCCACACATCCAGTCAATTTTTGTATTTGTTTGAGGTCTGTTGGGGTAGCCAATTGTGATAGCGCTCGAATTTTGGCTGGATTAGCTTCAATACCTCTACTGGAGACAATGAATCCCAGGAGCTTTCCGGCTGGTACGCCGAGAACGCATTTTTCCAGATTGAGCTTGCTGTCATATGTTCGGAGGTTGTCGAATGTGAGCCTCAAGTCATCTACTAGAGTTTCGACATGCTTGGTCTTAACAACCACGTCGTCCACGTATGCCTCCACTGTTTTGCCGATCTGGTTTGCCAGACATGTCTGAATCATGCGCTGATATGCTGCACCGGCGTTTTTGAGCCCGAAGGGCATTGTGTTGAAGCAGAATGGGTCGTATGGTGTGATGAATGCCGTTGTGGCTTGGTCTGGCTCCGCCATTTTAATTTGATGGTAGACGGAGTATGCGTCGAGGAAACACAGTGAATCATGTCCTGCGGTAGCATCGATGATTTAATCGATGCGGGGGAGGGGGAAGGGATCCTTTGGGCATGCCTTGTTAAGGTCCTTAAAATCGACGCACAAGCGCCAGGATTTGTCCTTCTTTGGTACCATCACCAGGTTTGCTAGCCAGTCCGGATGTTTTATGTCTCTGATGAATCCGGCCTCCAATAGCTTGGCTAGTTCCTCTCCCATGGCTTGTCTCTTAGGCTCGGAGAAACGTCGAAGAGCCTGCTTGACTGGCTTGAATCCTTTTAGGATATTTAGGCTGTGCTCAGCCAGCCTGCGTGGGATTCTTGGCATGTCTGAAGGGTGCCAGGCGAAAATGTCCCAGTTCTCGCGTAGGAACTCTCGCAGTGCGGCGTCGACATCAGGGTTTAATTGTGCCCCGATGGAAGCTGTTTTTGTAGGGTAAGTTGGATGGACTTGGAATTTGACTATTTCGTCCGCCGGTTTAAAGGAGGTGGACTTGGATCTTTTATCGAGTATCACATCGTCCCTGTTCACCATGGAGCGCAGCGCAGTTAGTTCCTCGGCCGCTAGGGCTCCGGATAGTGCCTCGAGGGCCAGTGCGGTTGTCTTATTTTCGGCGCGGAGTGCTATGTCTGGATCACTAGCAAGAGTGATGATTCCGTTGGGCCCGGGCATTTTGAGCTTCATGTACCCATAATGGGGTATGACGTGGAAGATTGTAAACGCCTCCCGCCCTAGTAGAGCATGGTATCCGCTGCTGAACGGGGCCACTTGGAATGTAATTTCTTCGGACCTGTAATTATCCGGTGTGCCGAATACCACATCTAGTGTGATTTTCCCAGCACAGCGTGCTTCCTGACTAGGGATGATTCCTCTAAAGGTTGTGCTACTGTGCTCAATGCGGCTCCAGTCTATTTCCATCTTTTGAAGAGTTTCCTCATAGATGAGGTTTAATTCGCTGCCGCCGTCCATGAGTACCTTGGTGAGTCGAAAGCCGTCCACGATTGGACTAAGGACCAGTGCGGCTGGTGCTCGGGCTGTTCGGAATTTGGGTTCGTCACTGGCATTGAAGGTAATAGCCGTGTCACTCCAAGGATTTATTTCTGCTATGTGGCAGATTTCGGCCATGCTGCGGAGTGTTCGCTTGCGTCTATTATTTGATGCGAAGGTCTCAAAGACCGTTAACACCGTATTGTTGTCCGCGGGATGGTGCTCTGTGGTTTTTGGGAGGAGTAAATCCTCACCACTTTTGGCCACCTGCCGGAGTATCCAACATGCTCTAAGGCTGTGCGTTGGTATTGCATCTGCTGTACTATGAATTTTGCAGGGTCCGTTGAGCCATCCCTCCAGTACGGTTCCTTGCCCCGTAAAGGGCTTTTGCTTTTTGGTAGTTAACCCAGGTGTATTGTGATAATGCACCCTTTTATTTCGGACTGGGTTTGTATTTAGGGCCGGATTATCCCAAAATTTTATTTCGGTTTTCCAGGCGCTTTCCATCGCACAGTACTTTCATACTATGGACACCAAGTCGGAAAAGCGTGTAATTTCGCGGCAACTTATGGCATTGAGGATTCCCTTGTCCGTGCAATTATTGCAAAAGAATGAAATTGCGTCTTCCTCACGGCAGTCCTTTATCCTGTTCATGACTAGGAGGAATCTGGCCCAGTAATGGTGTACTGTTTCTTCAGGCTCTTGCCTAATTTGGGATAGATCGCGTATGTTTGGGTGGGTGGGTGGAATTGAATCCGAATCCTCACCCGATCTGAGACTCAGGGGCCAAGGAGTTTCCGAACTCGAAAGTTTGGATTCTTGGATGTTTTCCGATAAATCTAGCCCGCTGCCTGATTCTAGGTTCAAGCCTTGAGTGACGTCCTCCCCTCCGCGGGTATCCAACTTGGAGGGATCGGGAATTCGGACATAGCTAGTCCTTAAGATAGACGAAGGGTTGCCGCATTGTTCCTCCACCATTGCAACGTGATGGGTGACCTAGGGAGAGTTAATCTCCCTCAGATCGGGTTTAGGCCCAATCTGATCATAGTGTGTAGCGACTCCCAGGGCGGCGATGCAATCCAAGAGCTTGTTCAGGGAAGAGAGCTCCATTGGATCTAACTGCTCGGCGAGTTCCGAGTTGACGTGAAGATTGCTTTCGATGACCCGAGAAGTCATCGTCGGCGCAGCGGCCGAACAGGCGGTCGTAAGAAAACCACCTAGCCGGAGAGTTTGGCTGATAGCCAAGGCTCCCTCAGCGATAGTGCCGTCTTTAAAGACGAGATGAGACATCCTTCCTGGTGGTGATGGCACATCGGAACTCTCAATGAAAGCACCAATGTCGGTGTCAAAACCGGCGGATCTCGGGTAGGGGGTCCCGAACTGTGCGTCTAGGCCGGATGGTAACAGGAGGCAGGGGACACAAAGTTTTACCCAGGTTCGGGCCCTCTTGATGGAGGTAAAACCCTACATCCTGCTTGATTAATATCGATGATATGGGTAGTACAAGAGTAGATCTACCACGAGATCAGAGAGGCTAAACCCTAGAAGCTAGCCTATGGTATGATTGTATGTTATGGTTGGTGTCCTACGGACTAAAACCCTTCGGTTCATATAGACACCGGAGAGGGTTAGGGTTACACAGGGTCGGTTACAAAGGAGGAGATATTCATATCTGTATTGCCTAGCTTGCCTTCCACGCCAAGTAGAGTCCCATCCGGACACGAGACGAAGTCTTCAATCTTGTATCTTCATAGTCTAACAGTCCGGCCAATGGAGATAGTCCAGCTGTCCAGAGACCCCCTAATCCAGGACTCCCTCACCCTCCGTGATGACGGCCCTCTCCGGCGGAGCTCCGAAACATGCCCCAAGATGGGATCTCGTGGATACAGAAAGTTTCGGCGGTGGAATTAGGTTTTTGGCTCCCCTTTTGATCGTTTGGGGGTACGTAGGTATATATAGGAGGAAGGAGTACGTCGGTGGAGCTTCGAGGGGACCCTCGTGACCGCCTCTTTGACTCCTTGGAGTAGGGTCCAAGTCTCCTGGATCACGTTCGGTGAGAAAATCATGTTCCCAAAGGTTTCATTCCGTTTGGACTCCGTTTGATATTCCGTTTCTTCGAAACACTGAAATAGGCAAAAAAACAACAATTTTGGGCTGGGCCTCCGGTTAATAGGTTAGTCCCAAAAATAATATAAAAGTGTAAAATAAAGCCTAATATAGTCCAAAACAGTAGATAATATAGAATGGAGCAATCAAAAATTATAGATACGTTGGAGACGTATCAGCACGCGCTGCTGCGGAGAGGTCGGCGGAGATCCAAGCACGATGGGGGAGTCGCCGACAAAGCCGGGAAGGAGAATGACGTCGTCTGGCCAGCATGTGAGAAGTAGTAGTACTAGTAGTTAGTGTGTGTGTGTGTGTGTCTGAGTACAAGCATGTACCAATACTACTAGTTACTACTGTAGTTTTTAGAGCAAATTACCAGTACATTAGCCTAGACTAAATGGAAAAATTCCTATCCTAAGCATCAAATGGCATCTCTTTCTCTATAGGAATTGAGATGCATGTCATCTCACTTCCTATGATTTTCATATTCCTATCCTATGAACGAAAGGAGGCCTCTGTTGGAGTAACTACTGTAGCTAGCAGTACTGCTGGTACGGTAGTTTTCTTCAAGAAGCGGAATTCAACAAAGTCATGATGGTTTCTTCATCCGAGCAACTTCAAAGTGGGAAGTGGGCCTGTGATTTGATGGCTCATTAGTCATTGTTACTGCGGTGCGATGACCTGGGCGACTCTCCCTTGGAGTTCTGCGTGCATGGCAAGTGGACCAGGATGGTCGACGTCCCACATGTTGGCGAATGGAAGTATTCTTTCCGATATCAAGGAGCAAGGAAACCGCGTGGTATAGTATCATTGCTGATTGGTTCGCAAAAAATAGTATCACTGCCGATTTATAATTATTTTTTATTTCTGATGAATGCTAGCATTTCAACTCTTACGATGAAGGGTGCCAAACATGGCACGTGCTGGATGTCCCACACGTCAACGAAAGGAGTGGGACATGAACAGCGTGGTAGAGCCCAGCGTAAAAAAACAACATGGTAGAGCGTCTCCACTTCTTCCACTTCTGGGTCGGAGACCACACGTAGTACTTAGTGGTATGAACGATACAAAGTGCGACCTGGAGAGAAAGACACGTCTAGTTGGAAGGTCTCGGGGCATACACGTAAACAAATACAAAAGTTAATATGTGCCTCCAACTAATATAGTAGTAGTAGAGTACTTAGGCACGTACTCCATAACATCATCGTGCATTGCACATACAACATTTAGTGGTAGTACGTAGTAAGAGACAAATGCCGCCCAAGAGTTCCCTTCTCGACCTACTTTTGGGTGTTTGGTAGAGTGTATGGAGGGTGCATGAGTCCACACTAGTTTAGCACAAATACACTAGAAGCATGCATGAAGAGAGCATGCATGAAGAGGGGTGTTGAGTTGAGCATGCATGAAGAGGGAACAACTATGCTGAGACAAGAACGCAACCAAACACACCCTATATGCCACGCATGTTCATACCATTTGTGCCTCTCTACTTCACTTACTGCGCTATATTACTCAGGTTCATACGTCCACTCCTGGGTACATGTCCGTCTTGTAGTTCCAGTCCCACATGTTCTTCATATAGATGGAATGATCCTTGCATAACACGTGCACCTTGATGCTAGATGTCTCGCGTATTGGCAAAAGGATGAACAGAGCTCACGTAAAAAAATAGATTGGAAGAACATAGATTCCGGACGACCGACAAGGAGCAAGGAACCTTGTGGTGGAGCGTCTGCACTCATAATATTTAATATTATTTAGCGATATAAAATTAACAAATCATCTCCACAGTGGACTGGAAGAGTACGAAACACGACAGCCCAGTGTAGTTACATCATACTAGTACATGGCTAACCCACGCTATCACCATATTTCTTGGCTTCCGTGCGACACCTATCTCTAGTAATCCAGCAGCCTGTATCGCTTCTCCCTCCTCGTCTCTATCAAAGTGCGTCGGGCTGGCGTTTCTACCGTCTATTGAGGTCGGTTAACTATCACATGTTAGCGACATGCCAAGAGCATTCTAAAAAAATTCCTTTCACATTCCGTTTTAAAAAAGAAAAAATCGTTTCACGTACGAATTTGCCTGTATGCTTTGAGCAACTTGCATGTCCTATACTGCTCCTGTTTGATACTCTAACTTAGCTAGAGGTTAGACTAACTCATGACTAACCCTAAACTAACTGTAGCCAAAGAGGTGTTTGGGTGACAGAGTTAGATTGACTATAAATGCACTTCATGGAGAGAGAAAAGTGATTTTTCAGTGGTCCCGATGAGAACTATCTCCAGTTAGCACCTCTTGGGTGGGATAGTTTTTTTGGTGGGTTGGATGCAACTTGCTCCAATTTAAACCCTCATGCTTGCATACTTTAGGGCTATTTGAGCCCCAACTAGCTCAAACTAACTCTAACACATGGATCCAAACAGGGCCTATGGCCAGTCTCGACGCGGAGCAGTCGCTGCACCGGGAAGCGGCGCTCTCTCGGCCATCACGCCACTTCAAAGCCGGCGCCTGTGAGAGGTCGCCTCCGCTCTGGCCGGGCATTAATGCGGCACTGACGCTCCAGGGTGACGCTGACCATTTCACGCGGGAAGCGCGCGCTGGCAAGGGAGTATAGGTTTTGAACCGTTTCAGGTGTAGTACTGGTAGTTTGCAAAACTACTCAATTATTGCACTCAGTTTCCTAAGAAATTGTGGTAAAAAAACGTTACTCCACAGCCCGCTTCCCTTTTCCTTCCTCTTCCACCGCCCACGCACGTCCGCAGGAAGCGACCGGTCAACCCTTATATAGGAGCGCTAGCACAAAAAGATGCATGCATGACCACTAAAATTTCCATATTAAAGTGCCGCTCCGGCGGGAGTATGGTGTATGTTGTTACCTTCGGCCGGCCCATGGCTACCGGGCGACGGCGACCAGAGAAGAGGCGGTGGGAGGGGAATGAATGCAACTACTGTTTGGGTTCACCTTCTGGCTTAAATAAATGCGCAGCATCACGTGTACCCGCGGGTGCACAAATTGTAACATATGTGTCTGCTTAAGTGGGCGTCACGTAACTGGTGTGTGTGTGAGAGAGATACTGAGAGACAGAGTGTGTGTGTGCGACTCTACTCTTCGGACATGTACTCAACCTTTTGCATCGGGATATAAGTATAATGGTATTTACTTTAGCTAGTGATTTACGTGGCCATGTTAATGTGGTTGTGTCAAAAAAATGCCACTTCCTGCTCGTGATTTGCGTTATATAATTACAAGCAAGATTCTCGTGCATTGCACGGAACATCAATATGCATTTTTTTACAAAACACCTATTGTGATTGCCCCATGCAGGATTAATCCCATGTGTAAAAACTAATGATTTCTCAAGAATTTTATCGGAAAAGTGGTATCTTGAGAATGTCATCGAAAAAATGGAAGATGAGAGGTAAGGCGAGGAGGAGTGGAGCGTGGTGGTGACTGGTGGTCGGAATGGGCGGAGGCATGGGGATGGACGGCACCGGCAGGCGGCAGTGGCCACCATGCATGCTAGATTGTTCCAGAGACTTATTCCTTTTTTAATTACGGAGCAATGAGGTTGCGGGAGATAATGATGTGGAGAGAGCTGCGGGTATCTTTTGTAAAATTATCGTAGTTTGCTTTCTATCCTCAGATATAGATCATACGGTCTATATTACAAGATGGCAGGCACACCATCACCGCCAACTCGTTTTTTATAAGGGTACAGATGATAAGTTTGCTGACTACTAAAGTAAAGTGGAATTTGTCCATGTTATGCAAGTAAATAAAGGTGATTGTTTATCATACGGGTAAGGTTGGATGAAGGGTGGTAGGAACAAATGCTCCACCAAGAGCATGTCTGTGTGAGATGGAGTCTTAGTGTGTGTGTGGGGTGTGTGTGTGAGAGAGAGATAGAGAGAGAGGAGAGAGAGAGATGGAGTCTTAGTTTGTGTGTGTGTGAGAGAGAGAGATGGAGTCTTAGTGTGTGTATGGGGGGGGGTGCGTGCGTGCATGCGTGTGTGTGTTTGTTTGTGTGTGTGTGAGAGAGAGATGGAGTCTTAGCGTGTGTGTGTGTGGGGGGGGGGTTGCGTGTGTGTGTGTGTCGCGGGGTCCTCTATGGCGGATGTAATTTAAGTGTGCATGGCTTCATCATAGAGAGGTGATGTGTATGGCAGAGGCCACCAACGATGGGGTGCGAGAGAGAAAATGCCCGTAGAGAGGGAAGAGAAGGTGTGTGCGCGTGAGAGGAGTCGACATCGAGAGAATGTGTTTGTTCGAGAGACACCGAGGAAGACTACTTTATATCGATGGTGCATGTAGGTGAGAATTAAACAAAGAGATGGTCTTATTGGTTTCAGGGATATAGGGGAAGAGTCAGAGGCGGGGGGGGGGGGGTAGCTAGAAGGAGATTGTTAAGTGTGAGTGTGTGTTTTACCCATCCAGGCGGAAGTTATGTGCACAAAAGAGGAGAACGATTCGATGTGGCGTTAGGATTGATGGTAATTAACTACGTATGGAGACATAGAGACCTTAAACGTGCATGTGTGAGAGGTATACATGTATATGTGGGATGTGTGTGTGCGCGCGCGCATGATCGAGATAAAAGAAAGAAGACATAAGTCATAAGATCAACGACATGGGAGAGACGGATCGATATGACAATATGCATGCATGTGAGAATGCAGGGAAGAAGGCCCGACAATTGAGCATGTGTTTTTGTCTTTAAGCGATAGTGGCGTGGGCTGGAGCATGCATCTATGGCCAGCAGAGGGAGTGAGGCGCAACGATTGTGCAAAAGAGACCAACCTATGAATGCATATGTATGGAGAGACATATATAGTGTGGGTGATAGGAAGCAAGACTCCCTGCGAGAAAGAAATGTTGACGGAGAAACTACAGATAGATACAGAGATGGAGATGCTAGCTAGAGGGACATCCACTAGTTTGGGTGTTGGAGATGACCGTCGGGTGGTTCAAAGGGTGAAGTTATATATGTGTGTGAGAGGGCACTTGACTGCATGTAGAGAGAAACATATGTAGTGTGCGTGATAGGAATCAAGAGCGAGGGCGAGAAATAAGGTTGATGGAGAAACAGATAAATAGAAAGATAAAGATGCTAGCTAGTGTGCGTTAGAGATAGGAGTCGAGTGGATCAGAAGGCTGGGTTATGTGTGTGGGTGTGAGAGAGATAGAGAGAGGGTGCATGTGAGTCACATACAAACAAATATCAGATAGAAAAGAGATCCAGAGAGATGGAGTTTTGTGTTTGCGAGAGAGAAAGATATTTCACAACGAGAGTGATAGCTAGAGAGACATACGAGGGAACGCAAGATATCTCTAGGGAGAGAGGGTGTGTGTGAGCGATATACAAGAGAACAATGGAGAAATATGAGACCCTGGGAGACAGAGTTTGTGTTTGTGTGTGAGAAAGAGATATTGAAGAGGAAGAGTCGTAGGTTCTCATATCTAAGGAGCGAAAGACATCTCTGTATGAGGGGTGTGCGAGTGGCACACATGGGAATAGTAGAGAGAAATGAGACCCCCGAAGAAAAAGTTTTGTGTTTGTGTGAGAGAAAGAGATTCCACATGGAGAATCATAGTTAGAGACACATAGCAGAGAGCGAGATATACTTAGAGAGAGATAGAGTGATGAAGGTCGAGGGAGAGAGTACCGTCAGTGTGTTACGAAGATAAAAGATCATTGTCGACATACAGGTAGCACAAAGATACCTGAGAGACGATGAACGCGTAGAGATACAGAGAGATAGTCCTATATAAGCATGAGTGATAGCTATATGAGACGAATATCTGGATTAAAGGGGATTCAAATATTTAAACTGGAGATCACGACATCGATAATATCATAACACAAATTGGTGTATCAAACATGCATATTCATTTGAATTTGGGCACATGTGTAATGTTATATAGTTTATCAATATTGGTGATCCATAGATTCTTCAATTACAAACAATGCATGGTTTATATGCAATTAATTTCTAAACGGGATTACACTATATATTGCGTGTGTGAAACACATTATACATGTTTGAGAAGTAAAAAAACCGCATGAAACACACATTAATTGGAGACAGTTAGCGAGGAATGCATACATTTGATTTCAACATAAAGTGGTTTCAAATATTTGAAAATCCAAATTGATGGATACAACCTTATGAATCTGAGATCATGCCATTTGTAAACCATATTTATGTATAAATGGTGTTGTGCTTTTGAAAGTATATATAAAAATATAATGTATATAGAATGTAATTCCAATTGAAAATGGATCCTGCCCGAAAAAAATAGAATACAGACGGGATTCGAATTGAGTTGGCATGGTAAACGTGCACTCTGCAAAATTTGAACGAAGCGGGGAAAGTCGCAGTAACCGCCCGAAACCAAAATCTGCGAGATGGAAATCACTACTGCCTATCCCTGCCACGCAAAGCCTATCTGCTGGATTTCTATAGGTTTCGATAGGGGTAGGTTTGTAATTTCACCCAAATGTGACGTAACCGCCTCTCACTCGGATTCATACACGGTGGGCGCCAAAACACAGTGTGTCCTCGGCCGAAATCAACTCCCTCCCCGATTCATATTCATACACAGTGGGCGCCAAAAACAAACTCTCGTCGGCAAATATTTGGTGTATGCGAGATTACCGTCCTATCTCCAACCGACTAATGTTGTTGTGATGTAGTAGAAATTTGAAAAGGGGGCTAAGTTTGTAAATTTCCTCGCATTTGAGACAAGCGCGCCCTGAATACATGGTTCCCCCTTCCTCTCTACCTCCCTTTTCCCCATTCGTACTCCGTGGGCGCCAAAACACCCTCTCCACCCCACCCTCCTCTGTCTGCCGCCGTCCGCCACCCCATCCACCGCCGTCCTCCTCTACCATGCCAGAGCTGATACCCCGACGCTGCCGTCCATTACAAGAGATCAACCTCTCTCATCCACGGCTTCAGACCGGGATCCTTGCATCCCGTCCTCTCGCTTCATCCCCGCCATCGTCCACCTTGCCGGCGCTGCTCCTACGACCATCTCGTCCACCGCGCCCCGCCGCCACCGTCTACCCTCCTAGATCTGCTTCCACACCACCGACAGCCATTGCTACCGCAGCACTGTCAAATTCTCAGCAGATGCGTACATGGCGCCGCACCATAGGCGGTACTCTTTCGTATCTGCTCAACTTATTTATCGCAGCAAGAAAATAGATCGCCACTGCTTTACTTTGATTTCTTGTCTTGGTTGCGAAGTTGCCTTTGTCCGGTTTGCACCTTCAGATCCGCCATGGCACACTCAACACTATACTCCCAATGCTTATGGTTTTCCCCTTTTACATTCCACACTAGTTAAATCACAGTAGACTAAATTTCAAAATTGGATCAGTCGATTTTTTTAGAGCTCGCCGGAGTTCGCCGGTGCGATCGAAGGGGCTCGGGTGGTTGTGGGGCCTCGCCGAACGAAGAAAACTCGACGCGGGTGGGGGTTGGGGCGGGGGCGGGGGTGGCGGAGGAACACACGCGGTGGGTGCCGGTGGTCCGACCGGCGGCCCGTGCAGTGTTCTGTATGGGAAGAATCAGAGACTAGGAGGAAGAAGGGTTAGGAGACGTAGGATCTTCATCCAACCACCTGAAATGGTCGAGAAACAGCTGGGAGTTGCATTCTTAATGCGCTCTGGTTCATCATGTGTGGGCACTGCGCAACCAACATTTTATTATCCAAAATTTGCTTGCTCTTCTTTACCATGTTCCTCTTCCGTTCTTCTTTAATATGTACTCTCTCCGCTCCTAAATACAAGTCTTTGTATAGATTCCACCATGGACTACATATGGAGCAGAATGAGTGAATCTACACTCTAAAATGTATCTGGATACATCTGTATGTGATCCATAGTGGAAATCTCTACCAAGACTTATATTTTGGAATGGAGGGAGTATGGTAGTAGTACAGTATGTTCCTTGTACTGAAGATGAGCAGAGACATTTGCAGTGTAGAGGTCTATACGGTCGGTTGTGATGGACACTTTGAGCCTCTTTGATTCGTAGGATCTTGTAAACATAGGAATAGGATTTGTAGTGGCCTGCCCACTTGAATCCTATAAGAATAGCAAGGAAATGCGGGGAGCTGTGTCGCCTTTGAGAGTTACACTGATATTAATAGTACCGCACCTTCACTTGAAGAGAGCTGGTATCCGAAGCCTTTCTAGCCGTACCGGCAATACTAGCACATATATTCCAGCAAGTTCCACTTTGCTGATTTTACTCTGATGCTTAAGGTTTTCCCGTTGTATCTACACTATGATCTGTGTAGCTGCTTTGTGTCGCACTAGCAGCAGTCCACTCTTGAAGCTAAACACTGCAATGACTTACAAAATTGGCACCAAGGCATTGAGTGCCATTCTGGATGCAATGAAACTCATACGCTCCCCACCTGTTGATTCTTGTTCAGAATATGATCCTAATGACTATTCTAACCTCGAGGAGTCAAAGGCAGATGGCCTGTCTTGTTCACCCATCAAGGTGCCTGTTCTAATTTGGCAATGTTTTATTGATTGCGGGTGTTTTTCATATGTTGTCTTGCATTTCTTCTACTTTGTTGCACCGCCATCTGCTTAGTTAACTCATCATATATGTCGAGATGCCATGCCCATCCATTATCAATACATATTCCATTTGTCATCATACCATGTTTTTGAAGGAAATATGCCCTAGAGGCAATAATAAAGTTATTATTTATTTCCTTATATCATGATAAATGTTTATTATTCATGCTAGAATTGTATTAACCGGAAACATAATACATGTGTGAATACATAGACAAACAAAGTGTCACTAGTATGCCTCTACTTGACTAGCTCGTTAATCAAAGATGGTTATGTTTCCTAACCATGAACAAGGAGTTGTTATTTGATTAACGAGATCACATCATTAGGTGAATGATCTAATTGACATGACCCATTTCATTAGCTTAGCACCCGATCGTTTAGTATGTTGCTATTGCTTTCTTCATGACTTATACATGTTCCTATGACTATGAGATTATGCAACCCCCGTTTGCCAGAGGAGCACTTTCTGTGCTACCAAACGTCACAACGTAACTGGGTGATTATAAAGGAGCTCTACAGGCATCTCCAAAGGTAGATGTTGGGTTGGCGTATTTCGAGATTAGGATTTGTCACTCCGATTGTCGGAGAGGTATCTCTAGGCCCTCTCGGTAATGCACATCACTTAAGCCTTGCAAGCATTGCAACTAATGAGTTAGTTGCGAGATGACATATTACAAAACGAGTAAAGAGACTTGCCGGTAACGAGATTGAACTAGGTATTGAGATACCGACGATCAAATCTCGGGCAAGTAACATACCGATGATAAAGGGAACAACGTATGTTGTTATGCGGTCTGACCGATAAAGATCTTCGTAGAATATGTAGGAGCCAATATGAGCATCCAGGTTCCGCTATTGGTTATTGACCGGAGACGTGTCTCAGTCATGTCTACATTGTTCTCGAACCCGTAGGGTCCGCACGCTTAAGGTTTCGATGACAGTTATATTATGAGTTTATGAGTTTTGATGTACCGAAGTTAGTTCGGAGTCCCGGATATGATCACGGACATGACGAGGAGTCTCGAAATGGTTGAGACATAAAGATTGATATATTGGACGGCTATATTCGGACACCGGAAGTGTTCCGGGTGATTTCGGAGAAAACTGGAGAGCGGGAGGGTTACCGGAACCCCCCCGGGAGAAGTAATGGGCCATATGGGCCTTAGTGGAGAGAGAGAGGGGCTGCCAAAGGTGGGCTGCGCGCCTCCTCCCCCCTGGTCCGAATTGGACTAGGAGAGGGGGGCGGTGCCCCCCCTTTCTCTCTCCCTCCCCACTTCTTTCCCCCTCCTAGTAGGAGTCCTACTCCTACTAGGAGGAGGACTCCTCCTGGCGCGCCTATAGTGGCCGGCCAGCCTCCTCCCCTTGCTCCTTTATATACGGGGGCAAGGGGGCACCCCTAGACACACAAGTTGATCTTCGTGATCGTTCCTTAGCTGTGTGCGGTGCCCCCCTCCACCATATTCCACCTCGGTCATATTGTAGCGGTGCTTAGGCGAAGCCCTGCGACGGTAGAACATCAAGATGATCACCACGCCGTCGTGCTGACGGAACTCCTCCCCGACGCTTTGCTGGATCGGAGCCCGGGGATCGTCATCGAGCTGAACGTGTGCTAGAACTCGGAGGTGCCGTAGTTTCGGTGCTTGATCGGTCGGGCCGTGGAGACGTACGACTACATCAACCAAACGCTTCCATTGTCAATCTACAAGGGTACGTAGATCACACTCTCCCCTCTCGTTGCTATGCATCACCATGATCTTGCGTGTGCGTAGGAAATTTTTTGAAATTACTACGTTGCCCAACAGTGGCATCCAAGCCTAGGTTTTATATGTTGATGTTATATGCACGAGTAGAACACAAGTGAGTTGTGGGCGATATAAGTCATACTGCTTACCAGCATGTCATACTTTGGTTCGGCGGTATTGTTGGATGAAGCGGCCCGGACCGACATTACGCGTACGCTTACGCGAGACCGGTTCTCCCGACGTGCTTTGCACATAGGTGGCTTGCGGGTGACAGTTTCTCCAACTTTAGTTGAACCAAGTGTGGCTACGCCCGGTCCTTGCGAAGGTTAAAACAGCACCAAGTTGACAAACTATCATTGTGGTTTTGATGCGTAGGTAAGATTGGTTCTTGCTTAAGCCCGTAGCAGCCTTGTAAAACTTGCAAACGACAAAGTAGAGGACGTCTAACTTGTTTTTGCAGGGCATGTTGTGATGTGATATGGTCAAGACATGATGCTAAATTTTATTGTATGAGATGATCATGTTTTGTAACCGAGTTATCGGCAACTGGCAGGAGCCATATGGTTGTCGCTTTATTGTATGCAATGCAACCGCGCTGTAATGCTTTACTTTATCACTAAGCGGTAGCGATAGTCGTGGAAGCATAAGATTGGCGAGACGACAACGATTCTACGATGGAGATCAAGGTGTCGCGCCGGTGACGATGGTGATCACGACGGTGCTTCGAAGATGGAGATCACAAGCACAAGATGATGATGGCCATATCATATCACTTATATTGATTGCATGTGATGTTTATCTTTTATGCATCTTATCTTGCTTTGATTGACGGTAGCATTATAAGATGATCTCTCACTAATTATCAAGAAGTGTTCTCCCTGAGTATGCACCATTGCGAAAGTTGTTCGTGCTGAGACACCACGTGATGATCGGGTGTGATAGGCTCTACGTTCAAATACAACGGGTGCAAAACAGTTGCACACGCGGAATACTCAGGTTATACTTGATGAGCCAAGCATATACAGATATGGCCTCGGAACACGGAGACCGAAAGGTCGAGCGTGAATCATATAGTAGATATGATCAACATAGTGATGTTCACCAATGAAACTACTCCATCTCACGTGATGATCGGACATGGTATAGTTGATTTGGATCACGTAATCACTTAGAGGATTAGAGGGATGTCTATCTAAGTGGGAGTTCTTTAAGTTAAATTAATTGAACCTAAATTTATCATGAAACTTAGTACCTGATAGTATCTTGCTTGTTTATGCTTGATTGTAGATAGATGGCTCGTGTTGTTGTTCCGTTGAATTTTAATGCATTCCTTGAGAAAGCAAAGTTGAAAGATGATGGTAGCAATTACACAGACTGGGTCCGTAACTTGAGGATTATCCTCATTGCTGCACAGAAGAATTACGTCCTGGAAGCACCGCTGGGTGCCAGGCCTGCTGCTGGAGCAACACTAGATGTTATGAACGTCTGGCAGAGCAAAGCTGATGACTACTCGATAGTTTAGTGTGCCATGCTTTACGGCTTAGAATCGGGACTTCAACGATGTTTTGAACGTCATGGAGCATATGAGATGTTCCAGGAGTTGAAGTTAATATTTCAAGCAAATGCCGGGATTGAGAGATATGAAGTCTCCAATAAGTTCTATAGCTGCAAGATGGAGGAGAACAGTTCTGTCAGTGAACATATACCCAAAATGTCTGGGTATAATAATCACTTGATTCAATTGGGAGTTAATCTTCCAGATGATTGCGTCATCGACAGAATTCTCCAATCACTGCCACCAAGCTACAAGAGCTTCGTGATGAACTATAATATGCAAGGGATGAATAAGACTATTCCCGAGCTCTTCGCAATGCTGAAAGCTGCAGAGGTAGAAATCAAGAAGGAGCATCAAGTGTTGATGGTCAACAAGACCACTAGTTTCAAGAAAAAGGGCAAAGGGAAGAAGAAGGGGAACTTCAAAAAGAACGGCAAGCAAGTTGCTACTCAAGAGAAGAAACCCAAACCTGGACCTAAGCCTGAAACTGAGTGCTTCTACTGCAAGCAGACTGGTCACCGGAAGCGGAACTGCCCCAAGTATTTGGCGGATAAGAAGGATGGCAAGGTGAACAAAGGTATATGTGATATACATGTTATTGATGTGTACCTTACTAATGCTCGCAGTAGCACCTGGGTATTTGATACTGGTTCTGTTGCTAATATTTGCAACTCGAAACAGGGACTACGGATTAAGCGAAGATTGGCTAAGGACGAGGTGACGATGCGCGTGGGAAACGGTTCCAAAGTCGATGTGATCGCAGTCGGCACGCTACCTCTACATCTACCTTCGGGATTAATATTAGACCTAAATAATTGTTATTTGGTGCCAGCGTTAAGCATGAACATTATATCTGGATCTTGTTTGATGCGAGACGGTTATTCATTTAAATCAGAGAATAATGGTTGTTCTATTTATATGAGTAATATCTTTTATGGTCATGCACCCTTGAAGAGTGGTCTATTCTTATTGAATCTCGATAGTAGTAACACACATATTCATAATGTTGAAGCCAAAAGATGCAGAGTTGATAATGATAGTGCAACCTATTTGTGGCACTGCCGTTTAGGTCATATCGGTGTAAAGCGCATGAAGAAATTCCATACTGATGGACTTTTGGAACCACTTGATTATGAATCACTTGGTACTTGCGAACCGTGCCTCATGGGCAAGATGACTAAAACACCGTTCTCCGGTACTATGGACAGAGCAACAGATTTGTTGGAAATCATACATACAGATGTATGTGGTCCGATGAATATTGAGGCTCGTGGCGGATATCGTTATTTTCTCACCTTCATAGATGACTTAAGCAGATATGGGTATATCTACTTAATGAAACACAAGTGTGAAACATTTGAAAAGTTCAAAGAATTTCAGAGTGAAGTAGAAAATCATCGTAACAAGAAAATAAAATTCCTACGATCTGATCGTGGAGGAGAATATTTGAGTTACGAGTTTGGTGTACATTTGAAAAATTGTGGAATAGTTTCGCAACTCACGCCACCCGGAACACCACAGCGTAATGGTGTGTCCGAACGTCGTAGTCGTACTTTACTAGATATGGTGCGATCTATGATGTCTCTTACTGATTTACCGCTATCGTTTTGAGGATACGCTCTAGAGACAGCCGCATTCACGTTAAATAGGGCACCATCAAAATCCTTTGAGACGACGCCTTATGAACTGTGGTTTGGCAAGAAACCAAAGTTGTCATTTCTGAAAGTTTGGGGCTGCGATGCTTATGTGAAAAAGCTTCAACCTGATAAGCTCGAACCCAAATCAGAGAAATGTGTCTTCATAGGATATCCAAAGGAAACTATTGGATACACCTATCACAGATCCGAAGACAAAAACTTTTGTTGCTAAATTCGGAAACTTTCTAGAGAAGGAGTTTCTCTCGAAAGAAGTGAGTGGGAGGAAAGTAGAACTTGACGAGGTAACTGTACCTGCTCCCTTATTGGAAAGTAGTGCATCATAGAAAACTGTTTCTGTGACACCTACACCAGTTAGTGAGGAAGCTAATGATGATGATCATGAAACTTCAGAACAAGATACTACTATACCTCGTAGATCAACCAGAGTAAGATCTGCGCCAGAGTGGTACGGTAATCCTGTTCTGCAAGTCATGCTACTAGATCATGATGAACCTACAAACTATGAAGAAGCGATGGTGAGCCCAAATTCCGCAAAATGGCTTGAAGCCATGAAATCTGAGATGGGATCCATGTATGAGAACAAAGTATGGACTTTGGTTGACTTGCCCGATGATCGACAAGCAATTGAGAATAAATGGATCTTCAAGAAGAAGACTGACGCTGACGGTAATATTACTGTCTACAAAGCTCGACTTGTCGCAAAAGGTTTTTGGCAAGTTCAAGGGATTGACTACGATGAGATCTTCTCACCCGTAGCGATGCTTAAGTCTGTCCGAATCATGTTAGCAATTGCCGCATTTTATGATTATGAAATTTGGCAGATGGATGTCAAAACTGCATTCCTGAATGGATTTCTGGAAGAAGAGTTGTATATGATGCAACCAGAAGGTTTTGTCGATCCAAAGGGAGCTAACAAAGTGTGCAAGCTCCAGCGATCCATTTATGGACTGGTGCAAGCCTCTCGGAGTTGGAATAAACGATTTGATAGTGTGATCAAAGCATTTGGTTTTATACAAACTTTTGGAGAAGCCTGTATTTACAAGAAAGTGAGTGGGAGCTCTGTAGCATTTCTGATATTATATGTAGATGACATATTACTAATTGGAAATGATATAGAATTTCTGGATAGCATAAAGGGATACTTGAATAAGAGTTTTTCAATGAAAGACCTCGGTGAAGCTGCTTACATATTAGGCATTAAGATCTATAGAGATAGATCAAGACGCTTAATTGGACTTTCACAAAGCACATACCTTGACAAAGTTTTGAAGAAGTTTAAAATGGATCAAGCAAAGAAAGGGTTCTTGCCTGTGTTACAAGGTGTGAAGTTGAGTAAGACTCAATGCCCGACCACTGCAGAAGATAGAGAGAAAATGAAAGATGTTCCCTATGCTTCAGCCATAGGCTCTATCATGTATGCAATGCTGTGTACCAGACCTGATGTGTGCCTTGCTATAAGTCTAGCAGGGAGGTACCAAAGTAATCCAGGAGTGGATCACTGGACAGCGGTCAAGAACATCCTGAAATACCTGAAAAGGACTAAGGATATGTTTCTCATATATGGAGGTGACAAAGAGCTCATCGTAAAAGGTTACGTTGATGCAAGCTTTGACACTGATCCGGACGATTCTAAATCGCAAACCGGATACGTGTTTACATTAAACGGTGGAGCTGTCAGTTGGTGCAGTTCTAAACAAAGCGTCGTGGCGGGATCTACGTGTGAAGCGGAATACATAGCTGCTTCGGAAGCAGCAAATGAAGGAGTCTGGATGAAGGAGTTCATATCCGATCTAGGTGTCATACCTAGTGCATCGGGTCCAATGAAAATCTTTTGTGACAATACTGGTGCAATTGCCTTGGCAAAGGAATCCAGATTTCACAAGAGAACCAAGCACATCAAGAGACGCTTCAATTCCATCCGGGATCTAGTCCAGGTGGGAGACATAGAGATTTGCAAGATACATACGGATCTGAATGTTGCAGACCCGTTGACTAAGCCTCTTCCACGAGCAAAACATGATCAGCACCAAGGCTCCATGGGTGTTAGAATCATTACTGTGTAATCTAGATTATTGACTCTAGTGCAAGTGGGAGACTGAAGGAAATATGCCCTAGAGGCAATAATAAAGTTATTATTTATTTCCTTATATCATGATAAATGTTTATTATTCATGCTAGAATTGTATTAACCGGAAACATAATACATGTGTGAATACATAGACAAACAGAGTGTCACTAGTATGCCTCTACTTGACTAGCTCGTTAATCAAAGATGGTTATGTTTCCTAACCATGAACAAGGAGTTGTTATTTGATTAACGAGATCACATCATTAGGTGAATGATCTGATTGACATGACCCATTCCATTAGCTTAGCACCCGATCGTTTAGTATGTTGCTATTGCTTTCTTCATGACTTATACATGTTCCTATGACTATGAGATTATGCAACTCCCGTTTGCCGGAGGAACACTTTGTGTGCTACCAAACGTCACAACGTAACTGGGTGATTATAAAGGAGCTCTACAGGTGTCTCCAAAGGTACATGTTGGGTTGGCGTATTTCGAGATTAGGATTTGTCACTCCGATTGTCGGAGAGGTATCTCTGGGCCCTCTCGGTAATGCACATCACATAAGCCTTGCAAGCATTGCAACTAATGAGTTAGTTGCGAGATGATGTATTACGAAACGAGTAAAGAGACTTGCCGGTAACGAGATTGAACTAGGTATTGAGATACCGACGATCAAATCTCGGGCAAGTAACATACCGATGACAAAGGGAACAACGTATGTTGTTATGCGGTCTGACCGATAAAGATCTTCGTAGAATATGTAGGAGCCAATATGAGCATTCGGGTTCCGCTATTGGTTATTGACCGGAGCCGTGTCTTGGTCATGTCTACATTGTTCTCGAACCCGTAGGGTCCGCACGCTTAAGGTTTCGATGATAGTTATATTATGAGTTTATGAGTTTTGATGTACCGAAGTTAGTTCGGAGTCCCGGATATGACCACGGACATGATGAGGAGTCTCGAAATGGTCGAGACATAAAGATTGATATATTGGACGGCTATATTCGGACACCGGAAGTGTTCCGGGTGATTTCGGAGAAAACCGGAGAGCCGAAGTGTTACCGGACCCCCCCCCGGGAGAAGTAATGGGCCATATGGGCCTTAGTGGAGAGAGAGGGGCTGCCAGCGGTGGGCTGCGCGCCTCCTCCCCCCTGGTCCGAATTGGACTAGGAGAGGGGGGCGGCGCCCCCCCCTTTCCTTCTCCCTCCCCACTTCTTTCCCCCTCCTAGTAGGAGTCCTACTCCTACTAGGAGGAGGACTCCTCCTGGCGCACCTATAGTGGCCGGCCGGCCTCCTCCCCTTGCTCCTTTATATACGGGGGCAAGGGGGCACCCCTAGACACACAAGTTGATCTTCGTGATCGTTCCCTAGCTGTGTGCGGTGCCCCCCTCCACCATATTCCACCTCGGTCATATTGTAGCGGTGCTTAGGCGAAGCCCTGCGACGGTAGAACATCAAGATCGTCACCACGCCATCGTGCTGACGGAACTCCTCCCCGACGCTTTGCTGGATCGGAGCCCGGGGATCATCATCGAGCTGAACGTGTGCTAGAACTCGGAGGTGTCGTAGTTTCGGTGCTTGATCGGTCGGGCCGTGGAGACGTACGACTACATCAACCAAACGCTTCCGTTGTCAATCTACAAGGGTACGTAGATCACACTCTCCCCTCTTGTTGCTATGCATCACCATGATCTTGCGCGTGCGTAGGAATTTTTTTGAAATTACTACGTTGCCCAACAGTGGCATCCGAGCCTAGGTTTTATATGTTGATGTTATATGCACGAGTAGAACACAAGTGAGTTGTGGGCGATATAAGTCATACTGCTTACCAGCATGTCATACATTGGTTCGGCGATATTGTTGGACGAAGTGGCCCGGACCGACATTACGCGTACACTTACGCGAGACCGGTTCTCCCGACGTGCTTTGCACATAGGTGGCTTGCGGGTGACTGTTTCTTCAACTTTAGTTGAACCAAGTGTGGCTACGCCCGGTCCTTGCGAAGGTTAAAACAACACCAAGTTGACAAACTATCGTTGTGGTTTTGATGCGTAGGTAAGATTGGTTCTTGCTTAAGCCCGTAGCAGCCACGTAAAACTTGCAACAACAAAGTAGATGACGTCTAACTTGTTTTTGCAGGGCATGTTGTGATGTGATATGGTCAAGACATGATGCTAAATTTTATTGTATGAGATGATCATGTTTGTAACCGAGTTATCGGCAACTGGCAGGAGCCATATGGTTGTCGCTTTATTGTATGCAATGCAATCGCGCTGTAATGCTTTACTTTATCACTAAGCGGTAGCGATAGTCGTGGAAGCATAAGATTGGCGAGACGACAACGATGCTACGATGGAGATCAAGGTGTCGCGCCGGTGACGATGGTGATCACGACGGTGCTTCGAAGATGGAGATCACAAGCACAAGATGATGATGGCCATATCATATCACTTATATTTGATTGCATATGATGTTTATCTTTTATGCATCTTATCTTGCTTTGATTGACGGTAGCATTATAAGATGATCTCTCACTAATTATCAAGAAGTGTTCTCCCTGAGTATGCACCGTTGCGAAAGTTCTTCGTGCTGAGACACCACGTGATGATCGGGTGTGATAGGCTCTACGTTCAAATACAACGGGTGCAAAACAGTTGCACACGCGGAATACTCAGGTTATACTTGACGAGCCAAGCATATACAGATATGGCCTCGGAACACGGAGACCGAAAGGTCGAGCGTGAATCATATAGTAGATATGATCAACATAGTGATGTTCACCAATGAAACTACTCCATCTCACGTGATGATCGGACATGGTTTAGTTGATTTGGATCACGTAATCACTTAGAGGATTAGAGGGATGTCTATCTAAGTGGGAGTTCTTTAAGTTAAATTAATTGAACCTAAATTTATCATGAAACTTAGTACCTGATAGTATCTTGCTTGTTTATGCTTGATTGTAGATAGATGGCTCGTGCTGTTGTTCCGTTGAATTTTAATGCGTTCCTTGAGAAAGCAAAGTTGAAAGATGATGGTAGCAATTACACGGACTGGGTCCGTAACTTGAGGATTATCCTCATTGCTGCACAGAAGAATTACGTCCTGGAAGCACCGCTGGGTGCCAGGCCTGCTGCTGGAGCAACACCAGATGTTATGAACGTCTGGCAGAGCAAAGCTGATGACTACTCGATAGTTCAGTGTGCCATGCTTTACGGCTTAGAATCGGGACTTCAACGACGTTTTGAACGTCATGGAGCATATGAGATGTTCCAGGAGTTGAAGTTAATATTTCAAGCAAATGCCCGGATTGAGAGATATGAAGTCTCCAATAAGTTCTATAGCTGCAAGATGGAGGAGAACAGTTCTGTCAGTGAGCATATACTCAAAATGTCTGGGTATAATAATCACTTGATTCAATTGGGAGTTAATCTTCCAGATGATTGCGTCATCGACAGAATTCTCCAATCACTGCCACCAAGCTACAAGAGCTTCGTGATGAACTATAATATGCAAGGGATGAATAAGACTATTCCCGAGCTCTTCGCAATGCTGAAAGCTGCGGAGGTAGAAATCAAGAAGGAGCATCAAGTGTTGATGGTCAACAAGACCACTAGTTTCAAGAAAAAGGGCAAAGGGAAGAAGAAGGGGAACTTCAAAAAGAACGGCAAGCAAGTTGCTACTCAAGAGAAGAAACCCAAACCTGGACCTAAGCCTGAAACTGAGTGCTTCTACTGCAAGCAGACTGGTCACTGGAAGCGGAACTGCCCCAAGTATTTGGCGGATAAGAAGGATGGCAAGGTGAACAAAGGTATATGTGATATACATGTTATTGATGTGTACCTTACTAATGCTCGCAGTAGCACCTGGGTATTTGATACTGGTTCTGTTGCTAATATTTGCAACTCGAAACAGGGACTACGATTAAGCGAAGATTGGCTAAGGACGAGGTGACGATGCGCGTGGGAAACGGTTCCAAAGTCGATGTGATCGCAGTCGGCACGCTACCTCTACATCTACCTTCGGGATTAATATTAGACCTAAATAATTGTTATTTGGTGCCAGCGTTAAGCATGAACATTATATCTGGATCTTGTTTGATGCGAGACGGTTATTCATTTAAATCAGAGAATAATGGTTGTTCTATTTATATGAGTAATATCTTTTATGGTCATGCACCCTTGAAGAGTGGTCTATTCTTATTGAATCTCGATAGTAGTAACACACATATTCATAATGTTGAAGCCAAAAGATGCAGAGTTGATAATGATAGTGCAACCTATTTGTGGCACTGCCGTTTAGGTCATATCGGTGTAAAGCGCATGAAGAAACTCCATACTGATGGACTTTTGGAACCACTTGATTATGAATCACTTGGTACTTGCGAACCGTGCCTCATGGGCAAGATGACTAAAACACCGTTCTCCGGTACTATGGAGAGAGCAACAGATTTGTTGGAAATCATACATACAGATGTATGTGGTCCGATGAATATTGAGGCTCGTGGCGGATATCGTTATTTTCTCACCTTCACAGATGACTTAAGCAGATATGGGTATATCTACTTAATGAAACACAAGTCTGAAACATTTGAAAAGTTCAAAGAATTTCAGAGTGAAGTAGAAAATCATCGTAACAAGAAAATAAAATTCCTACGATCTGATCGTGGAGGAGAATATTTGAGTTACGAGTTTGGTGTACATTTGAAAAATTGTGGAATAGTTTCGCAACTCACGCCACCCGGAACACCACAGCGTAATGGTGTGTCCGAACGTCGTAATCGTACTTTACTAGATATGGTGCGATCTATGATGTCTCTTACTGATTTACCGCTATCGTTTTGGGGATACGCTCTAGAGACGGCCGCATTCACGTTAAATAGGGCACCATCAAAATCCTTTGAGACGACGCCTTATGAACTGTGGTTTGGCAAGAAACCAAAGTTGTCATTTCTGAAAGTTTGGGGCTGCGATGCTTATGTGAAAAAGCTTCAACCTGATAAGCTCGAACCCAAATCAGAGAAATGTGTCTTCATAGAATATCCAAAGGAAACTATTGGATACACCTATCACAGATCCGAAGGCAAAAACTTTTGTTGCTAAATTCGGAAACTTTCTAGAGAAGGAGTTTCTCTCGAAAGAAGTGAGTGGGAGGAAAGTAGAACTTGACGAGGTAACTATACCTACTCCCTTATTGGAAAGTAGTGCATCACAGAAAACTGTTTCTGTGACACCTACACCAGTTAGTGAGGAAGCTAATGATGATGATCATGAAACTTCAGAACAAGATACTGCTGAACCTCGTAGATCAACCAGAGTAAGATCCGCACCAGAGTGGTACGGTAATCCTGTTCTGCAAGTCATGCTACTAGATCATGATGAACCTACGAACTATGAAGAAGCGATGGTGAGCCCAAATTCCGCAAAATGGCTTGAAGCCATGAAATCTGAGATGGGATCCATGTATGAGAACAAAGTATGGACTTTGGTTGACTTGCCCGATGATCGACAAGCAATTGAGAATAAATGGATCTTCAAGAAGAAGACTGACGCTGACAGTAATATTACTGTCTACAAAGCTCGACTTGTCGCAAAAGGTTTTCGGCAAGTTCAAGGGATTGACTACGATGAGACCTTCTCACCCGTAGCGATGCTTAAGTCTGTCCGAATCATGTTAGCAATTGCCGCATTTTATGATTATGAAATTTGGCAGATGGATGTCAAAACTGCATTCCTGAATGGATTTCTGGAAGAAGAGTTGTATATGATGCAACCAGAAGGTTTTGTCGATCCAAAGGGAGCTAACAAAGTGTGCAAGCTCCAGCGATCCATTTATGGACTGGTGCAAGCCTCTCGGAGTTGGAATAAACGATTTGATAGTGTGATCAAAGCATTTGGTTTTATACAGACTTTTGGAGAAGCCTGTATTTACAAGAAAGTGAGTGGGAGCTCTGTAGCATTTCTGATATTATATGTAGATGACATATTACTAATTGGAAATGATATAGAATTTCTGGATAGCATAAAGGGATACTTGAATAAGAGTTTTTCAATGAAAGACCTCGGTGAAGCTGCTTACATATTAGGCATTAAGATCTATAGAGATAGATCAAGACGCTTAATTGGACTTTCACAAAGCACATACCTTGACAATGTTTTGAAGAAGTTCAAAATGGATCAAGCAAAGAAAGGGTTCTTGCATGTGTTACAAGGTGTGAAGTTGAGTAAGACTCAATGCCCGACCACTGCAGAAGATAGAGAGAAAATGAAAGATGTTCCCTATGCTTCAGCCATAGGCTCTATCATGTATGCAATGCTGTGTACCAGACCTGATGTGTGCCTTGCTATAACTCTAGCAGGGAGGTACCAAAGTAATCCAGGAGTGGATCACTGGGCAGCGGTCAAGAACATCCTGAAATACCTGAAAAGGACTAAGGATATGTTTCTCATATATGGAGGTGACAAAGAGCTCATCATAAAAGGTTACGTTGATGCAAGCTTTGACACTGATTCGGACGATTCTAAATCGCAAACCGGATACATGTTTACATTAAATGGTGGAGCTGTCAGTTGGTGTAGTTCTAAACAAAGCGTTGTAGCGGGATCTACATGTGAAGCGGAGTACATAGCTGCTTCGGAAGCAGCAAATGATGGAGTCTGGATGAAGGAGTTCATATCCGATCTAGGTGTCATACCTAGTGCATCGGGTCCAATGAAAATCTTTTGTGACAATACTGGTGCAATTGCCTTGGCAAAGGAATCCAGATTTCACAAGAGAACCAAGCACATCAAGAGACGCTTCAATTCCATCCGAAATCGAGTCCAGGTGGGAGACATAGAGATTTGCAAGATACATACGGATCTGAATGTTGCAGACCCGTTGACTAAGCCTCTTCCACGAGCAAAACATGATCAACACCAAGGCTCCATGGGTGTTAGAATCATTACTGTGTAATCTAGAATATTGACTCTAGTGCAAGTGGGAGACTGAAGCAAATATGCCCTAGAGGCAATAATAAAGTTATTATTTATTTCCTTATATCATGATAAATGTTTATTATTCATGCTAGAATTGTATTAACCGGAAACATAATACTTGTGTGAATACATAGACAAATAGAGTGTCACTAGTATGCCTCTACTTGACTAGCTCGTTAATCAAAGATGGTTATGTTTCCTAACCATGAACAAGGAGTTGTTATTTGATTAACAAGATCACATCATTAGGTGAATGATCTGATTGACATGACCCATTTCATTAGCTTAGCACCCGATCGTTTAGTATGTTGCTATTGCTTTCTTCATGACTTATACATGTTCCTGTGACTATGAGATTATGCAACTCCCGTTTGCCAGAGGAGCACTTTGTGTGCTACCAAACGTCACAACGTAACTGGGTGATTATAAAGGAGCTCTACAGGTGTCTCCAAAGGTACATCTTGGGTTGGCGTATTTCAAGATTATGATTTGTCACTCCGATTGTCGGAGAGGTATCTCTGGGCCCTCTCGGTAATGCACATCACTTAAGCCTTGCAAGCATTGCAACTAATGAGTTAGTTGCGAGATGACATATTACGAAACGAGTAAAGAGACTTGCCTGTAACGAGATTGAACTAGGTATTGAGATACCGACGATCAAATCTCGGGCAAGTAACATACCGATGACAAAGGGAACAACATATGTTGTTATGCGGTCTGACCGATAAAGATCTTCGTAGAATATGTAGGATCCAATATGAGCATCTGGGTTCCGCTATTGGTTATTGACCGGAGACGTGTCTCGGTCATGTCTACATTGTTCTCGAACCCGTAGGGTCCGCACGCTTAAGGTTTCGATGACAGTTATATTATGAGTTTATGAGTTTTGATGTACCGAAGTTAGTTCGGAGTCCCGGATATGATCACGGACATGATGAGGAGTCTCGAAATGGTCGAGACATAAAGATTGATATATTGGACGGCTATATTCGGACACCGGAAGTGTTCCGGGTGATTTCGGAGAAAACCGGAGAGCCGGAGGGTTACCGGAACCCCCCCGGGAGAAGTAATGGGCCATATGGGCCTTAGTGGAGAGAGAGGGGCTGCGAGAGGTGGGCTGCACGCCTCCTCCCCCTGGTCCGAATTGGACTAGGAGAGGGGGGCGGCGCCCCCCTTTTCCCTCTCCCTCCCCACTTCTTTCCCCCTCCTAGTAGGAGTCCTACTCCTACTAGGAGGAGGACTCCTCCTGGCGCGCCTATAGTGGTCGGCCGGCCTCCTCCCCTTGCTCCTTTATATACGGAGGCAAGGGGGCACCCCTAGACACACAAGTTGATCTTCGTGATCGTTCCTTAGCCGCGTGCGGTGCCCCCCTCCACCATATTCCACCTCGGTCATATTGTAGCGGTGCTTAGGCGAAGCCCTGCGACGGTAGAACATCAAGATCGTCACCACGCCGTCGTGCTGACGGAACTCCTCCCCGACGCTTTGCTGGATCGGAGCCCGTGGATCGTCATCGAGCTGAACGTGTGCTAGAACTCGGAGGTGCCGTAGTTTCGGTGCTTGATCGGTCGGGCCGTGGAGACGTATGACTACATCAACCAAACGCTTCCGTTGTCGATCTACATGGGTACGTAGATCACACTCTCCCCTCTCGTTGCTATGCATCACCATGATCTTGCGTGTGCGTAGGAATTTTTTTGAAATTACTATGTTGCCCAACAGTTTTTCCACTTAAATGCTGTTCTTATGCATCAGACATCAAAAAGGAAGAGGGTGATTGCCGAACCTGAAGGAGCACCAGTAAAGTCCTTGAAAAATGTGGTAGTGCCGGAGAAATTAGACAACACCCCACTTATATTGGCTGTACAACCAGTGACACAAAACGTAGGACCGACTCCAGCGGACTGTACCCATACTTCACTGGCCACACCACTAGCCCCACCACACAGTACCTGCACCCCAGCAAAAAGGTATACCGATTTCATTTGCCATAGCACCAGCTGTACCACAGAAAAATCCCACTCCAGCAAAAAGTACAGCAAGTCCACCGGCCGAAGACCTATCCCAACTGCAGATTGGAACCCCATTCCATTTATTCCCAGTTTAAAAGACAATGCTTTCAATGTTGTTAGGGACTACGTGCATATATTCCCATCATGGGAAGATTATTGTGAAGACAAACACCATTTTCACATCTTCCTGTCCAACTTACGTGTAAGTGCTATTATTCATGGTTATTATTTTCCTGTTTTCTGCTGATTGAACACATCAATGGTTTACATTACATTGTTGTAACTAGGCGAGGGTCAATCTGGATATTCATGACGAGCAAAGCTTGCTTGTGCTTTTCAAGGAAGCATTGCAGCAGTATCAGTGTTACCTGAGGAAATCACACTTTGATGGTAAGTCTATAAACGAATTTCCGGTGAAGTCTCCTGTGCTAAATTTAGAAGACATTGAATGGAAAAACCTTGTTATGCACTGGTCTCGTTCCCAGGATGAGGTACTGTCTATGAAATCACATGACAATTTGAACTTCTACTTTTCCGCATGTGCCTTACGGATCTTTTTTGCAGGAAATCTGCTCGAAGAAGAATTCCGGTTTGACAAGAACGACATGATATCACAAATATGCTGCCCGCTGCTTTGCTCTTGTTAGTACCTGTTATCCTATATCACTGTACTTGCATACATACCTGGTTCATTATGTGACAGCAGTATGCATGATAGCTTGCTTATCAATTGTTCGCTCTAAATTATCTGATATGTATGAATGGTTACATTAGTGTAGAATATATCCAATGCCAATGTTTTTTTAGCTCTGCATTGTTCTTGTAAGTACATGTTGTCCTTTATCAGTGTACTTATAATGACAGGTAGTTGTTCATGTACCATCACTCTGTAGCTTATTTTCCTTTGCCCTCCATTTTCTACACATCAGATCTATATTTACTCTTACCATAAGGTTGGTACTGAAGAAGTTTAGTTGTGCATTGCTCTTGGCTGTACCTTTTGCCTATATCGCTGCACTTACATTTATAGCTACTTGGTTATGTGGCATCACTCTTCATCTTATCTTAAATATTCTCCATTTTTTCGTATATTATCACATCTATATTTACTCTTAACAAAATCTAGAATAAAGGCAATGCTTTTGAAGAAGATTCTGTGGTAAACTTCTTGAATTGCCTCCCCATCAGCATGGACAAGGCCTTTATAGAGCCTGTGTTCACCAATAATGTAAGTTTGTGCATCTCAAGCCTTCAAACTTTGTTGTATATATTTGGTTAGGCATGACTGCAATAACTGTTTATTTTTGGTGTTTGCATCAAATTGCTTGTTTAAAGTTTATTATGTAGTTCATAAACAAAAGTTTGTCCTTTCTCAATTTAAGTTTTCAGTTGTAAAACCAAGTTCCTTCTTCATACCATGTAAATTAAACTATAAAGAGCAAGTGATCTTCTTTTAAATTGCATGTATGCTTCTGTTCTTCATTCGTAATCCAGTGGTGTGGTGAACCTACCCACTATAACACAATGTCATATTCTGCAATGTCTTAACTATGAACAATGTCATATCATTCTACTATTATTTAAACCATCTCTTTATTTGCCAATCTAAAATGCTATAAATTGAGAGCACACTAACCATTGATACTTATGAGTTCTTGATCTGTAATCCAGTGGTGTCGTGAAGCTGCCAACTCCTTCACAATGTCATTTCCTGCCATGTCTTGACCTGAACAATACCATATTGTGTTAATGCAATTTTAAACCGTGTCACATTATTCGTCAGTAAGAAATGTGATGAATTGTCAGCACTGATACTTTTATGTGCAAAACCTGTCATCTGTCTGCTTGTTTATCTCTCAGAGTGAGGAAGATATAAGTGTTGAACAAGCGCAATCTCATCATCTTGCTCAGCTGCTTGCACTACAGCTCCCCAGTAGGGCTAACCTTTCTTGAACTCTATTGAAATGCTGTCAGTTTTGTATATTATTTTGTCGGTGTGTTTATTTGCACTGGTGGCCATCTTTGATGCCCAGTGTATGTAATCTGATGTCTGCTTGTGCTTTATTATCATAGTGGCAAACTTTGATGCCCAGTGGATGTACTATGCCGTAATTTCTTTATTGTATAGTCTAGGTTTTTTCTTATTCACGATGCTGCAGTTATTTTACTGTATATATATCCTGTCTTAGCAGTAAACTGGCCAAACCGTAAAATTACGGTACATAATCGGGCCGTCATGCAATCACGATGTAGGTTGGGCCTGAAACGTGTCGAACAGCTCATGGGCCAGCAGCAGCCCGAAATGAACCCCGGCCCATGATTGTGCGAATCACATCACAGGCTTTTAACAGGCCAAAATTGTCTCGGTCCTTGTTTGGCCCAATCAGATATCGACTGCGAGCAGGCCGGATGCAAACCGGGCCGTAGTTAGGCCCAACTATATGACGGGCTTTTAACAGGCCGAAATTAATATAGGGCCGAAATGTTAAACGGGCCCTTAATAGGCCAAAACTAATATCAGGCTGAATTACTAAGTGGGCCTTTAGCAAGTGGGCCCAAAAGCATAGTGTCCAGTTGACGGGCCGAATCTGATATGGGCCATAATTGAGCCCAAAGCCTCTTAAAGGACCGGACTTGATCTGGGCCGTAATTTGGCCCAGAACGTGGTAGGATTTTAATGGGCCGGATCTCATATGGGCCACTATTAGGCCCGGAGCGTGGCAGGCCATTAATGGACCGAATCAAATATGGGCCGACATTTGGCCCAAAACATGGCAGCCAGTTAATGGGCCGGCCTACTAGGGTCCTCAAAATCTTGTGGGCCTACAGCTGGGCCGTCCCATTAATGTCGGAGAAATCTCGTGGGCCTTTAGCTGGGCCGGCCCATTATGATCCGCAAGAATCTTGTGGGCCTTTACCTGGGCCGGCCCATTATGGCACACAAAAATCTTATGGGCCTTTACCTGGGCCGGCCCATTATGGCCCGCAAAATCTTGTGGGCCTTTAGCTGGGCCAGCCCATTATGGTCCGCAAAATCTCGTGGGCCTTTAACTGGGGCGGCCCATTATGGTTCGCAAAATCTTGTGGGCCTTCAGTTGGGCCGGCCCATTTAAACTTGATGGGCCGGTCCACGTGTCAACATATCATAGGCGCGTCTCACCCATTGGATGAGTGACACCTGTGCCAACGCGGACCTGACACGTGTCTCCTCCAGCCAATGATGATTTTACACGTGGAAAATCCCCATTGGTCGGGGCTGTTAATGGGTTATCGGATCCAAAACCCGACCCGATAGCTTAACGGCGTTCCGTTACGATGGATGCCACGTGTCGGTCACCCTTGACGAAAGCACTTCTGTGACACATGATTTATCGTCATGGAAGTGGACACTTCCGTGATGATAATTTTGGTAATGTCATGGAACACTTCTACGACAACACATGTATGACTATCTTGATTCTGTCATAAATTTGTCATGGATGTACATGCATGACAAAAAACGCGACCTACTGTGACAAACACGTATCATCACGGAAGTGTATTTTTTTGTAGTGCTGGTTGTTAACTTATGGTCATTAAACACATATATATATATTATGCTCTGTCCATATGCTCTAGAGCAAACAAGCAATGATAGCGGACTGCAGTTTCTGGGGTATCATGCCCATTTAAACTGATGGTGCAAGTTCAGGTCGGCCTTCCTTTTTTCCTTCAGAACTTTCTGTTTATTTTAGATACATGTTCAAATATTATTTTAGTTCACCGGAAAATACAAAGGATGCGGGAAAAATCACAATTTCTCTCTTTCTTGATATCATTGTCTGAATTTGTTTACCATGTTTTCTCTATTTCCTTCCTTACAGCAGTGTCATCAATGGAACAAATAAAGTCTTGATAACTAGAAGGCCATTCCGATTCCAGTATGGTAAATATTCGATGGATGACAAAGGGTCCCGAGGGAGCTCGTTTGTGCTGACAACACTCAACATATTTTGCAAATATCCTAAGTTCACCATCCATGAGCTGCAAGTCATGTTTTCTGGTGCTACAAGTATAAAAAGGTTCATACTTTGTTTTATTAACCTTTTGTGGTGTTGTTCCAATACCTTTTGGAGTTTTGGCCTAAAAGGGTTCTCTGAAACACTGAGACAAACAAAGCTAAAATTTGGAGTATGATTAAGCAGTCCAGTCAGCGTTACTAATCCCCACTTGAGCTTGACTGTATTTCTTGGCTTAATGTTTGATATTCTATGTATAGCAAAAATATGTGCAGAATTTCATTTAAGTTTGAAAGCCAATCGATTCCATGCTTTGAGCTGGAAAGTGGTCCCTATTCTGAATTGGTATTTGGATCCCAAACATAACTCCTTATGAACATATAAGGAAATTTTAGTTGTGAAACGACACTTGTTGTACATGCCATATTGCTATATGAGGGTGCTGCTATGTACATTTATAGATGCTTGCGTTTGACTTCCGTTTTGATGTAACAATATACATGTAGTTTGTTGTCAATACTGTTGGGAGACCTTGTTAAAAGTTTATGTCCAACATTTAAAATTGGCTTTTTTTCTACTAAATTATATACCCTTGTACATGTGAAACCCTACAATTTCTTTAGAGCATGGAGGAGTTCTTTGTGTTGCAGACCCTCACCATATTCTACGAATATCGTCGAATTCACCATCCATGAGTGGCAAGTCATATTTCCAATTTTCTGGTTTTATAAGTAAAAAATGTTCATATTCCATGAATGAGACCCTACAATGTGTATTTAGAACATCCGATCCACACATGTCTATAATTTTAAGCCATGGGTAGAACCATAATCATGAAAGGCGTCTCCATGAGTTGATGCCACACGATATGAGGGTACAAGGTAACTTTGATTGCATCTTTAAATCAATGAACCAAAGGGAGTAAATAATAAACAGGGTTTGTTTCAAAAAATATCAATCAGGATACAATCTTCTTTGTGACTGTTATTAAAATTGACCATCAAGATGATATTTTTGTGTCTACATGATCATAATATGAGCCCGTAGCAACGCACGGGCACTCTACTAGTAAGTTTAATGTCTGAAATAGACTTCACTCCCACACTCCTGACACATGCATTTTTTTGCGGGTACTGACACATGCATATACATCGGGGCATAAAAAAACGGGATTATGGGAATATTGGAAGCACCTTTTGGATGGAATGTCAATAAAATCATGCACGTCGGGGCTACATATGAAAAAATCAGTCAAGACCTTTGGATGAAATCCAAAAGGGGTGTGAACGGGTGCAATTTTGTTTTCTTCTCAGCAATGACACCACTCCATTGCAAAATTTATCATGGTCAATTTGGGTGTCTGTCTTGTTGGAAATATGAGCAATTTACCATATGATTTTATTACCAGAAATACTAGATAAAACATGACTATTATAGCAGAGAAAGTAGTCATGAAATCTCACAGTGAGAAGGTAAATAGCATCTGCAAATATGAAATGTAACCAAACATGTCTAAAGCAGACAGTAGAACAGGTTGCATATATGAAGTAGAACCTAACACATGTAGGACATATACTAGAACAAAGAACTGCGGCAGGACCTCTAATAAAAAGAGCAAGAACACGTATGGGACAACAACATCAGAAGCGCTGGACTTGGGGTCAACATCCTCGCCAACCAAGTCGTCGAAGAGGTTGTCGACGTCGGGGAAGAAGACGTCATCGGGGAAGTAGTCGTCGGAGTCCGGGGCGTCCGTGACGAAGAAGTCAGTAGTCGCGCGGAGCGCTCCCCAAAAACCTTATCACCCTTCTCCCGTACAAGACTCAAAGAGGTGCGGTTTCGGAGGCCTACTGTCCTGACCTGAGGTGCACGCCGCAAGCCGGGATGGGAAAGATCGTGGCAGTAGCACAGTGCTCAGGAACTCGGTGGCGAGAGGAAGAGAGTCTTCTGTTGTGTCTCTCTGGATAGAGCGACTTCCTTTTTATAGGCCCGGGAGAAGAAGGCGAGAGGCTGCGCCGGGAGCTGAAGAGAACGAGGGAGACAAAACGAACATGCAGCAGCCGAAGGGTGCAGTGTTCATATTTAGTATCCACTACAGCAAAAACTTTCCAGCTCCCAAGTGACTTTTCGTACACCCATAGTGCGATTAGGCAGCAGTCGAAGGGTGCAGCGTTCGTATTCAGTATCCACTACAGCAAAAACTTTCCAGCTCCTGGGTGACTTTTCGTATACCCGTTAGACATCGGCTCGGCTCATTCCCGCAACCCGCGTCACGGCGCAGCCTGGTGTGGCATGACGAGGCATGGCGGGCGGCAGAGGAGGAGTGCGCGTGAATGTCCCTCTTACTCTCATGCTCACACATGTGGGAAAACATCCTCCCTTATAAGGAGGTCCAACTCCCACTAAACTAGCAATGTGGGACTAAACTTTAGTTCCACCTCTTGCCTTGCACGAATGGGCTGCGTGGGCCTCTAGGATTTATTAGGAATTTCTGAAACTGCTATTGAGCTTGGTCCAAAATAGACAAAATTCCAGCAATCCCCCACCAGATCCCAGAGGCACACAAAATTTGCCTTTGGTTTCAAAACACTGTTTTATATGCCGGTACTGCAGTGGAGACTGTTAAATTGAACTTCCACCTAGAACTCTATGCTACACTAGTAAGCAACTTGAACAGTGGACTGGGCCTTGAACTGCAAGTTTTCTGTGAATCTAGCTTCACACAAAGCCTTGACCGATACTTGGCTACCGTGGGTCTTCCCCGCAGGTGGAGCTTATGTGTCATACTCCGAGACCTTTCATGAGTTTACTAGAGAGCACCCTACTCTCATAGATTGCGACGTTTAACAATCAGACTCATATAGGTGTGTTCTTCAAAAGATGTTCTGCAGGACAACATCTCTGCTTCAATGAGCCACTTAGAACACATTAAGATATACATCAACCTGCCATGCAGATTAGGAGAGTATTGCATCTTCATGGAGTGGTATTGTTAATAGTAAGGATACTCTCCTGTCAGTTAACCAATAGCTTGTCTTCCACATCTAATTCACGAGATCTCCGATCACATAGACTAGGTTACCACTGTGAACAACTCACATTGTGGGTCTCATACCCATATCTTTCGATGCATTATATATCACATTACGTGATAGACCCTTAGTAAAAGGATCTGCCAGATTTTTAGACATTTGGATATAATCCAATGCAATAACTCCAGAGTTTTTCATTTTTCTGACAGACTTTAACCTTCTCTGTATGTGTCTTGATGACTTCATGTTATCCTTTGAGCTGCTCACTTTCATGATCACAATTTGATTGTCGCGGTTCATAAGGATACCCGGTACAGGTTTCTCAACAAACGGCAAGTCATTCAAGAGCCGACGAAGCCAATCTGCTTCGACCGTAGCTGTATCTAGTGCTGTGAGTTCTGCTTCCATTGTTGACCTCGTTTAGATGGTCTGCTTGCAAGACTTCCAAGAAATAGCGCCACCTCCATGAGTGAATACATATCCGCTCATGGCCTTTACCTCATCAGCATCTGAGATCTAGTTTAAGTCACTATACTCTTCCAGTACCTTTGGGTACCCAGTGTAGTGAATTCCATAACTTGCAGTGCCTTTCAAGTAATGCATAACTCTCTCTAGAGCTTTCCAATGCACATCATATGGTGTTGGAGAGGCTTGCAGTCACTGTAGCCAAAGCGACTCTAGATCTTTTCCACATAGTGAGATTGAAGCAATGTACTCCCACCATCATCGTCTCTCAACAACTTGATGTTTGGAATGACATTATCCACTCCTAAATCCTTCATCTCAAAACATCGAGATAGGAAATCCTTGACCTCCTTAATAACATTCAATTTTTTTCCGAAAATCAGTATGTCATCAACATACAAGCAAAGGATAAATCCCTCGCCCCACCATGATGATAGTACACACATTTATTATCTTCGTTTACAACAAAGCCCGCAGCTGCTAAAGTTCTTTCAAACTTCTCATGCCAGTGCTTGGGTGCTTGCTTGAGTCCATACAAAGACTTCAGTAACTTGCACACTTTTCCTTCCCAACCATCTACTACGAACCCATCTGATTGTTCCATATAAATTTCCTCGTCCAACTCTCCATTTAGGAAAGCAGTCTTAACATCCATTTGATGAACGATAAGACCATGTGAGGCAGCTAGTGAAAGTAGAACTTGAATAGTGGTCAGTCGAGCCACATGTGAGTAAGTACCAAAGAAGTCTTCACCTTCCTTTTGGGTATAACCATTAGCCACGAGCCGAGCCTTGTACTTTTCGATAGTACCATCAGTCCTAAGCTTCTTCTTGAATACCCATTTGCACCCTATAGGTTTGCACCCATAAGGACGCTCAGTTATCTCCCAAGTTTCATTTGCCAAGATGGAATCCATCTCACTATGGACCGCTTCCTTCCAGTAGTCAGCATCTTCAGATGCATAGGCCTCTGAAATAGAACTGGGAGTGTCATCTATTAGATAGACAAGAAAATCATCACCAAAGGACTTTGCAGTCCTCTGTCTCTTGCTCCTAGTAGGAACTTCATTATTCTCCTCCATAGGATTTTCAAAGTGTTCCATCGAAATGGCAGGTTCAGTAATTGTAACTGGTTCCTGATTCGATGAACTAGGCATCTCCTGATTAGATGAGGTAGCCATATCCTTCATGGGAAAGATATCTTCAAAGAAAGTCGCATCATTCGACTCCATGATCATACCAACATGCATGTCAGATACCTCAGATTTTACAACCAAGAATCTATAGCCAATGCCATGAAATGCATATCCCAGGAAAACACAATCCACAGTTTTTGGTCCAAGTTTACGCTTCTTTGGAATTGGCACATTGACTTTCGCCAAAACAACCCCAAGTTCATAGGTAAGGGACTTTTAACCTTTTCTTCTCCCATTCCTCTAATGGAGTTATCTCTTTGTTCTTTGTGGGAACTCGATTTAGTACATGACATGAAGTCAATATTGCCTCCCCCCACCATGCCTTGGAGAGACCCAATGTGTCTAACATGGCGTTAACCAAATCAGTTAGAGTATGGTTCTTTCTTTCGGCCACCCCATTTGACTGAGGTGAATAGGGAGGCGTCCTCTCATGGATTATACCATGTTCTGCGCAAAAGGAATAAAATTCATTATAAAAATACTCTCCACCATGATCGGACCTAAGCCTCTTGTTCTTTCAATCAAGTTGGTTTTCCGCTTCAGCTTTATAGATCTTAAAATAGTTCAAAGCCTCATCCTTAGATTTCAGAAGATACACATGGCAGTATCTAGTGAAGTCATCAATTAACATCATAAAATACTTCTTTCCACCTTTTGTCAACATACCATTCATTTCACAAAGATCTGAATGTATGAGCTCTAGTGGTGCAAGATTTCTTGTTTCCGCAGTCGCATGAGACTTACGCGGTTGCTTAGCTTGCACACACACTTGACATTTAGATCCCTTGATAGTGGTGAAACTAGGGATTAAGTTCAACTTCGCTAATCGTGACATGCAACCAAAGTTAACATGACAAAGACATGAATGCCACACATTTGATTCACTATTATTGTAAACATGATTACCAACTTTATTGCAAACATCTGATAAGGATAAACGAAACAGGCCTCCTGACTCATAGCCTTTACCAACAAAAGTTCCATACTTGGATATTACAAATTTATTTGAATCAAAGACAAGCTTGTAGCCATCTCTACATAGAAGAGATCCGCTAACAAGATTCTTATTGACGGAGGGGACATAATGCACGTTCTTCAGCCGCACGATCTTCCCCGAAGTAAATTTCAGATCGACCGTGCCAACACCACGAACAGAAGCACTTGAACTATTGCCCGTCAACATGGTTGAAGTCCCTACGCTCTGATAAGACGAAAACATGGAAATATCACTACATACATGCACATTAGCACCTGTGTCAATCAACCAATCAGGAGAATGACATGCTGAAAGAATAGTGGGAAATATACCATACCCAGCATCCTTTATGTCAGTGTCACCAATGACAACATTAGTAGTCTTTGAAGGAAATATGCCCTAGAGGCAATAATAAAGTTATTATTTATTTCCTTATATCATGATAATTTTTTATTATTCATGCTAGAATTGTATTAACCAGAAACTTAGTACATGTGTGAATACATAGACAAACCGAGTGTCACTAGTATGCCTCTACTTGACTAGCTCATTAATCAAAGATGGTTAAACTTCCTAGCCATGGACAAGAGTTGTCATTTGATGAATGGGATCACATCATTAGAGAATGATGTGATTGACTTGACCCATCCGTTAGCTTAGCACGATGGTCGTTTAGTTTGTTGCTATTGCTTTCTTCATAACTTATACATGTTCCTATGACTATGAGATTATGCAACTCCCGGGTACCGGAGGAACACTTAGTGTGCTATCAAACGTCACAACGTAACTGGGTGACTATAAAGATGCTCTACAGGTGTCTCCGATGGTGTTCGTTGAGTTGTCATAGATCGAGATTACGATTTGTCACTCAGTGTATCGGAGAGGTATCTCTGGGCCCTCTCGGTAATGCACATCACTATAAGTCTTGCAAGCAATGTGACTAATGAGTTAGTTACGGGATGTTGCTTTAGAGAATGAGTAAAGAGACTTGCTGGTAACGAGATTGGACTAGGTATTGAGATACCGACAATCGAATCTCGGGCAAGTAACATACCGATGACAAAGGGAACAACGCATGCTGTTTATCGATTTGACCGATAAAGATCTTCGTAGAATATGTAGGAGCCAATATGAGCATCCAGGTTCCGCTATTTGTTATTAACCGGAGATGAGTCTCGGTCATGTCTACATAGTTCTCGAACCCGAAGGGTCCGCACGCTTAACATTAGGTGACGATCGGTATTATGAGTTTATGTGTTTTGATGTACCGAAGGTGGTTCGGAGTCCCGGATATGATCACGGACATGACGAGGAGTCTCGAAATGGTGAGACATAAAGATTGATATATTGGAAGGTTATATTTGGACACCGGAATGGTTCCGGGGGTCATCGGATAAATACCGGAGTACTGGGGAGTTACCGGAACCCCCCGTGGGGTCAATGGGCCTTCATGGGCCTTAGTGGAAATAGAGGGCAGCAAGGGAGCTGTGGGGCGCGCCCCCTAGGCCCAAACCGAATTGGTTTAGGGATTGGGGGGCCGGCCCCCTCTTTCCTTCTCCCCTCCTCCTCTTTCCTTCCTCTCCTAGTTGGACTAGGAAAGGGGGAACCTACTCCTAGTAGGAGTAGGATTCCCCCCTTGGAGAGCACCCTATGAGGCCACCGGCCCCCTCCCCTTGCTCCTTTATATACAGGGGCAGGGGGCACCCTAGAACACACAAGTTGATCATTGATCTCTTAGCCATGTGCGGTGCCCCCCTCCACCATAATCCACCTCGGTCATATCGTCGTAGTGCTTAGGCGAAGCCGTGCGCCGGTAGCTTCATCATCACCGTCATCACGCCATCATGCTGACGAAGCTCTCCCTCGACACTCAGCTAGATCTAGAGTTCGTGGGACGTCACCGAGCTGAACGTGTGCAGATAGAGGAGGTGCCGTACCTTCGGTGCTAGGATCGGTCGGATCGTGAAGACGTATGATTACATCAACCGCGTTGTCATAACGCTTCCGCTTATGGTCTACGAGGGTACATGGACAACACTCTTCCCTCTCGTTGCTATGCATCACCATGATAGATCTTGCGTGTGCGTAGGAATTTTTTTGAATTACTGCGTTCCCCAAAAGTGGCATCCGAGCCAGGTCTATGCGTAGATGTTACATGCACAAGTAGAACACAAAGGAGTTGTGGGCGTGGGTATATACATATTGCTTGCCGTCACTAGTTGATTCTTGATTCAACAACATTGTTGGATGAAGTGGCTCAGACCGACATTACGCGTACGCTTATGCAAGACTGGTTATACCGACGTGCTTCGCACATAGGTGGCTAGTGGGTGTCAGTTTCTCCAACTTTAGTTGAATCGGATTCAATGAACACGGTTCTTTTTGAAGGTCAAAAAGCAATCACTATACCACATTGTGGTTTTTGATGCATAGGTAACAACGGTTCTTGCTCAGCCCGTAGCAGCCACGTGAAACTTGCAACAACAAAGTAGAGGACGTCTAACTTGTTTTTGCAGGGCATGTTGTGATGTCATATGGTCAAGACATGATGCTAAATTTTATTGTATGAGATTATCATGTTTTATAACAGAGTTATCGGCAACTGGCAGGAGCCATATGGTTGTCGCTTTATTGTATGAAATGCAATCGCGATGTAATTGCTTTACTTTATCACTAAGCGGTAGCGATAGTCGTAGAAGCAATAGTTGGCGAGACGACAACGATGCTTCGATGAAGAACAAGGTGTGAAGCCGGTGACGATGGTGATCATGACGGTGCTTTGGAGATGGAGATCAAAGGCACAAGATGATGATGGCCATATCATATCACTTATATTGATTGCATGTGATGTTTATCCTTTATGCATCTTATTTTGCTTAGTTCGCCGGTAGCATTATAAGATGATCTCTCACTAAATTTCAAGGTATAAGTGTTCTCCCTGAGTATGCACTGTTGCTACAGTTCGTTATGCCGAGACACCATGTGATGATCGGGTGTAATAAGCTCTATGTTCACATACAACAAGTGCAAGCCAATTTTGCACACGCAGAATACTCGGGTTAAATTTGACGAGCCTAGCATATGCAAATATGGCATCGGAACATTGAGACTGAAAGGTCGAGCGTGAATCATATAGTAGATATGATCAACATAGTGATGTTCACCATTGAAAACTACTCCATCTCACGTGGTGATCGGACATGGTTTAGTTGATATGGATCACGTGGTCACTTAGATGATTAGAGGGATGCCTATCTAAGTGGGAGTTCTTAAGTAATATGATTAATTGAACTTAAATTTATCATGAACTTAGTCCTGATAGTATTTGCATATCTATGTTGTAGATCAATTGCTCGCGTATAGCTTCCCCGTTTTATTTATGATATGTTCCTACAGAAAACTAAGTTGAAAAAATGTTAGTAGCAATGATGCGGACTAGTTCCATGATCTGAGGATTATCCTCATTGCTGCACAGAAGAATTGTGTCCTTGATGCACCGCTAGGTGACAGACCTTTTGCAGGAGCAGATGCAGATGCATACGTTATGAACGTTTGACAAGATCGGTATGATGACTACTTGATAGTATAGTGCGCCATACTTTACGGCTTAGAACCGGGACTTCAAAAACGTTTTGAATGCCACGGAGCATACAAGATGTTCCAAGAGCTGAAATTGGTATTTCAGACTCATGCCCGAGTCGAGAGGTATGAGACCTCTGACAATTACTTTGCCTACAAGATGGAGGAGAATAGCTCAACCAGTGAGCATGTGCTCAGAATGTCTGAGTACTACAATCGCTTGAATCAAGTGGGAGTTAATCTTCCAAATAAGATAGTGATTGACAGAGTTCACTAGTCACTATCGCCAAGTTACTGGAACTTCGTGATGAACTATAACATGTAAGGGATGACGAAAATGATTCCCGAGCTCTTCGCGATGCTGAAATTGACGAAGGTAGAAATCAAGAAAAGCTTCAAGTGTTGATGGTTGACAAGGCCACTAGTTTAAAGTAAAAGGGAAAGGGAAAGAAAGGGAACTTCAATAAGAATGGCAAGCAAGTTGCCACTCCCGTGAAGAAGCCCAAAGCTAGACCTAAGCCTAAAACTGAGTGCTTCTACTACAAAGGGAATGGTCACTGGAAGCGGAACTACCCCAAATACTTGGCGGATAAGAAGGATGGCAAAGTGAACAAAAGTATATTTGATATACATGTTATTGATGTGTACTTTACTAGTGTTCATAGTAACCCCAGGGTATTTGATACCGGTTTAGTTGCTAAGATTAGTAACTCGAAACAGGAGTTGCAAAATGAACAGAGACTAGTTAAGGGCAAGGTGACGCTGTGTGTTGGAAGTGATTCTAAGGTTGATAAGATCACCATCGCATACTCCCTTTACCTTTGGAATTAGTGTTGAACCTAAAATACATGTTATTTGGTGTTTGCGTTGAGCATAAATATTATTAGATCATGTTTATCACAAAACGGTTATTCATTTAAGTCAAAGAATAATTGTTATTCTGTTTACATGAATAAAACCTTCTGAGGTCATACACCCAAGGTGAATGGTTTATTGAATCTCGATCGTAGTGATACACATATTCATAATATTGAAGCCAAAAGATGCAAAGTGAATAATGATAGTGCAACTTGTATGTGGCACTGCCGTTTAGGTCATAATCATATTGGTGTAAAGCGCATGAAGAAACTCCATGCTGATGGGCTTTTTGAATCACTTGATTATGAATCATTTGATGCTTGCGAACCATGCCTCGTGGGCAAGATGACTAAAACTCTGTTCTCCGGAACAATGGAGCAAGCAACTGACTAATTGGAAATAATACATACTAATGTATGCAATTCGATGAGTGTTGAGGCTCGCGGTGGGTATAGTTATTTTCTGACCTTCATAGATGATTTGAGCAGATATGGGTATATATACTTGATGAGACATAAGTCTGAAACATTTGAACAGTTCAAAGAATTTTAGAGTTAAGTGGAAAATCATGGTAACAAGAAAATAAAGTTTCTGCGATCTGATCGTGGAGGAGAATATTTGAGTTATGAGTTTGGTCTTCATTTGAAACAATGCGGAATAGTTTCACAACTCACGCCACCTAGAACACCATAGCGTAATGGTGTGTCCAAACGTGATAACCGTACTTTATTAGATACGATGTGATCTATGATGTCTCTTACCGATTTATCACTATCGTTTTGGGGTTATGCATTAGAGACAGTTGCATTCACGTTAAATAGGGCACCATCTAAATCTATTGAGATGACACCATATGAATGTGGTTTAGCAAGAAACCTAAGCTATCATTTCTTTAAGTTTGGGGCTATGATGCTTATGTGAAAAAGTTTCAACCTGATAAGCTCGAACCCAAATCGGAGAAATGCGTCTTCATATGATACCCAAAGGAAACTGTTGGATGCAGCTTCTATCATAGATCCGAAGGCAAGATATTCGTAGCTAAGAATGGATCCTTTCTAGAGAAGAAGTTTCTCTCAAAAGAAGTGAGTGGGATGAATGTAGAACTTGATGAGGTAATTGTACCTTCTCCCTTATTGTAAAGTACTTTATCATAGAAATCAGTTCCAGTGATTCCTACACCAGTAAGTGAGGAAGCTAATGATGATGATCATAAAACTTCTGATCAAGTTACTACCGAAGCTTGTAGGTCAACCAGAGTAAGATCTGCACCAGAGTGGTACGGTAATCATGTTCTGGAAGTCATGTTACTTGACCATGACGAACCTACAAACCATGAGGAAGCGATGATGAGCCCAGATTCCGCAAAATGGCTTGAGGCCATGAAATCTAAGATGGGATCCATGTATGAGAACAAAGTGTGGACTTTGTTTGACTTGGCCGATGATCGGTGAGCCGTTCAGAATAAATGGATCTTCAAGAGGAAGACGGATGCTGATAGTAGTATTACTATCTACAAAGCTCAAATTGTCGCAAAAGGTTTTTGACAAGTTCAAGGTGTTGACTATGATGAGATTTTCTCACTCATATCGATGCTTAAAAGTCTGTACGAATCATGTTAGCAGTTGCTGCATTTTATGAAATCTGGCAAATGGATATCAAAACTACATTCCTTAATGGATTTATTAAAGAAGAGTTGTATATGATGCAACCGAAGGTTTTGTCAACCCTAAAGGTGCTAGCAAAGTGTGCAAACTCCAGCGATCCATCTATGGACTGGTGCAAGCATCTCGGAGTTGGAATATACGCTTTGATGAGTTGATCAAAGCATATAGTTTTATACATACTTTTGGAGTAGCCTGTATTTACAAGAAAGTGAGTGGGAGCTCTGTAGCATTTCTGATATTATATGTGGATGACATATTGTTGATCGGTAATGATACTGAATTTCTGGATAGCATAAAAGGATACTTGAATAAGAATTTTTCAAAGAAAGACCTCAAAAAAGCTGCTTACATATTGGCAATCAAGATCTATAGATAGATCAAGACGCTTGACAAATTTTTTCAACGAGTACATACCTTGAAAAGTTTTTGAAGTAGTTCCAAATGGAACAGACAAAGAAGGAGTTCTTGACTGTGTTGCAAGGTGTGAAGTTGAGTAAAGACTCGAAACCCGACCACGACAGAAAATAGAAAGAGAATGAAATTCCCTATGCCTCAGTCATAGGTTCTATGAAGTATGCTGTGTTGTGTACCAGACCTGTTGTATACCTTAGCATGATTTTGGCAAGGGAGTACAATATGTTGGGGAACGCAGTAATTTCAAAAAAAATCCTATGCACATGCAAGATCATGGTGATGCATAGCAATGATAGGAGAGAGTATTGTCTATGTACCCTCGTAGACCGTAAGCAGAAGCGTTATGACAACGCGGTTGATGTAGTCGTACGTCTTCATGGTTAACCGATCCTAGTACCGACAGTACGTCACTTCCGTGATCTGCACACGTTCGGCTCGGTGACGTCCCACGAACTCATGATCCAGCAGAGTGTCAAGGGAGAGCTTCGTCAGCACAATGGTGTGATTATGGTGATGATGATGCTACCGGAACAGGGCTTCGCCTAAGCACCGCTACAATATGACCGAGGTGGATTATGGTGGAGGGGGGCACCGCACACGGCTAAGAGATCAATGATCAGCTTGCGTGTCTATGGGGTGCCCCCTCCCCCGTATATAAAGGAGTGTAGGAGGGAAGGGTCGGCCCTCTACTATGGCGTGCCCTGGGGAGTCCTATTCCCATCGGGAGTAGGATTCCCCACCCCCTTCCATGTAGTAGGAGTAGGAGAGTAGGAAAGGGAAGAGAGAAGAGAAGGAAGGAGGGGGGACCGCCCCTCCCCCTAGTCCAATTTGGACTAGGCCTTGTGGGGGCGCACGGCCTACCCTAGGCAGCCCTCCCTCTCTCCCCTAAAGCCCATTAGGGCCCATCTCCTCCCCGGGGGGTTTCGGTAACCCCCCAGTACTCCGGTTAATGCCCGAACTCACAAGGAACCACTCCGATGTCCAAACATAGTCATCCAATATATCGATCTTTATGTCTCGACCATTTCGAGACTCCTCGTCATGCCCGTGATCACATCCGAGACTCCGAACAACCTTCGGTTCATCAAAATACATAAACTCATAATACCGATCGTCACTGAACGTTAAGCATGCGGACCCTACGGGTTCGAGAACTATGTAGACATGTCTCCAGTCAATAACAAATAGCGGAACCTGGATGTTCATATTGGCTCCCACATATTCTACGAAGATCTTTATCGGTCAAACCACATAACGATATACGTTGTTCCCTTTGTCATTGGTATGTTACTTGCCCGAGATTCGATCGTCGGTATCTCAATACCTAGTTCAATCTCGTTACCGACAAGTCTCTTTACTCGTTCCGTAATGCTACAACCCATAACTAACTCATTAGCTACATTGCTTGCAATGCTTATATTGATGTGCATTACCGAGAGGGCCCAGAGATACCTCTCCGACAATCGGAGTGACAAATCCTAATCTCGATCTATGCCAACTCAACAAACACCATCGGAGAAACCTGTAGAGCACCTTTATAATCACCAAGTTATGTTGTGACATTTGGTAGCACACAAAGTGTTCCTCCGGTATTCGGAAGTTGCATGATCTCATAGTCATAGGAACATGTATAAGTTATGGAGAAAGCAATAGCAACAAACTAAACGATCATCGTGCTAAGCTAACGGATGGGTCAAGTCAATCACATCATTCTCTAATGATGTGATCCCGTTAATCAAATGACAATTCATGTCTATGGTTAGTAAACATAACCATCATTGATTCAACAAGCTAGTCAAATAGAGGCAAATTAGTGACACTTTGTTTGTCTATATATTCACACATGTACTAAGTTTCCGGTCAATACAATTTTAGCATGAATAATAAAAATTTATCATGATATAAGGAAATATAAATAACAACTTTATTATTGCCTCTAGGGCATATTTCCTTCACAATAGTGATCTAGGAGTAGATTACTTGACAACGGTCAAAATTATCCTTAAAGGACCAAGGACATATTTCTCGGTTATGGAGGTGATAAAAGAGTTCGTCGTGAAGAGTTACGCCGATGCAAGCTTTTGACACCGATCTAGATGACTCTAAGTCTCGATCTAGATACATATTGAAAGTGGGAGCAATTGGCTAGAGTAGCTCTGTGCAGAGTGTTGTAGACATACAAATTTGCAAAATACACATGGATCTGAATGTTGTAGACCCGTAGATTAAACTCCTCTCACAAGAAAAACATGATCACTATTTGGGTGTTAATCACATAGAGATGTGAACTAGATTAATGACTCTAGTAAACCCTTTGGGTATTAGTCACATGGAGATGTGAACTAATCACATAAAGATGTGAACTGTTGGTGTTAAATCACATGACGATGTGAACTAGATTATTGACTCTAGTGCAAGTGGGAGACTGAAGGAAATATGCCCTAGAGGCAATAATAAAGTTATTATTTATTTCCTTATATCATTATAAATGTTTTTTATTCATGCTAGAATTGTATTAACCGGAAACTTAGTACATGTGTGAATACATAGACAAACTAAGTGTCACTAGTATGCCTCTACTTGACTAGCTCGTTAATCAAAGATGGTTAAGTTTCCTAGCCATGGATAAGAGTTGTCATTTGATGAATGGGATCACATCATTAGAAATGATGTGATTGACTTGACCCATCCGTTAGCTTAGCACGATGATCGTTTAGTTTGTTGCTATTGCTTTCTTCATAACTTATACAAGTTCCTATGACTATGAGATTATGTAATTCCCGGATACCGGAGGAACACTTAGTGTGCTATCAAACGTCACAACATAACTGGGTGACTATAAAGATGCTCTACAGGTGTCTCTGATGGTGTTTGTTGAGTTGGCACAGATCAAGATTAGGATTTGTCACTCCGTGTATCGGAGAGGTATCTCTGGGCCCTCTTGGTAATGCACATCACTATATGTCTTGCAAGAAATGTGACTAATGAGTTAGTTACTGGATGTTGCATTACGGAACGAGTAAAGAGACTTCCAAGTAACAAGATTGAACTAGGTATTAAGATACCGACGATCGAATCTCGGGCAAGTAACATACCGATGACAAAGGGAACATCGTATGTTGTTATGCGGTTTGACCGATAAAGATCTTCATAGAATATGTAGGAGCCAATATGAGCATCCATGTTCCGCTATTGGTTATTGACCGGAGATGATTCTCGGTCATGTCTACATAGTTCTCGAACCCATCGGGTCTGCACGCTTAACGTTCGGTGACGATTGGTATTATGAGTTTATGTGTTTTGATGTACCGAAGGTAGTTCGGAGTCCCGGATATGATCACGGACATGGCGATGAGTCTCTAAATGGTCGATACATAAAGATTGATACATTGGAAGGTTATATTCGGACACCGGAAAGGTTCTTGGGGTCATCGGAAAAATACCGGAGTACCGGGGAGTTACCGGAACCCCCCGGGGGGTCAATGGGCCTTCATGGGCCTTAGTGGAAATAGAGGGCAGCAAGGGAGCTGTGGGGCACGCCCCCCTAGGCCCAAACCGAATTGTTTTAGGGCTTGGGGGGCCGGCCCCCTCTTTCCTTCTCGCCTCCTCCTCTTTCCTTCCCCTCCTAGTTGGACTAGGAAACAGGAACCTACTCCTAGTAGGAGTAGGATTCCCCCCTTGGGGCGCACCCTAAGAGGCCGCTAGCCCCCTCCCCTTGCTCCTTTATATACAGGGGTAGGGGCGCACCCTAGAACACACAAGTTAATCATTGATCTCTTAGCCGTGTGCGGTGCCCCCTCCACCATAATCTGTTGGGGAATGTAGTAATTTCAAAAAAAATCCTACGCACACGCAAGATCATGGTGATGCATAGCAACAAGAGGGGAGAGTGTCATCCACGTACCCTCGTAGACCGTAAGCGGAAGAGTTATGAGAACACGGTTGATGTAGTCATACGTCTTCACGATTCGATTGATCCAAGTACCGAACGTACGGCACCTCCGAGTTCAGCACACGTTCAGCTCGGTGACGTCCCACGAACTTCGATCCAGCAGATCTTCGAGGGAGAGTTCCGTCAGCACAATGGCGTGATGACGGTGATGATGATGCTACCGATGCAGGGCTTCGCCTAAGCACCGCTACCATATTACCAAGGTGGATTATGGTGGAGGGGGGCACCGCACACGGCTAAAATATCAACTGATCAATTTGTGTGTCCATGGGGTGCCCCCTCCCCCATATATAAAGGAGTGGAGGAGGGGGAGGGCCGGTGTCGGTGTCAAAACCGGCGGATCTCGGGTAGGGGGTCCCGAACTGTGCGTCTAGGCTGGATGGTAACATGAGGCAAGGGACACGAAGTTTTACCCAGGTTCGGGCCCTCTCGATGGAGGTAAAACCCTACGTCCTGCTTGATTAATATTGATGATATGGGTAGTACAACAGTAGATCTACCACGAGATCAGAGAGGCTAAACCCTAGAAGCTAGCCTATGGTATGATTGTTGATGTGTATGTTGTCCTACGGACTAAAACCCTCCGGTTTATATAGACACCGAAGAGGGTTAGGGTTACATAGAGTCGGTTACAATGGTAGGAGATCTGAACATCCGTATCGCCAAGCTTGCCTTCCACGCCAAGGAAAGTCCCTTCCGGACACGGGACGGAGTCTTCAATCTTGTATCTTCATAGTCCAGGAGTCCGGCTGAAGGTATAGTTCGGCTCTCCGAACACCCCCTAATCCAGGACTCCCTCAGTAGCCCCCGAACCAGGCTTCAATGACGATGAGTCCGGCGCGCAGATTGTCTTCGGCATTGCAAGGCGGGTTCTCCTCCAAATTCCGTGTACCTGTTTGAATAAAGTCCGGTTTCTTGTAGATGTTGTGCTCCTTGGCTTCTATGCCCAATAATGGCCGTTTCCCACGTGTCAAACGAATATGAAAAGTCTGAGTGTTTTTTCGTTCACACCCCTAGCCGCGTAAATGAGCTGCCCTATTTAAGGGGACGAGGATTTAGATCCAATCCACACCTTCTCCCCTCCACGAGTGTTCATCAGAGCGCATCCGACAAAGGTCCATTCCACCATGGCCAGCCGCCGCAACTCCTCCGCTCGCCCTTCCAGCCCTAAGCCTGGATATTGGGAGAGATGTTCCACTCCGCATAGCGAGCTAGTGACGCTCCAGACCAAGGGATTTCTCCCCCCGGCCTATATGGTCCCGGTTCGAGCCGGTCTTGCCGTCTACAACGGCGGAGAGCAAGCAGAGAATGCCCCTAATCCATCCAAAGGAGAGCGGGTGTGCCTTGTCCCTTACTTAATAAGGGGGCTCGGATTTCCCATCCACCCATTTCTCCGGGGGCTGCTGGAGTTCTACGGCCTCCAGCTACATCATCTCACGCCTGCCTCAGTATTGCATATCGCGGGCTTTGTAGCCCTTTGCGAGCTGTTCTTGGGTATTGAAGCTCATTTCGGACTGTGGAAGGAGCTATTTTGCCTCGTGCCCCGTTCCAAGAAAGGGTCAATGTATCAAGTGGGCGGAGCCGAAGTATGGCGCATCGCCGGGACCGGATATCTGTCCGGAACCCCAAAGAAGGCGTCCGAAGATTGGCCCTCGGAATGGTTCTATATAGAAGACGTCCCGCTGCCGGATCCTGTCCGGATCGGCCTCCCAGAATTCGATAGTGCTCCCTTAAAGAAGCGCCTAAGCTGGCGTCCACGGAGCCCTCAAAGGGAAAGTGACAGGAACATCGTTTACCTGATGGGCCGAATAAGATTGTTGGCCCATTCCGGACTAACCATGATCGGAGTTATGGCCGAATGCATCATGCGGGGGGTGCAGCCGCTTCAGTATAGAAGCCACCCCATGTGGGATTTCAACGGGGAGGACGACGCCACCCGCTACGGCCGTAAAGGGCCAGATTCAGTTGCCGCTCTATTAAAGATCTTGTCCACTTTGTACAAGGGAGAAGAGGAGGAATTTCTCCGCGTCAACCCACAGGGTGGATTCTCTATGCACAATCCCCCAAGCTGGGTAAGTGGTCGCATCTACTTGCTCATCCGTTTAGTGTTCCCATTGTTAAATACTTAGTCTGATGACCTCAACGCAGGAACTGCGCCGGGCTGTTAAGGAAATAAGCAGCCCGCCTCCACAACCCGAGGACCCAGGACGGTCTCTCGACCCGGCCTCTCAAGAGGATCCGGACATATCTGTGGAGCTGATTGATGGAGTGTTCCATCAATTGAGCGAGGACAACACCTTGGTGGCCATTACGGCCGATTACCCAGGGCTAATCCCGACGCCCCAGGTACCTGAGATCGAAGTCCCAGTACCCCGGATAGGGGTCCGTCCATGCGTGTTCAATTTCCTGATTGCAACCGAACTTTGCAGGGGAGGTTGTTGAGGCGGAAGGCCGAACCTGCGGCGACAAGCCAACGAGGGGCCGCAGGGCCCCGTGGGCAGAAAAGAGGTGTAGTCCGGACCGAGGCATCAGCGCAAAGGTATGGCGCGCCCCTCTATCCCAGTTGTTATACCTTCGAGGCACATTTGACACTCGTGCCCTCTTCAGGACAAAGAGACCTCGCTGGACTATATCTGGAGAGGCTGCCAATTGCGCCTCCACCAGCCAGGCTCCAAAGCCTTGTCTAGGGGCGGAGGCGAACGCAAGGCGCGTGCCGGACGTTCCTCCGACGGAGGATGCGGACGGGTTGTCTGCCACCAACTCTGAGGTGGAAAGTGCCATGAACCACAGGCGTCGCCGGACAATTCTTGGTGACGCTTGCTTCTCCCAAGAGGCGTTAGATGCCTTCAATTCGGGAGATGCGCACCTCCGTACCGCTCAAAATGGTCTAGCCAGAGCCACGGAGCAATATGTAAAAGACATACGGGTAAGAAAATTTTGGTAAATATATATGTAGCAGTAGCCCCCGAGACTTGAAACAGTTAGAATAACTGGTTTAAGGATCATTTGATATGCAGGTTCTTACAGAAAAGAATTCCCTACTGTCCCAGGAGCTGGAAGAGTGCAAAGCCCAACTGGAGGCCGCACTAGCCGCGGCAGGGGAGCCTAAGGAGGCCCCCTCTGGTAATATACATTTCGAAAGATAAGTATTTTGCGAAGCACGGCTTTGGTGCGAATCTGACAAATAAAATTGCAGATGGCGCCGGATTGAATCCGGAAAAGCAACATCTCCTACGCCAGCTAAAGGCTGGTGAGAGGGTGCTATTAAAGGTGATGGGGGAGAAGAACGTTCTCCAAGATGCCAACACCCGGCTGGGCGTCGAGCTGAAAGATGTTCGTGCCCAGCTATCAGACTCCGTGAAGGAGAATCAGCGGCTTCGGCGCGGCATATTTAGTAAGTGCTTGAACGAACCTTTTGAAAGAAAGTTCGGCGGGGAAGTCGACTGACAGAGCAATGTCTGTAGGTGTGTTAACAGGTCGTCCGGCGGAGGAGATGCCCGGTTCTACGGGTGACCTTCTTCCCGAGCTCTCGCAACTGCTCGATCGAGTTCGGCAGGCGATGCGAGGCGTCGCCCAGGCCCTGTGGCCATCCGTCTCCATGCCCGAAGGTATTGGAGAGCTTGCGGAGAAGCTAAAGGGAGCACGGCGGCGCTTCCAATTGTGGAAGATATCAGCCTGCCGTCAAGGCGCTAGGGAGGCCTGGGCCATGGTGAAGACGCGGTACTCAAAGGCTGACCCCAACCACATGGCCGAGGTCGGTCCTATAGGGCCCGATGGGAAGGAGATCCCTGTAAGCTTAGTGTACGGCCAAGTAGAGTTGGCCGCAAAGTACTCCCAGCAGGACTGTAAATTAGACAGCCTGTTAGATGGTATTGAAGAGGAATACAATCAGTCAAAATGACTATGTAATCGAATTGACATTTATAATGCCTTCTAGCCGGATTGTAGATCATTTGTCATGGCCGACCTTTTCGCTTCAACCTCGGGGCCTGACGGTCCGGAGTGTGTCCGAATTCCCATGCGGTTATATAGGAACCGGGGAATGCGTGGAGACCAGGCGTAGGGGTCATTAGTGCGTGAACAGACAAGTGCCCGACTAGTTATGTTATATTACATGGTTAGTAAGAAACATCTTCCAGGGAGAATAGTTCCGTTAGGGGTTCCTTTCCCTGGGGGGCATGCCCTAAAGTGCATGTCCATGCTGCGAAAAGAAACGCAGGAAAAACGCCTGGGGGCACATAGATAAAGAAAAAGATCATCTTTAGTTCACCGACCGAATATTCTCTTAAGAACGCTAGCTTTCGGCTTCACCCAGTCTGAGGTACACGTCCGGCTGATCCGGCAGTAACAATCGCAGAGGTGCTCCCTTTACCACCTAGCCGAATAATCGGGAACGTAGGGGTAAGCACAGGAGCCAGGCAACCCAGCTTGGCCAAAACTTAAGTCATATCGATGCATATAATGGTGAATAAAAGGTACATGCGGAAGTTTGACACATGTGTTAGGCATGAAGCCCGTATAAATAAGCTTCTGTTTAAAGAAGCCCCCAGGTTTACTGAGCGCGGATAGCGCGTCAATTTGTGAGCCTTTAAAGGTTATAAGAGAGAGAAAAAGGGAGAAGGAGAGAAATGTAAGACGGACAGTATATAAAAAATGGACAGAGTAAGGAGACAACACAGGATCCGGCGCTAGGCATAGAATCTTCGGAGACGGGCTGCGTTCCATGGGTTCGGCTCGAGTCGGTTATCCGATGCGTTTCGCAGGCGGTACGCTCCACCAGTCAGGACTTGGTCAATTATGAAGGGACCTTCCCACTTGGGCTTGAGTTTGTCCTTTTTCTTGTCCGGCAGGCGTAGAACTAATTCGCCAACGTTGTAATTTTTGGCCCGTACTTCTCTGCTTTGGTATCTTCGAGCTTGCTGTTGATAGAATGCGGAACGGGCTTTCGCCACGTCACGCTCCTCCTCTAATGCGTCCAAACTGTCCTGCCGATCGAGCTCGGCTTCTCTTTCCTCGTACATGCGCACTCGAGGTGAGTCATGAATTATGTCGCAAGGCAGAACTGCCTCTGCGCCGTACACCATGAAGAATGGTGTGTATCCGGTGGTGCGATTCGGCGTGGTCCGCAGCCCCCAGAGTACGGAGTCGAGCTCCTCTACCCAGTGCGTGTTAGATTCCTTGAGGGACCGCACTAGTCTGGGTTTGATGCCGCTCATGATAAGACCATTTGCACGTTCGACCTGGCCGTTAGTTTGTGGGTGATAGACGGAAGCATAATCGAGCTTTATGCCCATGTTTTTGCACCAGAGTTTTACCTCGTCGGCCGTAAAGTTCGTGCCATTATCAGTGATGATGCTGTGGGGGACGCCGTAACGGTGTACAACCCCGGATATGAAGTCTATCACAGGTCCGGATTCGGCCGTCTTAACAGGCTTGGCTTCTATCCATTTGGTGAACTTATCCACCATGACCAGTAAGTATTTGTGCTTGTGGGTTCCGCCTTTAAGGGGTCCAACCATATCAAGCCCCCAGACCGCAAAGGGCCAAGTGATGGGGATAGTTTGGAGGGCGGTGGGTGGCATATGGCTTTGGTTTGCAAAGAGCTGGCAGCCGGTGCATCGTTGGACTAAGTCCTGAGCGTCTGCCCGGGCCGTCGGCCAATAAAAGCCTGTACGGAAGGCCTTGCTTACCAGGGACCGGGCTGCAGCGTGATGACCGCCGAGTCCGGCATGGATTTCAGCCAGGAGATTCCGCCCCTCCTCTTCGGAGATGCACCTTTGAAGGACTCCGGTAGTGCTTTTCTTATAAAGCTCTCCCTCGTGGACTCTGTAGGCTTTGGATCGCCGCACTATGCAGCGTGCCTCATTTTGGTCCTCGGGGAGTTCCTGCCTAGTAAGGTAGGCGAGGAATGGTTCTGTCCACGGGGCGATGACGGCCATTATTACGTGGGCTGAAGGTGTTATTTCAATGGCAGAGCCTCCGATTGTGTCAGAATGTTCGGTGTCGGGCAGTGCGGTTGGGTCCGGGCTGTTATTGTTCGGCTCCCCTTCCCATGCCACGGATGGCTTGAAAAGCCTTTCCAAGAAGATGTTGGGGGGGACTACATCGCGTTTTGCGCCGATGCGTGCCAGGACATCTGCCGCCTGATTATTTTCCCGGGCTATATGGTGAAATTCAAGTCCCTCGAACCGAGCTGACATTTTTAGGACGGCGTTGCGGTAAGCTGCCATTTTCGGATCCTTGGCATCGAAGTCTCCATTTATTTGGGAGATTGCGAGGTTCGAGTCCCCGCGCACCTCTAGGCGTTGGATGCCCATGGATACTGCCATCCGGAGACCATGTAGAAGGGCCTCATATTCGGCTGCATTGTTGGAGTCCGTGTACAGAATCTGTAGTACGTATTGAACTGTGTCTCCTGTGGGGGACGTCAAAACGACGCCAGCCCCCAGTCCAGCCAACATTTTGGAGCCGTCGAAATGCATGATCCAGTTTGAATATGTGCCGTACTCTTTAGGGAGTTCGGCCTCCGTCCATTCTGCGACGAAGTCGGCCAAAACTTGTGACTTGATGGCTCGTCGTGGCTTATAAGTTATGTCGAACGGGAGGAGCTCGATGGCCCATTTCGCAATCCGGCCCGTTGCGTCACGGTTGTTTATAATGTCGTTAAGTGGTACTTCCGAGGCTACTGTTATTGAACACTCTTGAAAGTAGTGTCGTAGCTTCCGGGATGCCATGAATACCGCATACGCAATCTTTTGATAATGCGGGTACCGTGATTTGCAGGGAGTGAGGACAGTGGACACATAATAGACCGGCCTTTGAAGGGGGAATTTGTGTCCGTCCGCTTCTCGTTCGACGACGAGCACTGCGCTTACAACCTGATGTGTTGCTGCGATGTACAATAGCATTGGTTCGCCGGTGTTTGGCGCGGCCAGGACTGGGTTTGTTGCCAGTATGGCTTTTATTTCATCGAGTCCGGCCGTGGCTGCGTCCGTCCATTTGAAGTGTTCGGTGCGCCGAAGGAGGCGGTAAAGGGGAAGGGCCTTTTCTCCCAAGCGGGAGATAAAGCGGCTTAGAGCCGCCACACATCCGGTTAACTTTTGTATTTGTTTGAGGTCCTTTGGGATATCCAGTTGCGACAGAGCTCGGATCTTGGCTGGATTTGCTTCAATTCCTCTACTGGATACAATGAAGCCCAAGAGCTTTCCGGCTGGAACGCCGAAAACGCATTTTTCCGGGTTGAGCTTGATGTCGTATGTTCGGAGATTATCAAATGTGAGCCTCAAGTCGTCTACTAGAGATTCAACATGTCTTGTTTTGACGACCACATCATCTACGTATGCCTCCACTGTTTTACCGATCTGGCTTGCCAAACATGTCTGAATCATGCGCTGATATGTTGCGCCGGCGTTTTTGAGCCCGAAGGGCATCGTGTTGAAGCAGAATGGCCCGTATGGTGTGATAAATGCCGTTGCGGCTTGGTCTGGTTCTGCCATCTTGATTTGATGGTAGCCAGAATATGCGTCGAGGAAACACAACGAATCGTGTCCTGCGGTAGCATCGATAATTTGATCGATGCGGGGGAGGGGGAAGGGATCCTTTGGGCAAGCCTTGTTAAGGTCTTTAAAATCAACACACAGGCGCCAGGATTTGTCCTTCTTTGGTACCATCACCAGGTTTGCTAGCCAGTCCGGATGTTTTATATCTCTGATGAATCCGGCCTCTAATAGCTTTGCTAGCTCCTCTCCCATAGCCTGTCTCTTAGGTTCGGAAAAACGCCGGAGAGCCTGTTTGACAGGTTTGAATCCTGTTTGGATATTTAAGCTGTGCTCGGCCAGCCTGCGTGGGATTCCTGGCATGTCTGAAGGGTGCCAGGCGAAAATGTCCCAGTTCTCTCGTAGGAACTCTCGCAATGCGGCGTCGACATCAGGGTTTAACTGTGCCCCGATGGAAGCTGTTTTATTGGGGTCCGTTGGATGGACTTGGAATTTGACTATTTCGTCCGCTGGTTTAAAGGAGGTGGATTTGGATCTTTTGTCGAGTACCACATCGTCCCTATTCACCATAGAGCGCAGCGCAGTCAGCTCCTCAGCCGCTAGGGCTTCGGATAGTGCCTCGAGGGCCAGTGCGGCTGTCTTGTTTTCAGCGCGGAGTGCTACGTCCGGATCACTAGCGAGAGTGATGATCCCGTTAGGCCCGGGCATCTTGAGCTTCATGTACCCGTAATGGGGTATTGCTTGGAAGATTGTGAATGCTTCCCGCCCTAGCAGAGCGTCATAACCGCTGCTGAACGGGGCCACATGGAACGTGACCTCTTCGGACCTCTAATTGTCCGGCGTGCCGAACAGCACATCTAGTGTGATTTTTCCTGTACAGCGCGCTTCCCGACCAAGGATTATTCCTCTAAAGGTTGTGCTGCTTCGCGTGATGCGGTTCCAGTCTATATCCATTTTTTGAAGAGTTTCCTTATAGATGAGGTTCAATCCGCTACCGCCGTCCATGAGTACCTTGATAAGACGAAACCATCCACTATTGGACTGAGGACCAATGCAGCTGGTGCTCGGGCTGTTCGGAATTTAGGTTCATCACTAGCGTTAAAGGTAATGGCCATGTCACTCCATGGGTTTATTGTTGCTACTTGGTAGACTTCGGCAAGGCTGTAGAGTGTCCTTTTTCACATATTATTTGATGCGAAGGTCTCGAAGACTGTTAATACCGTATTGGTGTCTCTGGGTGGCTTTCTGTGGCCTCCGGAATTAGGAGGTTTTCGCCAATTTTGGCCACCTGCCGGAGTATCCAACATGCTCTAAGGCTGTGAGTTGGTGTGGCATCCTCTGTACTATGAATTTTACAGGGTCCGTTAAGCCATCCTTCCAATACGGTTCCATGCCCTGTAGAGGGTTTTTGCCTTTTGGTGTTTGACCCGGGTGTCTGGCGATGATGCACCCTTTTATTTCGGACTGGGCTTGCCTTGAGGGCCGGATTGTCCCAAAATTTTGATTCGGTTTTCCGGGCGCTTTCCATCGCACAGTACTTTCGTACTATGGACGCTAAGTCAGCGAAGCGTGTAATATCATGGCGACTTATGGCATTGAGTATTCCCTTGTCCGTGCAATTATTGCAGAAGAATGAAATTGCGTCTTCCTCGCGGCAGCCCTTTATCCTGTTCATAACCAGGAGGAATCTGGCCCAGTAATGATGTACTGTTTCTTTGGGCTCTTGCCTGATTTGGGATAGATCGCTAATGTTCGGGTGGGTGGGTGGAATTAAATCCGAAGCCTTACCCCTTCTGAGGCTCAGAGGCCGAGGAATTTCCGAACTCGAAAATTTGGATTCCTGGATGTCGTCCAATGAATCCAGTCCGTCGCCTGATTCTAGGTTCAGGTCTTGAGTGATATCCTCCCCTCCGCGGACATCCGGCTTGGAGGGATCGGGAATCCGGACATAGCGAGTCCTTAAGATAGATGAAGGGTCGCCGCACTGTCCCTCTACCACGGCAACATGATGGGTGGCTTGGGGAGAGTTAATCTCTCTCAGATCGGTTTTAGGCCCAATCTGGTCGTAATCCGTAGCGACTCCCAGGGCGGCGAAGCGATCCAAGAGCTCGTTTATGGAGGAAAGCTCTATTGGATCTAACTGCTCGGCAAGTTCCGAGTTGACATGAAGATTGTTTTCGATGGCTCGAGAGGTCATCGTCGGCGCAGAAGCCGAACAGGTGGTCATAAGAAAACCACCTAGCCGGAGGGTTTGGCCGACAGCCAAAGCTCCCTTAGCAACGGTGCCGTCTTTAAAGACGGGGCGAGGCATCCTTCCTGATGGCGACGACACAGAGGAACTCTCAATGAAAGCACCAATGTCGGTGTCAAAACCGGCGGATCTCGGGTAGGGGGTCCCGAACTGTGCGTCTAGGCCGGATGGTAACAGGAGGCAAGGGACACGAAGTTTTACCCAGGTTCGGGCCCTCTCGATGGAGGTAAAACCCTACGTCCTGCTTGATTAATATTGATGATATGGGTAGTACAAGAGTAGATCTACCACGAGATCAGAGAGGCTAAACCCTAGAAGCTAGCCTATGGTATGATTGTTGATGTGTATGTTGTCCTATGGACTAAAACCCTCCGGTTTATATAGACACCGGAGAGGGTTAGGGTTACATAGAGTCGGTTACAATGGTAGGAGATCTGAACATCCGTATCGCCAAGCTTGCCTTCCACGCCAAGGAAAGTCCCTTCCGGACACGGGACATAGTCTTCAATCTTGTATCTTCATAGTCCAGGAGTCCGGCTGAAGGTATAGTCCGGCTATCCGAACACCCCCTAATCCAGGACTCCCTCAGCCGGCCCTCTAATTTGGCGCTCCCTGGGGAGTCCTACTCCCACCGGGAGTAGGCCCCCTTCCATGTAGTAGGAGTAGGAGAGAAGGAAAGGGAAAAGAGAAGAGAAGGAAGGAAGGGGTGCCGCCCCTCCCCCTAGTCCAATTCGGACTAGGACTAGGGGGGGCGCAGCCTCCCCTCTCTCTTTCCCCTAAAGCCCAACAAGGCCCATATACTCCCCGGCAAATTCCTGTAACTCTTGGGTACTCGGATAAATACCTGAACTACTCAGAACCTTGCTACCTCTTGAGCGCTGCGTTGGTTTTCCCTTGAAAAGGAAAGGGTGATGCAGCAAAGTAGCGTAAGTATTTCCCTCAGTTTTTGAGAACCAAGGTATCAATCCAGTAGGAGGCTACACGCGAGTCACTCGCACCTGCACAAAACAAATAAATCCTCGCAACCAATGCGATAAGGGGTTGTCAATCCCTACACGGTCACTTACGAGAGTGAGATCTGATAGATATGATAAGATAATTTTTTTAGTATTTTTATGATAAATATGCAAAATAAAATAAAAGGCAATGAAAATAACTAAGTATTGGAAGATTAATATGATGAAGATAGACCCGGGGCCATAGGTTTCACTAGTGGCTTCTCTCAAGAGCATCGGTATTTTACGGTGGGTGAACAAATTACTGTTGAGCAACTGACAGAATTGAGCATAGTTATGAGAATATCTAGGTATGATCATGTATATAGGCATCACGTCCGAGACAAGTAGACCGACTCCTGCCTGCATCTACTACTATTACTCCACACATCGACCGCTATCCAGCATGCATCTAGAGTATTAAGTTCATAAGAACAGAGTAACGCCTTAAGCAAGATGACATGATGTAGAGGGATAAATTCATGCAATATGATAAAAAACCATCTTGTTATCCTCGATGGCAACAATACAATACGCGCCTGGCTACCCCTACTGTCACTGGGAAATGACACCGCAAGATTGAACCCAGAGGTAAGCACTTCTCCCATTGCAAGAAAGATCAATCTAGTAGCCCAAACCAAACTGATAATTCGAAGAGACTTGCAAAGATAACCAATCATACATAAAAGAATTCAGAGAAAATTCAAATATTGTTCATAGATAAACTTGATCATAAACCCATAATTCATCGGTCTCAACAAACACACCGCAAAAGAAGATTACATCGAATAGATCTCCACAAGAGAGGGGGAGAACTTTGTATTAAGATCCAAAAAGAGAGAAGAAGCCATCTAGCTAATAATTATGGACCCGTAGGTCTGAGGTAAAATACTCACACTTCATCGGAGAGGCTATGGTGTTGATGTAGAAGCCCTCCGTGATCGATGCCCCCTCCGGCGGAGCTTCGGAACAGGCCCCAAGATGGGATCTCGTGGATACAGAAAGTTACGGCGGTGGAATTAGGGTTTTGGCTCTTATCTGATCGTTTGGGGGTACGTAGGTATATATAGGAGGAATAAGTACGTCGGTGGAGCATCAGGGGGCCCACGAGGGTGGAGGGCGCGCCTGGGGGGGGGGGGGTAGGCGCTCCCCTACCTCGTGGCCTCCCTGTTGGTTGCTTGACGTAGGGTCCAAGTCTCCTGGATCTTGTTCGTTCCAAAAATCACATTCCTAAAGGTTTCATTCTGTTTGGACTCCGTTTGATATTCCTTTTCTTCAAAACCCTAAAATAGGCAAAAAAACAACAATTCTGGGCTGGGCCTCCGATTAATAGGTTAGTCCAAAAATAATATAAAAGTGTATAATAAAGCCCAATAATGTCCAAAACAGTAGATAATATAGCATGGAGCAATCAAAAATTATAGATACGTTGGAGACGTATCAAGCATCCCCAAGCTTAATTCCTGCTCGTCCTCGAGTAGGTAAATGATAAAAATAGAATTTTTGATGTGGAATTCTACTAGGCATAATTTCAATGTAATTCTTCTTAATTGTGGCATGAATATTCAGATCCGAAAGATTCAAGATAAATTTTTAATATTGACATAGAAATAATAATACTTCAAGCATACTAACTAAGAAATTATGTCTTCTCAAATATCATGGCCAAAGAAAGTTCATCCCTACAAAATCATATAGTTTAGTCATGCTCCATTTTCGTCACACAAGAATGCTCTCATCATGCACAACCCCGATGACAAGCCAAGCAATTGTTTCATACTTTAGTAATCTCAAACTTTATAAACCTTCATCCAATACATGAGCGTGAGCCATGGATATAGCACTATGGGTGGAATAGAGTATAATGATGGGGGTTATGTGGAGAAGACAAAAAGGAGAAAGTCTCACATCAACGAGGCTAATCAATGAGCTATGGAGATGCTCATCGATTGATGTTAATGCAAGGAGTAGGGATTGCCATGCAACGGATGAACTAGAGCTATAAATGTATGAAAGCTCAACAAAAGAAACTAGTGGGTGTGTATCCAACTTGCTTGCTCACGAAGACCTAGGGCACTTGAGGAGGCCCATTGTTGGAATATACAAGCCAAGTTCTATAATGAAAAATTCCCACTAGTATATGAAAGTGACAAAACAAGATACTCTCTATCATGAAGATCATGGTGCTACTTTGAAGCACAAGTGTGGAAAGAGGATAGTAGCATTGTCCCTTTTTTCGGGCCTTCATTTTTTTACTTGGCCTTTCTCTTTTTTATTGGGACAATGCTCTATTAAATGATGATCATCACACTTCTATTTATTTACAACTCAACGATTACAACTCGATACTAGAACAAGGTATGACTCTATATGAATGCCTCCGGCGGTGTACCGGGATATGCAATGAATCAAGTGTGACATGTAGGAAAAATTATGAACGGTGGCTTTGCCACAAATACGATGTCAACTAGATGATCATGCAAAGCAATATGACAATGATGAACGTGTCATGATAAACGGGATGGTGGAAAGTTGCATGGCAATATATCTCGGAATGGCTATGGAAATGCCATAATAGGTAGGTATGGTGGCTGTTTTGAGGAAGATATAAGGAGGTTTATGTGTGAAAGAGCGTATCATATCATGGGGTTTGGATGCACCGGCGAAGTTTGCACCAACTCTCAATGTGAGAAAGGGCAATGCACGGTACCGAAGAGGCTAGCAATGATCAAAGGGTGAGAGTGTGTATAATCCGTGGACTCAACATTAGTCATAAAGAACTCACATAATTATTGCAAAAATCTACAAGTCATCAAAAACCAAGCACTACGCGCATGCTCCTAGGGGGGATAGATTGGTAGGAAAAGACCATCGCTCGTCCCCGACCGCCACCCATAAGGAGGACAATCAAAGAACACCTCATGTTTCAAATTTTGTTACATAACATTTACCATACGTGCATGCTACGGGACTTGCAAACTTCAACACAAGCATTTCTCAATTTCACAACTACTCAACTAGCACAACTTTAATATCACTACCTCCATATCTCAAAACAATCATCAAGCATCAAACTTCTCTTAGTATTCAACACACTCATAAGAGAATTTTATTATTAATCTTGTATACCTAGCATATTAGGATTATTTAAGCAAATTACCATGCTATTTAAGACTCTCAAAATAATCTAAGTGAAGCATGAGATATCAATAGTTTCTATAAAACAAATCCACCACTGTGCTCTAAAAGATATAAGTGAAGTACTAGAGCAAAACTATATAACTCAAAAGATATAAGTGAAGCACATAGAGTATTCTAATAATTTCCGAATCATGTGTGTTTCTCACAAAAGGTGTGTACATCAAAGATGATTGTGGTAAACTAAAAATCAAGGAATCAAATCATACAAGACGGTCCAAGCAAAACACATATCATGTGGTGAATAAAAATATAGCTCCAATTAAAGTTATCGATAGAAGTAGATGAAAGAGGGGATGCCTTCCGGGGCATCCCCAAGCTTTGGCTTTTAAGTGTCCTTAGATTATCTTGGGGGTGCCATGGGCATACCCAAGCTTAGGCTCTTGCCACTCCTTGTTCCATAATCCATCAAATCTTTACCCAAAACTTGAAAACTTCACAACACAAAACTTAAAGTAGAAAATCTCGTGAGCTCCGTTAGCGAAAGAAAACAAAAGACCACTTCAAGATACTATAATGAACTCATTCTTTATTTATATTGGTGTTAAACCTACTGTATTCCAACTTTTATATGGTTTATAAACTATTTTACTAGCCATATATTCATCAAAATAAGCAAACAACACACGAAAAACAGAATCTGTCAAAAACAGAACAGTCTATAGTAATCTGTAGCTAGCGCCAGATCTGGAATGCCAAAAATTCTAAAATAAATTTCTGGACGTGATGAATTTATCTATTAATAATCTGAAAAAATAATTAACTAAATATCACTTTCCAAATAAAAATGGCATCAGTTCTCGTGAGCGCTAAAGTTTCTGTTTTTTACAGCAGGATTAACAAGACTTTCCCCAAGTCTTCCCAACGGTTCTACTTGGCACAAACACTAATTAAACACAAAAAACACAATCAAAACAGAGGCTAGATAAATTATTTATTAATAAACAGGAGCAAAAAGCAAGGAATAAAAATAAAATTGGGTTGCCTCCCAACAAGCGCTATCGTTTAACGCCCCTAGCTAGGCATAAAAAACAAGAATAGATCTAGGTATTGCCATCTTTGGTAGGCAATCCATAAGTGGCTCTCATAATAGATTCATAAGGAAATTTAATTTTGTTTCTAGGAAAGTGTTCCATGCCTTTACTTAACGGAAATTGGAATCTAATATTTCCTTCCTTCATATCAATAATTGCACCAATCGTTCTAAGGAAAGGTCTACCAAGAATAATAGGACATGAAGGATTGCAATCTATGTCAAGAACGATAAAATCTATGGGCACATAATTCCTATTTGAAACAATAAGAACATCATTAATTCTTCCCATAGGTTTCTTAATAGTGGAATCCGCAAGGTGCAAGTTTAGAGAGCAATCATCAAAATCACGGAAACCTAACAAACCACACAAAGTCTTTGGGATCGTGGAAACACTAGCACCCAAATCACACAAAGCATAGCATTCATGATATTTAATTTTAATTTTAATAGTAGTTTCCCACTCATCATAAAGTTTTCTAGGGATAGAAACTTCCAACTCAAGTTTTTCTTCATAAGATTGCATCAAAGCATCAACGATATGTTTGGTAAAAGCTTTATTTTGGCTATAAGCATGAGGAGAATTTAGCACATATTGCAACAAGGAAATACAATCTATCAAAGATCAGATATTATAATTAAATTCCTTGAAATCCAAAATGGTAGGTTCATTAACATCTAGAGTTTTGATCTCTTCAATCCCACTTTTATCAAATTTAGCATCAAGATCTAAAAACTCCGAATTTTTGGAACGCCTTCTAGGTAAAGGTGGACCATATTCAGTCCCATCATTATCAAGATTCATATTGCAAAACAAAGATTTAATAGGGGACACATCAATAACTTTTAGATCTTCATCTTTATTATCATGGAAACTAGAAGAACACGTTCTTATAAAGGAATCTTTCTTAGCACACATCCTAGCGGTTCTTTCTTTGCACTCATCAATGGAAATTATCATGGCTTTGAGAGACTCATTGATATCATGCTTAGGTGGAATAGATCTAAGTTTCAAAGAATCAACATCAAGAGAAATTCAATCAACGTTCCTAGCCAACTCATCAATCTTAAGCATTTTTTCTTCAATCAAAGCATTGAAGTTCTTTTGCGAAGTAATAAATTATTTAATATTAGATTCAAAATCAGAGGGCATCTTATTATAATTTCCATAAGAATTGTTGTAGGAATTACCATAATTATTAGAGGAATTTCTAGGATAAGGCCTAGGATTGAAGTTTTCTCTATACGTGTTGTTACCAAAATTGTTCCTACCAACAAAATTCACATCCATAGATTCATTATTATTATCAATCAAACTAGACAAAGGCATATCATTAGGATCAGAAGAAACACTTTTATTAGCAAATAATTTCATAAGTTCATCCATCTTTCCACTCAAAACATTAATTTCTTCTATCGCATGCACTTTCTTATTAGTAGATCTTTCAGTGTGCCATTGAGAATAATTAACCATAATATTATCTAGGAGTTTAGTAGCTTCTCCTAAAGTGATTTCCATAAAAGTGCCTCCCGCGGCCGAATCTAAAAGATTTCTAGAAGCAAAATTCAATCCGGCATAAATTTTTGTATAATCATCCACAAATTCAAACCATGAGTAGGGCAATTACGTATCATTAATTTCATCCTCTCCCAAGCTTGTGCAACATGTTCATGATCAAGTTCCTTAAAATTCATAATATCGTTTCTAAGAGAGATGATCTTAGCGGGAGGAAAATACTTAGAGATAAAAGCATCTTTGCACTTATTCCAAGAATCAATACTATTTTTAGGCAAAGACGAAAACCAAGCTTTAGCACGATCTCTAAGCGAAAAAGGAAATAGCTTCAATTTAACAATATCATTATCCACATATTTCTTCTTTTGCATATCACACAAATCAACTAAGCTATTTAGATGAGTAGCGGCATCTTCACTAGGAAGGCCGGAAAACGGATCTTTCATGACAAGATTTAGCAAGGCAGCATTAATTTCACAAGATTCAGCATCGGTAAGAGGAGCAATCGGAGTGCTAATAAAATCATTGTTGTTGGTATTGGTAAAGTCACACAATTTAGTGTTATCTTGAGCCATCATGACAAGCAAGCAATCCAACACACAAGCAAACAAGAAACGGGAAAAAAGAGGAAAATAGAGAAAGAGAGGGAGGATAGAGAGAGAGGGCGAATAAAACGGCAAGGGTGAAGTGGGGGAGAGGAAAACGAGAGGCAAATGACAAATAATGTAATGCGGGAGATAAGGGTTTGTGATGGGTACTTGGTATGTTTGACTTTTGTGTAGACCTCCCCAGCAACGGCGCCAGGAATCCTTCTTGCTACCTCTTGAGCACTATGTTGGTTTTCCCTTGAAGAGGAAAGGGTGATGCAGCAAAGTAGCATAAGTATTTCCATCAGTTTTTGAGAACCAAGGTATCAATCCACTAGGAGGCTACGCGCGAGTCCCTCGCACCTGCACAAAACAAATAAATCCTCGCAACCAACGCGATAAGGGGTTGTCAATCCCTACACGACCACTTATGAGAGTGAGATCTGATAGATATGATAAGATAAGATTTTTGGTATTTTTATGATAAAGATGCAAAGTAAAATAAAAGGCAATGAAAATAACTAAGTATTGGAAGATTAATATGATGAAGATAGACCGGGGGGCCATAGGTTTCACTAGTGGCTTCTCTCAAGAGCATATGTATTTTACGGTGGGTGAACAAATTACTGTTGAGCAATTGACAGAATTGAGCATAGTTATGAGAATATCTAGGTATGATCATGTATATAGGCATCACGTCTGAGACAAGTAGACCGACTCCTGCCTGCATCTACTACTACTACTCCACACATCGACCGCTATCCAGCATGCATCTAGAGTATTAAGTTCATAAGAACAGAGTAACGCCTTAAGCAAGATGACATGATGTAGAGGGATAAATTCATGCAATATGATAAAAACCCCATCTTGTTATCCTCGATGGCAACAATACAATATGTGCCTTGCTGCCCTTACTGTCATTGGGAAAGGACACCGCAAGATTGAACCCAAAGCTAAGCACTTCTCCCATTGCAAGAAAGATCAAATTTAGTAGGCCAAACCAAACTGATAATTTGAAGAGACTTGCAAAGATAACCAATCATACATAAAAGAATTCAGAGAAGATTCAAATATTGTTCGTAGATAAACTTGATCATAAAACCACAATTCATCAGTCTCAACAAACACACCGCAAAAGAAGATTACATCGAATAGATCTCCACAAGAGAGGGGGAGAACTTTGTATTGAGATCCAAAAAGAGAAAGAAGCCATCTAGCTAATAATTATGGACCCATAGGTCTGAGGTAAACTACTCACACTTCACCCCCAAGAACCTTTCCGGTGTCCGAATATAACCTTCCAATGTATCAATCTTTATGTCTCGACCATTTAGAGACTCATCGTCATGTCCGTGATCATATCCGGGACTCCGAACTACCTTCGGTACATCAAAACACATAAGCTCATAATACCAATCGTCACCGAACGTTAAGCGTGCGGACCCTACGGGTTCGAGAACTATGTAGACATGACTGAGAGTCATCTCCGGTTAATAACCAATAGCGGAATCTGGATGCTCATATTGGCTCCTACATATTCTACGAAGATCTTTATCGGTCAAACCGAACAACGGTATACGTTGTCCCCTTTGTCATCAGTATGTTACTTGCCCGAGATTCGATCATTGGTATCTCAATACCTAGTTCAATCTCATTACCGTAAAGTCTCTTTACTCGTTCTGTAATGCATCATCCCGCAACTAACTCATTAGTCACATTGCTTGCAAGGCTTATAGTGATGTGCATTACCGAGAGGGCCCAGAGATACCTCTCCGACAATCGGAGTGACAAATCCTAATCTCGACCTATGCCAACTCAACAAATACCATCGGATACACCTGTAGAGCACTTTTATAATCGCCCAGTTACGTTGTGACGTTTGGTAGCACACAAAGTGTTCCTCTGGTATTCGGGAGTTGCATAATCTCATAGTCAGAGGAACATGTATAAGTCATGAAGAAAGCAGTAGCAACAAACTAAACGATCATCGTGCTAAGCTAACGGAATGGGTCAAGTCAATCACATCATTCTCTAATGATGTGATCCCGTTAATCAAATGACAACTCATGTCTATGGCTAGGAAACTTAACCATCTTTGATTCAACGAGCTAGTCAAGTAGAGGCATACTAGTGAGACTCTGTTTGTCTATCTATTCACACATGTACTAAGTTTCCAGTTAATACAATTCTAGCATGAATAATAAACATTTATCATGATATAAGGAAATAAATAATAACTTTATTATTGCCTCTAGGGCATATTTCCTTCAGTCTCCCACTTGCACTAGAGTCAATAATCTAGTTCACATCTTTATGTGATTAGTTGACATCTCCATGTGACTAACACACAAAGGGTTTACTAGAGTCAATAATCTAGTTCACATCGCTATGTGATTAACACCCAAAGAGTGATCATGTTTTGCTTGTGGGAGAAGTTTAGCCTACGGGTCTGCAACATTCATATCCGTACGTATTTCACAAATTTCTATGTCGACAATGCTCTGCACGGAGCTACTCTAGCTAATTGCTCCCACTTTCAATATGTATCCAGATCGAGACTTAGAGTCATCTAGATCGATGTAAAAAGCTTGCATCAACGTAACTCTTTACGATGAACTCTTCTATCACCTCCATAACCGAGAAATATTTCCTTAGTCCTCTAAGGATAATTTTGACCACTGTCCAGTGATCTACTCCTAGATTACTTTGGTACCCCCTGCTAAACTAATAGCAAGGCACACATCAGGTCTGGTACACAGCATTACATACATGATAGAGCCTATGGCTGAAGCATAGGGAACTTCTTTCATTTTCTATCTATCTTCTGTAGTGGTCGGGCATTGAGTCTGACTGAACTTCACACCTTGCAACACAGGCAAGAACCCTTTCTTTGCTTGATCTATTTTGAACTTCTTCAAAACTTTATCAAGGTATGTGTTTTGTGAAAGTCCAATTAGGCGCCTTGATATATCTCTATGGATCTTGATGCCCAATATATAAGCAGCTTCACCGAGGTCTTTCATTGAAAAACTTTTATTCAAGTATCCTTTTATGCGATCCAGAAATTCTTTATCATTTCCAATCAACAACATGTCATCCACATATAATATTAGAAATTCTACAGATCTCCCACTCACTTTCTTGTAAATACAGGCTTCTCCAAAAGTCTATATAAAACCATATGTTTTGATCACACTATCAAAACGTTTATTCCAACTCCGAGATGCTTGCACCAGTCCATAGATGGACCACTGGAGCTTGCACACTTTGTTAGCACCTTTAGGATCGCAAAACCTTCTGGTTGCATCATATACAACTCTTCTTTTAAGAAATCCATGAAGGAATACAGTTTTGACATCCATTTGCCAGATTTCATAAAATGTGGCAACTGCTAACATGATTCGGACAGACTTTTAAGCATCCATACAAGTGAGAAAATCTCATCGTAGTCAACAACTTGAACTTGTCGAAAACATTTTGCGACAATTCGAGCTTTGTAGAAAGTAACACTACTATCAGTGTCCGTCTTCCTCTTGAAGTCCATTTATTCTTAATGACTCACCGATCATCGGGCAAGTCAATCAAACTCCATACTTTGTTCTCATGCATGTATCCCATCTCAGATTTGATGGCCTCAAGCCATTTCGCGGAATCTGGGCTCATCATTGCTTCCTCATAGTTTGTAGGTTTGTCATGGTCAAGTAACATGACATCCAGAACAGGATTACCGTACCACTCTGGTGCGGATCTCACTCTGGTGGACCTATGAGGTTCGGTAGTAACTTGATCTGAAGTTACATGATCATCATCATTAGTTTCCTCACTAATTGGTGTAGGAGTCACAGGAACAGATTTCTGTGATGAACTACTTTCCAATAAGGGAGTAGGTACAGTTAGCTCATCAAGTTCTACTTTCCTCCCACTCACTTCTTTCGAGAGAAACTCCTTCTCTACAAAGGATACATTCTTAGCAACGGATGTCTTGCCTTCGGATCTGTGATAGAAGGTGTACCCAACTGTCTCCTTTGGGTATCCTATGAGGACACATTTCTTCGATTTGGGTTTGAGCTTATCAGGATGAAACTTTTTCACATAAGCATTGCAACCCCAAACTTTAAGAAACAATAACTTTGGTTTCTTGCCAAACCACAGTTCATATGGCGTCGTCTCAACGGATTTAGACGGTGCCCTATTTAACGTGAATGCAGCTGTCTCTAATGCATAACACCAAAACGATGGTGGTAAATCGGTAAGAGACATCATAGATTGCACCATATCTAATAAATTACGGTTATGATGTTCGGACACACCATTACGCTGTGGTGTTCCGAGTGGCGTGAGTTGCAAAACTATTCCGCATTTTTTCAAATGAAGACCAAACTCGTAACTGAAATATTCTCCTCCACGATCAGATCGTAGAAACTTTATTTTCTTGTTACAATGATTTTCCACTTCACTCTGAAATTATTTAAACTTTTCAAATGTTTCAGATTTATGTTTCATCAAGAAGACATACCCATATCTTACTCAAATCATCTGTGAAGGTCAAAAAATAACGATACCTGCCGCAAGCCTCAACACTCATCGGATTGCATACATCAGTATGTATTATTTCCAACAAGTCAGTTGCTCGCTCCATTGTTCCGGAGAACGAAGTCTTAGTCATCTTGCCCATGAGGCATGGTTCGCAAGAATCAAGTGATTCCAAAATCCCATCAACATGGATTTTCTTCATGCGCTTTACACCAATATGACCTAAACGGCAGTGCCACAAATAAGTTCCACTATCATTATTTACTTTGCATCTTTTGGCTTCAATATTATGAATATGTGTATCACTACGATCGAGATTCAATAAACCATTCACCTTGGGTGTATGACCATTGAAGGTTTTATTCATGTAAACAGAACAACAATTATTCTCTGACTTTAAATGAATAACCATATTGCAATAAACATGATCAAATCATATTCATGCTTAACGCAAATACCAAATAACATGTATTTAGGTTCAACACTAATCCCGAAAGTATAGGGAGTGTGATGATGATCATATGAATCTTGGAACCACTTCCAACACACATCGTCACTTCACCCTTAACTAGTCTCCGTTCATTCTACAACTCCCGTTTCGAGTTACTAACATCAGCAACTGAAATGGTATCAAATACTAAGGGGTTTGTATAAACACTAGTAAAGTACACATCAATAACATGTATATCAAATATACCTTTGTTCACTTTGCCATCCTTCTTATCCGCCAAATACTTGGGGAAGTTCTGCTTCAAGTGACCAGTACCTTTGTAGTAGAAGCACTTAGTCTCAGGCCTAGGTCTAGACTTGGGCTTCTTCACTTGAGCAGCAACTTTCTTGTCGTTCTTCTTGAAGTTCCCCTTCTTCCCTTTGCCCTTTTCTTGAAACTAGAGGTCTTGTCAACCATCAACACTTGATGCTTTTCTTGATTTCTACCTTCGTCGATTTCAGCATCATGAAGAGCTTGGGAATCGTTTCCGTTATCCCTTGCATACTATAGTTCATCACGAAGTTCTAGTAACTTGGTGATAGTGACTAGAGAACCCTGTCAATCACTATCTTATCTGGAAGATTAACTCCCACTTGATGCAAGCGATTGTAGTACTCAGACATTTTGAGCACATGTTCACTAGCTGAGCTATTCTCCTCCATCTTGTAGGCAAAGTGCTTGTCAAAGGTCTCATACCTTTCGACATGTGCATGAGTCTGAAATACTAATTTCAACTCTTGGAACATCTCATATGCTCTGTGGTGTTCAAAACGTCTTTGAAGCCCCGATTCTAAGCCGTAAAGCATGGTGCACCAAACTATCAAGTAGTCATCATATCGAGCTCGCCAAACGTTCATAACGTCTGCATCTGCTCCTGCAATCGGTCTATCACCTAGCGGTGCATCAAGGACATAATTCTTCTATGCAGCAATGAGGATAATCCTCAGATCACGGATCCAATCCGCATCATTGCTACTAACATCTTTCAACTTTGTTTTTCTCTAGAACATATCAAAATAAACATGGAGCTACATCATGAGCTATTGATCTACAACATAGTTATGCAAATACTATCAGGACTAAGTTCATGATAAATCAATCATATTACTTAAGAACTCCCACTTAGATAGACATTCCTCTAGTCATCGAAATGATCACGTGATCCAAATCAACTAAACCATGTCTGATCATCACATGAGATGTAGTAGTTTTCAATGGTGAACATCACTATGTTGATCATATCTACTATATGATTCACGCTCGACCTTTTGGTCTCTAGTGTTCCGAGGCCATATCTGCATATGCTAGGTCGTCAATTTTAACTCGAGTATTCTGCGTGTGCAAAACTGGCTTGCACCCGTTGTATGTGAACGTAAGCTTATCACACCCGATCATCATGTGGTGTCTCGGCATGACGAACTATCGCAACGATGCATACCCAGGGAGAACACTTATACCTTGAAATTTAGTGAGAGATCATCTTATAATTCTACCGCCGAACTAAGCAAAATAAGATGCATAAAGGATAAACATCACATGCAATCAAAATATGTGACATGATATGGCCATGATCATCTTGCGCCTTTGATCTCCATCTCCAAAGTACCGTCATGATCTCTATCATCACAGGCATGACACCATGATCTCCATCATCTTGATCTCTATCAATGTGTCGTCACATGGTTGTCTCGCCAACTATTGCTATCACATAGCGATAAAGTAAAGCAATTACATGGCACTTGCATCTTATGCAATAAAGAGACAACCATAAGGCTTCTGCTAGTTGCCGATAACTGTAACAAAACATGATCATCTCATACAACAATTTACATCTCATCACATCTTGACCATATCACATCACAACATGCCCTGCAAAAACAAGTTAGACGTCCTCTACTTTGTTGTTGCAAGTTTTACGTGGCTGCTATGGGCTAAGCAAGAACCGTTCTTACCTACGCATCAAAAACCACAATGCGGTATAGTGATTGCTTTTTGATCTTCAGAAAGAACCCTGTTCATTGAATCCGATTCAACTAAAGCTGGAGAAACAGACACCCACTAGCCACCTGTCGACATCCTCGCCAGCCATGTCGTCGAAGAGGTTGTCGATGTCGGGGAAGAAGTCGTCGCAGTCCGGGGCGTCCGTGACAAAGAAGTCAGTAGTCGCGCGGAGCGCTCCCCAAAAACCTTATCACCCTTCTCCCATACAGGACTCAAAGAGGTGCGGTTTAGGAGGCCTATGAAACGAACAGGCAGCAACCGAAGGGTGCAGCATTTTAGACATCGACTCGGCTCATTCCCGCAACCCGTCATGATGAGGCGTGGCGTGGCGAGGCGAGCGACGGAGGAGGAGCGCGCGTGAATGTCCCTCTTGTTCTCATGCTCATACATGTGGGAAAACATCCTCCCTTATAAGGAGGTCCAACTCCCACTAAACTAGAAATGTGGGACTAAACTTTAGTTCTACCTCTTGCCTTGCACGAATGGGCTACATGGGCCTTTAGGATTTATTAGGAATTTCTGAAACTGCTATTGGGCTTGGCCCAAAATAGACAAAATTCCAACATGACTTTCTAAGTACTTCCTCTGTTTGAAAATACTTGTCAAAGAAATAGATAAAAATGAATGTATCCAGAACTTAAATATATATAGATACATTTATTTCTCTCACAAGTATTTCTTGATGGAGGGAGTACTTACCATGTTAGTGGCTTCTTGAGATTTTAGAATAACTCATTTTTAAATATTATCATATTTACAAACGATTTTCATATGAGTTTTGGAGGTTTAGGATTCGAAGAAAATTATGATCCAAATTGTTTAATTCAAAGAATTGAAATCAATGAAAATTCCTTCTCTATCTCTATCTCTATCTATCTTCCTCTGTTTTTTTGTCAATCCCTCAATTTATTCCATGAATTCTTGATAGTCTGGCAGAGGAAGGTTGCTCGGATGATAGATGCCACCCACCGGTCGCCCTCCGAGACGTCTGATTGCTCCCACCTAACCGTTCAATCTCACTCAAGTCATCCCTTTGCCCCTCACACCACATGCGAATGACGGAAAGAAACACAACGCCCCAGCTACTTTGCAATATCATGCAACCTTCCACACTAGGTTCACAGCGCCAGCACATTTGTTATATCCGTAAAAGCTAGATTATGTATGCCCCATTGAAATGTGCGGCTCTTTTGTTTCTCCCGTTGCAACGTAGGGGCACATTTCCTATAAAATAAAAAGGAGAAACAACACCAATGAGCCCGCATCATGGGCCGGCCCAATTACATGGCCATCAGGTCACTCGTTCAAGGAACCGTTTCAGGTGTTTGGGATCCCTAAAACAAATGAATTGTTTCAGGTTCGCTCGCACAGGGTCGACCGGTTAATTGTTGACTTTTTGAAGAAAATGTGAAAAAGATAAAAAAAATCTGATTTTTTTAAAATAAAAAATTGCGAATTTAAAAATGTTCACGGATTTTGAAAAAAAGAAACAAACTTCAAAAAATGTTCATGAATTTGACAAGGTTCATCAAATTAGATAAAAAGTTCATCCATTGTGAAAAAAAGTTCACGAGTTTGAAAAAGTTCATCAATTTTGAAAAAAAAGTTCATCAACTTTCAAAAAAGTTCACCTACTTTGAAAAAATAACAAATTTGAAAAGAAATCATCAATTTTGAAAAGCATTCATGAATTTAAAAAAAAATCATCAATTTTGAAAAAAAAACCACGAATTTGAAAAGAACATGGATTTTGGGAACGGTTCATCGATTTTGACAAAAAGTCCATGGGTTTTGAAAAAGTTTAGGAATTCGAGGAAAGTTTGCACATTTATGAAAAAATTAGAGAACTGAAAAGAACAATAAAAGTGGTCATTGTGATCTTCAAGGCATGCTATGGCTAGGACATTTGTAGGTGTCCACTTCCTTTACTGTTGGTTCGGTGTATTTTCATTCTCCGGCGAGCGGCATATAATCGAAGGAAGAAAAGGCTAGTATAGTTTTCAATGTAATTAATTTTTGTATTGATCGTTCTGTGTCTAATTATCTATCCACCGCACTAGCTTTTGTTTCCCTTAATAAAAGGGTGTCTTTATTTTTTAACAGAACTCCTTTTCAGCCTCTTAACAACATCTACAACAATAACAATAAGGACTTTAGTACCAAACAAATTGGGGAGGCTAAAGTTGAAGCCGATAAAATCTCAAAACTAACTCATGGTTCTCACACATGTATAGCTAAGTTCCACGCACCCACGTTCATGGCAAGTTCTTTGGTAATATTCTAGTCCCTTAGATCTCTTTTTACGGAGTCGTCCCATGTCAAGTTTGGTCTACCCCGACCTCTCTTGACATTATCAACACGCTTTAACCATCACATGAATGTTTCAGCAAGCAGCAATGGAAGGAGTGATTGCAAGCCTTGATAAGGTGATACTCGTGGGTGTTAGTGAGTTACTCCAGCGCTGTGTTGTCTTTTACATACCTTTCACTCTCAAAAATAATGTTTTCGTTGCAAAGTCCTTCTAAAGTGTTCTCGGTAAGCAACTGTTGGCTAGACAAAGTAGAATAATTGCTAGTTGATTACTTTGTCTAAATTACTAAAAGCTTTATGTTAATTATATTGACCTAACTTTCTTGCATAATAATCATTACCGCCACTACTATTATGCTAAGGTTTTAGGTGAAGAAAGCGGTGGGCTATCTAGGCGTACCGATCGCGAGTGAACCAAATATTATCATTATTTTGGTTAAATAATTGAGCTCCTTGCGATTTTGTTTCTTGTTCACGGATGACCAAGGGTTAAGCTTGATAGGTTGATTAGTATTTTTGCACTCATTCCACCATTGTTTAAACCGGATAATCCTAGATATTTTGAGAGAATCACTCAGATCTTATCACTAGTGACTAATAAATGAAAAACACAGCAAATCACCATGTTTCAATTTGTTTCCGTGAAAAACAGACTATTTGAGGGAAGGGAAATGAAGCAACATATGGAAATATGAAGTGTGGAGATCAAGTCAACTTAATCTGAGACGCAACAAAAAGGGAAAAGACAGCGTCTGGTTTCAACTCCCTGATGCTAGCCCCAAGACACTTTATAGAAGGCACGAGGCCTCGTTCGCAGTGAGGAGTCATTGAAAGCCACAAAGAGTCGCTAGGATCACCACCACCAAGAGACATTCCTAGGAGACACGCTAGCCGCCACCATCTTTGTAACTATTCTCCTCATAGTTTGCCATACTTGTAATTTATACATCGCATATGACGAAATTGTAAGACGCTCACAAAACATTCATATACAATGCCATCAACAATGTTTTCCATCTGTGATCTGATTGTGATATGTGAGTAATCCCCTCAAGCCATGGGCTGAGTCTAGCCTTGCAGCCATATTGACTTATGCACAAGATCGTTGGTTTGTATTGATTTTGCTTATCTGGACATTTTTTGTATGTGTTATCGCAACGGATTTGTCTCTTGTCTCTTTTTGGTTCTATGGCCCCGTAGGTACCCGGGATCCCGTAGATCGATCAAGGAGGATGTGAAGTACATGGACACGTGGAAGGCTCGACTGAAAGTTAGTGACAATAAAGATTAGTACGGTAGCCGAAAGCAACTCCTTGGGGACCATGAGGTGCGGTAATTAAATGTTCGATGTGTTGGTCTAGAGAAATCCTTCATACCGGAGGTAACCCTCGCATGATGACAAGGGCCTTAGTTGGACAATAGACTCACGATGCAGGTCGCTGATCGAGCGTGATGTTATTTGGATACCCCTCCACATGTACACGTTGAGAACACATCATAACGGTGTCTGCCAGGACCACAAGTTGGAAATCAAGATAAGATCCTAAGTGCAAATATAAGGTTGTAAGTAAAGTCCTCATGCCCTAGATTATTTCAATACCATTATTGTCTCTTAGTACAATGTGCGATATTCGCCAGGAAATTGGAACTTCTGTAGCGATCCGACCTCAGACGGTCAAATATCTGTGCACAAGTGTCATCCCTGGATCGGTAATGCTGACACACACACAATACTTGAAGGATTTATAACAGAGTGCAATCACACACTTATTACATCGAATGTCTCAAAAGAGAACTTATTACAATAATATGGCTTAAGGCCATCTAAATAAGATAACAACGGAAGCTTCGAAGGTAAATGAGTCCATCAACTCCAACGGCATAGCTGAGTGCACGACAACGACCTAGCTTACCTTACCCTTCGTATGAAAAGTTTGCAACATAACACATTGCTGCCGAAACGGGTCGGCACATGGAATATGCTGGCAAAATAACACTGTAGAGCAATGAACAGGATAAATGCTAACACTACATGCATATATGGCTGGTGGAGGCTCTATGGTTACCATGTTTTTGCGAAAAGCCAGTTTTTCCCTACTGCAAAGGAATATAGTTTATTTAACTACAGAGTTGGTTGATAAACATTGAGAATGGAAACCCATCTCAATCCCAATCAAACAGTAATCAATAACCCAAAAAAAATTAATTAAGAGTGATGAGATCAAATCAATAATTCAAGAACCAGATACTCAAGATGTCCATAACCCGGGACACGGCTAACCATGATTAGTTTGTACACTCTGCAGAGGTTTGCACACTTTTCCCCACAAGACTCGATCTCCTCTATTGTATTTCTTGCACTGCATGATCTTTGAGAAACGGATGACCGAGACACAGTATTTCCGAAGAGGTCCCCTTAACCGATAGATAGTCCGGTACACCTACAATCCCCTACATCTGCTAGCCCATCATGGAAAGGACTCCCACAACTTACTCAACTATGCCAGAGCCCATAATGGCTTGTGGATCCACACGGAATTTTCTAGCATGAATAATCTTTATGATCCCTTTGAGCCTGGGTGGCGAACCATAGGATGACCACACGAATTCCCCAGGATCTCCTTGGATAACACTGGATTCCCCAGGTGCCCACAAACAATCCACCCAGATGTGTGTTAAAGTAGCCACCTTAAATAAACCCTTAGTTCGTAATAATACTCACAACTGTCATGAATCACTCAAACCAAACCACGTCTACGAGCATAGCATAGCAGTATAAGCATAACGTAGATGTAACCCCCAGGGTTTGAAATAAAGGACAATAGGTTCTACCACAACATCTACTTCCCAATACCCACATGTTTAACAAGTCCTAACCATGCAATGTTTGAGGGGTATAACTAATGCATAAAACTGGGTAATAAAGGGTATGATCAAAGTGTTAATTGCCTTGCTGATGATCTGCAAACCCTATTGACTCGTAGTAGCACGCTTCGCACTCCGAAAATTCTATCGCAAACAAACAATAGCATACATAAGCACTCAAGCATAGATGCAAGGGTAAAATTCAAAATAAAAGATCAAATCTGAAAGTTCAACTAAAGAGCTTCGATTTGCAAAAAGAATCAATCAAATCGGAGCTACGAAACTCAAACTACGATCAAAAGAAGTTCGAATTCCAATCTGCTTGAAACCAAATTTTAAATTGTCAAAATCATGTTCAAGTTGATTAACTGGAAAGAGGGGTTCGAGACGAAGATTTTGGCATTGGTTTCACTGGATTTGGACGAACGGTTTAAAAGTTGTGAGGGTTTGAAGATCAGGAGCTAATCTGAGGTAAAAATAATCGTGGATAGGTCCCTGGCTGAAAATAAAATAAAAAGAAAAAAGACTAACGAACGAACGTTCGTTACCAGAGACAAATGAATGAAGAATGTTCGCGAACAGAGACTTTCGAGTGAACGATCGCTAAATAGCGAAACCGAAAAAAACCAAACCAACCGAACGGATCTAACGAAAAAAATCAGGGACGGTTTTGTCGGTTTTACCGGTCCAACAAAGAAAACCGGCGGCGGCGAGATCCGGCGAGTCCGACGGCGGTGGGGCGTCGCGGGCGGCAGTGCGCCGCAGCAACGGCAGCAAGCGGCAGCGGCAGCGCGGCTCGGCGGCGGTGGCTGCGGTGGTGGGCGGCTCGGGGTGGAGAGGATGGCGGCTGCGGGGTATATAAAGAGGAGGGGGGCTGCTTGGAGGAGGGGCAAAGGTGGCGGGGAGGCGGAGTTCGGCTCGGGGTGGGAGTCCGGCGGCGACCCGGCTCCCGCGCAGGGAAGGCGGCGGCGGCCCGGCTGGGCTGGGCCTTTGGCCCAGTCGGGCGGAAACTTTTTTTAAATAAATTCCTTCGAGGAAAAATCCTAACAACAATACAAAAAATTATAAAAAGGCCAAAAAAACAATTTTCACCGTCTAAATAAAATAGTTTGAACAAAGTGAACAATTTTTTGGCCTAAAAATGCAATTTTCAAAAATGCATTTTTTCTAATTCAAATAAAATAGCAATAAAATTCCAAATAAAATATTTATTTGACTTCAACATTTTTCCTCCAATATTCCCCTCTTATTTTGGAGAAGTCATTTTATGTCCACTCATTTATTTTAATATTGGAAATATTTTGGAGGAAAAATTTATTAAAATCAAAATGATCCTCTTTTCAAATTTGAGAAAATTCAAATATGAAAATAAATGAACTCCCCAACTCTTTCCATGGGTCCTTGAGTTGCTTAAGATTTCTAGAATCACAAACAAAATGCAAATAAAATATGATATGCATATGGTGACCTATGTATAGCATCCAAATTAAAAATTTGGGATGTTACAAACCTACCCCCCCCCCCCCTTAAGATGGATCTCGCCCTCAAGATTTGGGTTGGCTAGAAAATAGGTGCGGGTGGTCTTTCCGTAGGTCTTCCTCTCGTTCCCAGGTGGCTTTATCCTCAGTATGGTGGCTCCACTGAACTTTGCAAAACTTGATAACCTTACTGCGCGTAACTCGGTTGGCAAACTCGAGAATCTTGACGGGTTTCTCCTTGTAGGTTAGGTCACTGTCCAACTGAATTGCTTCCAGGGGCACTGTATCTCTCAGAGGAATATCAGCCATCTCTGCATGGCACTTTTTCAACTGGGAAACGTGGAACACATCATGAACTCCTGACAATCCTTCGGGTAAGTCCAACCTTGTAGGCCACTTCCCCCATACGTTCCAAAACTCGATATGGTCCTACAAATCTCGGGGCTAACTTTCCCTTAACTCCAAATCGTTTAACTCCTCACAGAGGTGACACACGAAGATATGCTCTGTCTCCGATCTCATAGACTACCTCCTTTCGTTTGGAGTTTGCATAACTCTTCTGCCTGGACTGGGCTACCTTTAGCCTGTCGCGAATCAACTTAACCTTCTCTTTAGATTCCTTAATCAAATCTGGTCCAAACAACTGGTGGTCTACAACTTCATCCCACATCAACGGTGTCATGCACCTTCTTCCATACAAAGCTTTGAAAGGTGCCATCTTCAAACTATCTTGATAAATGTTGTTGTATGAGGACTCCGTATAAGGCAAATTATCATCCTAACTGGATCCATAGTCTAATGCACAAGCTCTCAACATGTTCTCCAAAATCTGATTGACTCTCTCGGTCTGTCCATCTGTCTGCGGATGAAAGGTTGTACTAAACTCTAGCCTGGTACCCAAAGTCTGATGCAACTGATGCCAAAACTTTGATGTAAACTTTGTTCCTCTATCTGATACGATGGTCCTCGAAACTCCATGCAGACATACGATCCTGGTCTTATATATCTTGGCCAACTTTGCACTCGTATAGTTGGTTTTCACTAGGATAAAGTGAGCCACTTTGGTCAAATGATCCACTACTACCCAGATAGAATCATATCCCGATCTGGTCCTGGGTAATCCGGTGATAAAATCCATGCCAAGCTTGTCCCACTTCCATTCGTGTATCGGCATGGGCTGCAGTAATCCTACTGGCTTTTGATGTTCTGGCTTCACTCTCTGACATACATCACACACGGCTACATACTCGGCAATATCCTTCTTCATACCAGTCCACCAGAAATGGTCCTTCAGATCAAAATACATCTTGGTGTTGCCGGGGTGTATCGAGTATGGCGAGTCATGAGCTTCCTGAAGTATTAACTCCCTGATCTCTACATTATTGGGTATGTATACACGGTCCTCAAACCATAAGGTTTCATGCTCATCTACTCGAAAACCTTTGGCCTTTCCTTTACTCATTTTCTCCTTTATCTCAACAATTTCTTTGTCATCCTTCTAAGCTTCTCGAATCTTTCCCAATAATGTTGACTGAACCTCCATTGCTGCAACAAAACCTCTTGGAACTATCTCCAAACGAAGTTCCTTGAGATCGTCAACTCCTGTGGTAATCCTCCGCTTACGAGGGTATTGACATAACTCTTCCGGCTCAAAGCGTCTGCTACGACATTGGCCTTTCCTGGGTGATAATGCAGCTTCATATCGTAATCCTTTATAAGCTCCAACCATCTCCTCTGTCTGAGATTCAGCTCCTTCTGAGTGAAAATGTACTTCAAACTCTTATGATCCGTGTACACATCACAGCAGTTTCCAATAAGAAAATGTCTCCAGGTCTTGAGCGCATGCACTATGGCTGCTAACTCCAAATCATGCATGACATAATTCAACTCATGCGGTCGAATTTGACGTGAGGCATATGAAACAACTCCTCCGTCCTTCATAAGTACTCCTCCAAGTCCTTGGCGAGAAGCGTCGCAATACACTTGGAAATCCTTGCATATATCTAGAAGAATTAGCACTGGGGATGTAACCAAAAATGCTTCTTCAACTCCTGAAAACTGGCCTCACATTCTGCGGTCCACTTGAACTTGGTGTCCTTCAAAAACTCCGTCATGGGCTTCGCAATCTAGGAAAAATTCTCAATGAATCTCCAATAATATCCTGCGAGTCCAAGAAAACTGCGGATCTCTCCAACCGAGGTGGGTGCCAACCACTTAGTGAGTGACTGAACCTTGGTAGGGTCTACTGCTATACCTTCTCCTGATATAACATGTCCAAGGAATCCTAATTCCTTCAACCAAAACTCACATTTGCTGAACTTGGCATACAACTGGTGTTCCCTGAGCTTCTCGAGAACTAAGCGCAAGTGTTCCTTGTGTTCCTCTTCATTCTTCGAGTATACCAAAATATCATCAATGAATACCACAACAAACTTACCCAAAAACTCCATGAACACCTTTTTCATCATGCTCATAAAATAGGCAGGTGTCGTGGGAACTATTCCGACAATAATAACGCATAGGGTAACGGAGCATGATCTATCGAGATGCAAATGGGTGACACGATGGTTTTAGCGACTTCGGGCCTCTCACGGTGGAGATATGTAACATCCCAAATTTTCAATTTGGAATGTTATACATAGATCATTCATGCATATCATATTTTATTGCATTTCGTTTTGCGATCCTCGAAATCCTAAGCGACTCAAGGACCCTCGGAGAGAGTTGGGGATTTCCCAGTTTTCATATTTGAGTTTTATCAAATATTGAAACGAGGATTTTGGTTTTAATTATTTTTCTCTCCGAAAATATTTCATACTAAAATACATGAGAGGAGATAATATGACTTCTCCAAAATAAATGAAATATTGGAGGAAAAAGATTAAAATCAAATATTTGATTTTATCCGGAGTTTATTGCTATTTTATTTGAATTAGAAAAATAGCACTTTTTTCAAAGTTGCATTTTAGGGCCAAGAAAATGTTCATCTTGTTCTAAATATTTTATTTAGACGGTGAAAATTTGTTTTGGCATCTTTAGAATTTTATTTTATTTTCTAGGATTTTTTGGGCGGAATTATTATAAAAAAAAGGTGCGCAGTGGCTAACTGGGCCGAAGCCCAGCCGCCGGGCCATTCCCCCGCGCCATCGTCTCCTTCCAGGAGACCGAGCCGCCTCGGACGAGGAGTCTGGCCGGGACTCCCCTCACCGCCGCCTTGGCCCCTCCTCCAAGCCGCCCCCTCTCTTAAATACCCCGCCCCCGGAGCCTCGCCACCACCACCCACCCCGCCGCCCGCAGCGCCGCCGACGCCTCTCGCCGCGCCGCGCCGCCGTCGCCTCGCCGCCGCAGTCCGCCGCCCCGCCGCCGCAACCCCGCCTCGCCAGAGCTGCACCGGAGGTACCATCGCCATTCGTCGCTGCCGGCTTTTTAGAAACCGTTTCATTTTCTCAAAAAGAAAAACCCTAGTTCGTTTTTTAGATCGGTTTGCCGGTTTTCTCGGTTTATCTTTTTAGCGGACGTTCGCCCATACATTCATTTTAACGAACGGTTTTTGCTCGATAGTTACAGACAACGAACATTCGTTCGTTAGCCTGTTTGTCAGTTTTCTTTTTCTCGGATTTTCCGTGATTATTTTTGATCGCGATTTCTGATCTGATTTTCGTTTTAGTTTATCTTTTCGCTCGTTTGTCAGAATCAGGCGATTCAAGCGCCTAGATCTTCGTCTCGAAACCCTCTTTCTGTTTAACCAACTTCAACAAGCTTTTGCTACTGTAAAATTTGATCTTAGTCCATATTAGTAAACGGATCTTGTTTCTTTCGCAGTTTGAGTTTCATTGCTCCTTTTGATTTGATTCTTTTCACAAACCGGAGTTCTTAAGTTGAACTTTCTGGTTAGACTTTCTTATTTGATTTTTACCCATGTTTCTTTGCTTGATTTCTAATGTATGCTATTGTTTGTTTGCGATAGAACACCCGAAGTGCGAAGCGTGCTACTACGAGTCCCTAGGTTTTGCGGATCATCAGCAAGGCAAGTAACACATTGATCATACTCCTTCCATACCCAGTTTTTATGCATTAGTTCCAATCCTCAAACATTGCATGATTAGGATGTGATTAACATGTGGGGCAGGAAGTAGTTGATGAGGTAGAACCTATTGCCTTGTTATATTCAAACCCTGGGAGTTACTTCTACGTATTGCTTATATTGCTATGCTATGCTCGTAGACATGGTTTGGGTGAGTGAATCCATGACAGATGTGAGATTGTTAATTAATCGTTCAACTTAAGGTGGCAACTTTAATACACATCTGGGTGGATTGTTTGTTGGGCACCTGGGGAATCCAGTGTTGTCCTAGGATATCCCGGAGTACCCGTGTGATCATCCTAAGGTCCGCCACCCAGGCTCAAAGAGAACTGAGATATTTTCATGCTAGAAACTTCCGTGTGCAGCCACAAGCTATTATGGGCTCTAGCATAGTTGAGTAAGTTGCGTGAAGCTTCCGAAGAGGTGGATCAGCAGGTAAAGGGATGTGGGTTGGTATGGTCTGCCCGGAATAAGGAGTTAATGCTTCTGAAAGACTATGTCTCGGTCATCCATTTCTCAAACACCATGTAGTGCGAGAAATCCAACGGAGGAGATCGAGTCTTGTGGGGAAAAGTGCGCAAACCTCTGCAGAGTGTATAAACTAATCATGGTTAGCTGTGTCCCCAGTTATGGACATCTTGAGTATCTAGTACTTGGAGTATCCTAAGTATCTCATCACTCTAAACTAATATTGTTGGGTTGTTAATTACTTTAATTGGGATTGAGTTGGAGGAACCTTCTCAATGATGTTTCAACTACCATGATAGTTAAATAAAATCTATTCCTTTGTTGTAGGGAAAAATTGACTTTTCGCAAAAACTGTAACCATAGATCTTTCCACCAGCCAAATATGCATGTAGTGATAGTATTATTCTGTTCTTGCTCTACTGTGTTACTTCGCCAACATATTCCATGCGCTGACCCGTTTTCGGGCTGCAACGTATTATGTTGCAGACTTTTCAGACGAGGAGTAAGGTTCGTTAGGTCGTTGCCATGCAGCTCAGCTATGCCATTGGAGTTGATGGACTAACTTTATCTTCCAAGCCTTCCGTTGTTATCGTATTAGGTGGCCTTAAGCCATATTTATTGTAATAAGTTTTCTTTTGAGACATTCGATGTAATAAGTGTGTGATTGCTACTCTGTTATAAATCCTCGAGTACTGTGTGTGTCAGCATTACCGATCCAGGGATGACACTGAAGCACAGAGACTTGGCCGTTTGAGGTCGGGTCGCTACAAGATAACAACCCTACATCTCGTGCTCCAAAGAGGCTTTGTTTTATCTTAGTGTATATGCGGAGATTACATGGTGTATTTGCGAGAGAGAGAGAGAGAGAGAGGAGAACAGATCTCCATGCCTCAAGCTAAATGGTGAGAAAGAGAGAGAGGTGGAAGACAAAGCCCCCTAGTCTAGTGGTGGGGGTGGCTTATATAGAGTGCGCCACCCCCTCACCTCCTATGTTACAAAGTGGGGCCGTTAAAGCCATAACTTAGCCTACTGCTAAGATGATGCTTCGAGTGCCTTGTCGACTGCTGGTCTTCGCATATCCGAGTGAGATCAGGTGCTCCGAGTGGAATGAGTTGGTCAAGTGGTTGTTGTCGTCCGAGTGACTTGATGGTCATCCGAGTGGATAGTATGTCTGTATGAAATTTATCTGGACCCACATGCTGTGTGGACCCCATGCCTTATGATATTTCGACCCTTTGTGGGCCTACCTATTATGTGTATCCCCAACATTAGCCCCCGAATCGATTGCGATTTTGTAGAACGAGTTTGTGAAAGACACAATTTGGCCCGAGTGATTACAGAAATACTCGGTACCCATCATCATGCTTTCAGATAACCAAGGTTTGAACAAAATCTCAATGGATTCTGGTACTATGCTTCCTGACTGATCTAGGGTAAGTGCCCGCGAGGAGCAACTTGGTGACATTCGATCATCTCTCGAAAGAGGTTAACTTGTGATCAGAGTATGGATGTGTCATTAAATCCAGGCAACAAGATTGACACATGGACTATTCTCTCGGAGAGATGCCATTCTTATCCCGGAAGAACGTCAATATGAGTCAGTTCTAGATCCAAACTTATGAGTTTCACGCCTTGAGTCCTAGAAGAAGGCTTAAAATAGGTCCACGGAGGAGCGTTAAATTCACCTTATAGCAATTTTTTTGTAGCCGACGGGAGCCTTCGAACTTGTTTGTTTGTTGTTCGCCACTCGGACCAGTCAGGCCGTACAGAGTGGAGATTACTCCAGTGGGGGCACGCTGAGTGCACCCACTGGGTGTAGTCCCCGAGATCACCATCGACTGCGGGCAGTCGGCGGGGGTCTAAGAGAACTAAAAGTCTTCTTAAGTGGTACTGATAGAACTTGTTCCTCTCCGACTCGGAGGATGAGTAGTACTTGAGGATCTGGTACTGGTCTAGCTTGCCGTTCCTCGACTCGGAAGTCGAGTAGAACTTGAGTGATCTGGAGCTGGTCTTGAATCGAGCAAAATGTTTCTTTCTGAGTTCTCTTCCAGTGGGGGCACACTGAGTGCACCCACTGGGTGTAGTCCCTGAGCTTTGTCGAACAAGATGTGTCGGACAGAGGGTTTAAGTCTCCTGGTAAACCTCCTCGCAGTCGACACGGTAAATATCTTTTAGTTTGAAATTGAGTCAATCGGATGCATCTTCAGGCGCTTGACATGGTAAGTAAGCTCAGCCTGGAGCTGAGTCAGCCGGACTAATCTTCGTGCACTTGGGCATGGAATAAATTCGGCCTGGAACTCGGTCAAGCAGTTGAATCTTCGTGCTCTCGGCACGGTGAATGAATTCGTCTTTGAAACTGCCGACTGTAGAAAAAAGTTGGACACTCCAGGGAGTAATCGTTCTAGTAGTACTTCTTATATTGACCGTTATATTTTACCAGAAAGGGGTATTTGTAAGAGTAGATTGTGTCTGTAGAGGAGCTTCATTTTCACCCTTTTGCATGAAAGGGGTATTTGTCCGAGTGGACGTGCTTCCCGACTGATCGGGGTATGTTGACTGCGAGGAAAAACTTGGTGGCACTCGTATGTCTCCCGGAGGAGATAGACTAGTGGTCTGACATGGACGTGCCATGAAACCCGAGTGGCGAGGCTAGTGTGTGGGCTGACTCTCCGGAGAGATGCCACTCATTATCCCGAGGGAACACCAACACATGCCATCTCTGAGTCCAAGTTTGTGAAACTAACGCCTTGGAGCGTAGGATAAGGGCCAAGTGTATCCCTAGAGGAGCGTCACTTTCACCCTTTTGCAGTCCTGAAGATGACTTCAAGAAATGATTTGGGCGATCGTCCGAGTGGACAGTACTACCCTTATAGATTTTCGATGGAATGAGCATGTATGGTCAGAAAGATATTCCTGATGTGATCAATGGGTTGATTGAATGGGCGTAACCCCTGAGGGCAGTATGGCCGACGGCTGTGCGTAGCCCCCGAGTCATGCTCGAAAGAGGTAAGCTTGCTACAGAGTGTGATATGAGGTTTGATCATATGAGTAACTTAGTCGTTCTCGTGCTGGGGGTGTAGAGGTAAATACATGTCCAACTGATGGTGACATGCGAGGCGGCCGAAGGGCGATGATGTGTACAACCGAGTGGCGACGCATGGGGCGACCGAGTGGTGAAGAAGTGCACAAAACCGAGTGGCGACGCGTGGAGCGGCCTAGTGGTAAAGAAGTGCACAACTGAGTGGCGACGCGCGGAGCGAACGAGTGGTGAAGACGTGCCCAACCGAGTGGCGACACGCGGGGCGGCCGAGTCATGATGTGTGAGGTGGTCGAATGATGAAGACATGCATAACTGAGTGGCAATGCGCGGGGCGGCCGAGGGGTAAGGATGTGTACAACAGAGTGACAACGCGCGGGGCGACTAAGTGGTGAAGACGTGCACAACCGAAAGGCGACGCGCGGAGCGGCCGAGTTGTGACGCACGGGGCTTCCGTGTGGTGAAGGCATGCACAACCAAGAGGCGACGCGCGGAGCGGCCGAGTGGTGAAGACGTGCACAACCGAGTGGTGACATGCGGGACGGCCGAGTGACGAAGCGCGGCATGGCCAAGTGACGACGCGCGGGGCAGCCGAGTGAAAGATTGGGTGTCCAGCCAAGTGGCTGAAATGGTCTTCGAAGGAGTTAGCCAGATGCTTTCGAAGCTAATGTAGCAACGAGGTCGGTGTAGTGTGGTTGCGACGCAACAAGACTAGCGTGACAACCGAGTCTGAGTAGGAATGAAGGTGGTGTGCAGAGCGTCTGGGTGATTATAAAACTTGTCAAAGTGGTGGATCGAATGCACTTGTTGAAGTGAAGGATCTGACTGGTGATGAAGTACTCAACTACTCAGGAGAGTGTCATTCCAAATGAGATGCAGCCCCCGAGTGCGGCGTAGCCCCTGAGCATACTATAGGCTTCGACAACGGACATGTCGTAATACGAGAAATATAGTTTTGAATGGATGATTTGCAATTCATCGAGTCGGACTCGGGTAAAGACGAGGAGAAGCTTCTGAGTGATGCTCGAAAGAGGCAAACTCGCAAAGGAATGAAGTGTGAAGTTTAATTATAAAAGGGACTTATCTGTCTCATGCCTGACGAGGTCTATATCATTGATACGATGAAGAGGATTCCACAGTGGGGTTGGTCGGATGTGTTTGAAGTCAACAGAGCGACAATGTCAGTGTTTTGGTGTGCTAGAACCGGTATGGTGACTGAGTCCGGGCAGCGATGAAGTTGGCACATAGGGCCGTCGAGTGATCGCGTAACTTGTGTAAAAAATGGCACAAGCCAACGAAATAATTTCTAGAGGAAATTTGATGTGTTTTGAAATGATTTATGTGAATAACACCCATAGACACCCGCTGGGAGTGCAAGGGGCTTACTGGTTAACCAGCAAGAGTCTAAAAGACGAAGGATCCATTCAAACTTGTCAAAGTGTTGGCTCAAATAAAACGGAAGTGTAGTGTTTCGACTGAGTTGCAGCCCCGGAGGACCGATGCAAACTCGAAATGAAGAACACATGGTGTTCGTGAATGATGTATGCGAAAGAACGGAAGTTGGACTCAGGTGAAAATAAGCAGCCCAGCGTAGAGGTACACTTGGTGGCGTGGCCTCTGAGTGAATGTGATGTGTGAATGACAGGATACTTGGGAATGCGGATATAATACAATGTAGTGCATGTAGAATGACTTAGCTGTCTGAAGGCGCGCGAGTGGCCGAGTGTGAAGATGTGTTCACCCGATGGCGATGCGCGGGGAGGCATAGAGGTGATGAGGTGACCAACGATAGCGACGCGCGGGGCGACCGAGTGGTGATGAGGTGACCAACCGAGTGGCGACGCGCGGGGCGGCCGAGTGGTGATGAGGTGACCAACCGATGGCGACACGAGGGACTGATACGTCTCCAACGTATCTATAATTTTTGATTGCTCCATGCTATATTGGGCTTTATTTTCCACTTTTATATTATTTTTGGGACTAACCTATTAACCGGAGGCCCAGCCCAGAATTGTTGTTTTTTTGCCTATTTCAGTGTTTCGAAGAAACAGAATATCAAACGGAGTCCAAACAGAATAAAATCTTCGGGAACGTGATTTTCTCACCGAACGTGATCCAGGAGACTTGGACCCTGCTCCAAGGAACAAAAGAGGCGGTCACGAGGGTGGGGGGCGCGCCCCCCTAGGGCGCGCCCCCTGCCTCGTGGGCCCCTCGTTGCTCCTAGATATTGCCTAGATATTCTCATAACTATATACATGATCATGCCTAGATATTCTCATAACTATGCTCAATTATGTCAATTGCTCAACAGTAATTTTTTCACCACCGTAGAATACTTATGCTCTTGAGAGAATCCACTAGTGAAACCTATGGCCCCCGGGTCTATTCTCATCATATCAATCTCCATCACTTTAATCTTTCTTTGCTTTTTACTTTGCTTTTACTTTTTTACTTTGCATCTTCATACCAAAAATACCAAAAATATTATATCTATCAGATCTCACTCTCGTAAGTGACCATGAAGGGATTGACAACCCCTAATTGTGTTGGTTGCGAGTAGCTATCGCTTTGTGCAGGTACGAGGGACTTGAGCGTGTGCTCCTACTGGATTGATAACTTGGTTCCCAAAAACTGAGGGAAATACTTACGCTACTCTGCTGCATCATCCCTTCCTCTTCGGGGAAAACCAACGCAAGCTCAAGACGTAGCAAGAAGGATTTTTGGCGCCGTTGCCGGGGAGTCTACGCAAAAAGTCAACATACCAAGTACCCATCACAATCCCTATCTCTCGCATTACATTATTTGCCATTTTCCTTTCGTTTTCCTCTCCCCCCAATTCACCCTTGTCGTTTTATTTGCCCTCTCTCTCTCTATCCGCCCTCCCTATTTGCCCCTTTTTGCCCGTTTGCTTTTGTTTGCTCGTGTGTTAGATTGCTGGCTTGTTGCGATGGCTCAAGATACTACCAAATTGTGTGAGTTCACCAATACCAATAATAATGATTTCCTTAGCACTCCGATTGCTCCTCTTACCGATGCTGAATCTTGTGAAATTAATACTGCTTTGTTGAATCTTGGTTATGAAAGATCAATTCGCCGGCCTTCCTAGTGAAGATGCCTCTACTCGTCTGAATAGCTTCTTGATTTATGTGATATACAAAAGAAAAAAGATGTCAATAATGATGTCGTTAAATTGAAGCTATTTCCTTTTTCTCTTAGAGATTGTGATAAAGCTTAGTTTTCGTCTTTGCCTAAGAATAGTATTGATTCATGGAACAAGTGCAAAGATGCTTTTATCTCTAAGTATTTTCCTCCCGCTAAGATTGTCGAGGGTTTGGTGCGACATATGCAAACGGATGGCTTATCATGGTGGGGGCGAGTAGAACGTCGCCGGTGCCTGGAAACGGGATGAGGCGAAGACATGCACGCCGGCCAATCTTACCCAGCTCCGGGGCTCTCCGGGGAGATAATACCCCTACTGCTGCTCTGCGGGGTCTCCGCATGATCATTATGGCCGAAGTGTTTACACGGTTGCTCCTTGAGCTGTTTTCTGGTGGTAGGAGAGGGCAAGGCTAGCTCTCTCCCTTCTATATGATCTGGTCTAGAGCTAATGGGTTCCAACTCTTTGCATGGGTGCCCTGGGGGTTTATATAGGCCTACCTCCCAGGGGTACAATGGTAATCCGGCTGGGCGCGGGCCCAGCCTCAGTGTCTCTGGCCTCCGTCTTCTCTGCCGACCGCTGGGGCCCGCCGACTGGCGGGCCCCGCCGACTAGCCGGGTACGGAGCCGACAGCCCACGTCCGCCGCTGGCGGGTCTTGTCGGCTGCTGCTTACTGTAGCCATGCTTCTGATGACGCGGGCTTGATTATGAGGTCATGGCAATAGCCCCGCCGCCCGGCGGGCGATCACTGTTGCCTCTCCCCATCACATCTTGATTAATGGCGCGTGGGCCCCGGGGGAGGGCTCGGCCGACTCCCCCGGGCCGACTCCCGACGGGTCCGACTGGTGGTTCTCCTGCCGTCTCCCGAGGTCTCACTGACTGGTGGGGCCTGCTACCTCCAGGCCGTACAGACAAGCCGTCGTGGGTGCAGGATTCGGCCCTGCGGTGCTGATGTCAGGGCCGGCATGGCAACAGTGCCACGCCGCACAGAGATCCTCCAGGGTACGACGTGTTGTGGCCATGCCTGCCCTTGGTGAGGGGCGGGGTGGGCTTCGCTGTAGCCACGCCCCTGCCTCATCCCCTTTGATGAGGTCATGGGGTTTGTTGGAGTCGCGGGCCGACTCCCCAAAGCCGGCTTCTCTGGAAGTCGTCCCTGGGGCTTGGCCGTGAGCGGGCAGTCGGCCGTCTTGCCGTCGACTCCTCAGGAGGCGGCTCTTCGTCCTAGGGTCTTTGAGGGGCGCAGCCCGCCCCGATGTCTTGAAAGGTTCTGGGACCCGGGTTGGCCTACCCGTGGCCCATTACTCCGACAGTAGTCCCCGAAGCTGGTGAGGCGCCGCGGACGATCGGCCGAGAATCCTCAGCAGTTTCTCTTTCCGGGTGCTCAACACATGGTCTTTGATTGACTTCTGCCGGGACGATTAGAAGGAGTCGGACTTGCTGAACTCGGACCCACTCAATTCCAACTCGCTCAGTATTTCGAACGTCGCGGCGGGATTTAAGTGGCGTGCTAGCTAAGCCTCCTGGCCGCCGCCCGTTCTAGGCCTGTCACGCGAGGGCACGTGGCTAGGCCGTCCTGCCAGCCTACACGCGCGATGGGACAGGCCCACAGGCGGGGCCCGCCACTACCACGCCTCGGCGCTCGAGTGGATCCGCTGCGGCCCCGGTGGACGATTGGGATTCCTGTGGAGTTACTGCGCACAGTAACTTTACGTGGATCGTGGGGGTCGTGGGGTTGTGGGCGCAGTAAATCCCCACGTCCGCCCCCTCGGCTTCGCAGCCCACGGGGCTATAAGTAGGGGGAAGAGGGGGGCACGCGCTTGACTCCTTCCCACTACTCGTCGTTCTCTTCCTCCTTGCGGCTCCTCGCTCTCCTCCTTCCTCTTCTCTTCTTCGCTCCGCCACATGCCCAAGCTCCGGCGAACGCTGTGGCGACAGCTCGCAATGAGTTCTTCCTCCGCCGCCGCGCCTCCCCCAGTGCGCTCCGACACCTGGGACGGCTCCGAAGTTCATGAAGACCACGTTGAGTTCCTCCGCCGGACTCCTCGGCTTCCCGGCGAGGATCGCGTGCAAGTGCGTCTTGCGCCAAAGGGGGAGATTTACCCCACGCCGCAGGAGGGCGAGCGGGTTATCTTCCACTCGCACTGCCTGCGCGGGTTGGGGCTGCCGGCGAGCAGTTTCTTCCGGTCCTTCCTCGAATTCTACGGCCTCCAGCCGCACCACCTCACCCCCAATGCAGTGGTGCTGCTGTCCGCCTTCGTGGCCATGTGCGAAGGCTTCCTCGGAGTCCTCCCCACCCTCGAGCTCTGGGGGGAGTTCTTATTTTCCAAGCTCAGCACCCAGGCTGCGGACGTGCCGGCTCAGTGCGGCACTTTCATTGTCGTGCGAAGGTCGGGGGCCGACAATCCCTTCCCCTCCATCTCGCTGATCAAGTCGGTGAAGATGTGCCAGAGATCCTACTTCTACGTCAAGAACGTCTCTGCGAGGGGAGACTGGGTCAACTTGCCGGCTTTCAAAGCCGGCCCGCTGGCTGGGCGACTGCCCAACTGGTCGTACCGGGCCAAGTCGCTGACGCCTGCGGGAGCCGGCGCCATCACGCGACTCCGAGTGATGATGCAGTCGGAGGGTCTGACTGGTCCAGACCTGTTGGCCGCCTTCGTTTCGCGCCGAGTTCTCCCACTCCAAGGCTGCCCTCATATGATATGCCAGATGAGCGGGCACTGCGACCCGAGTCGGATGTGCAGCAAGGACATGCCTCACGAAGAGGTGGCCTTCATGGTGAACTACCTCTCGGACAGCAGGCTCCTAGAGGACTGGCGATTCGGCAAGGAGCCATACTCCCGCGCCAACCCCCCGCCCATGGTGAGTTGCCTTTCTTTTCTTTCTTTGGATTGTCTTCTTCTTGCCGAGTTTTGTTTTGACCAGCCGGCTTTGGTTAGAATCCCCTCCTCCACCCACCAGCCGGCACCTCGGGGCCGGCCCGCGAGTTCCTTGCCGACCGGGCAGAGAGCGACGTCGACGACCCCGATCTGGGGGCGGCGGCACTGGAAGATGACGCTGAGGGAGGAGGAGGAACAGCAGGCGACTTCAGGCCCTCAGCCACCTTCGCCGACTGGCCTGACGACAACGCCGAGGGAGAAGTCACCCTTCGCCATCGGCCAGGAGCCAGCCAGCCGGGCGCGGGCTCTTCTGTCGCGCCGGGCGCTCCAGGCGATGGAAAGAAGCGCAGGGCCGTGCCAACCTTGTTCGGCAGTCGGCCGAAGAAGCCCAAGGGTTCGGCTGCGGCGACCCGGCGGGACGAGGCGGCCGCGAAGGCCATCCGCTTCCGTAAGGAAGTGAAGAAGCCGCCATTGGTCTCCGCGTAAGTATTCTGTCTTCAAAGTTTTATTCTTTCTTTGTGACTTTGTCTAAGTCTCTGCTTGCCCCTCTTGCTTTAGGGCTCCCCTCTCTCTTGAGAGGGTCACCGCCGCCTCTGTCATGGGGTCAGCGGAGACGTCCGCCACCACTCGGCAGATTGACCCCGCTGCTGACCTCCGGGAGGCGACAGAGCGGAATGCGCTGGAGAAGCTCAACGAAGAAGAGGCCCTCCGCCTGGAGAAGGCGGAGGCCGACAGGGCGGAGGCTTCCGCCAAGAAAAAACTGGCGGAGGCCGAAGCCGCCGCCGCGGCGAAGCAGCAGGCCGAGGAAGCCGCACGCCGCCAGTTGGCGGTTCTCGTTACCCCGTTGAACTCTGCGCTGCCGCCTCCGGAGTTCACGGGGCAGACTGGGGAAGCTGGCGGGGAGAACCCCGTCGTGGAGGGGAAGGGCGGCGACCCCTCTACGCCGGATGTGAATGTTTCGCCGCCGCCTCCGCCGCCGTCTGAAGGTGCGCAGGGCGGGCAGCCGGCGGGCCCTCCGGTGCCGCCGACCGAAGACGAGGCTGTGGCGAGGCTACTTCTTCAAGTCGGATCGCCAACGCACCGCCGTCTGGAGAAGGAGACTTCGGCGCCCCGCCCCCTAGAAGTCGGCACCGCCAGCTCGGGGATCCCAGACACCGAGGCGACAAGCGCCGCGCCTACTGGGTGGGTGAGAGGAGGCGGCACAGGGCCGCTGAACCAGGCGCTCCTGGACGTCCAGGCGAAGCTTTGCGCTGAGGGCGACGCTTTCCAGAGTTGCACCAAGGCATTCCTGGCGTCGCGGGCAGCCGTCCAGGTATGTTTTTTCCCTTTGGTCTTTGTTTTTCTTGTTCCTCTTTGTGGGGGCGCGCCAGCGCACCCACTGGGTGTAGTCCCCGAGTTTCGGGCTGGCTGCTGAGCAGGCAGCCCGGAACTTCAATTGATGAACTTTGGGTGTTAACTTTTTGTCTGAAACGTTCGTCGCAGGATTACCACAACCTCCGCGTCACTGCCTTCAACCGTAATGTCGAAGAGCTGGGCAAGCGGATCGCCGATCTGTCGGAGAGCCGGAGTAAGTCCTTTTTCCTTCTTCGCTGGGGCGCGCTGGCGCACCCGCGGGCTGTAGCCCCCGAGATTCGGGCCGACTGCTGAGCAGTCCGGCCGGATCTCCCTGGTGACCTTCTTTACTGATGACTTGACGCCTTCTTTCTTTCTTCTTCTCAGGGGCCAACGCTGCTCTTCAACAGCAGCTGAGCGACGCCAACTCTGCTTTGTGCACCAAAGAGGAGGAGTGCCGCAAGCTCGCCATGGAGCGCGATCTGCTGGCCACTCAATTGGCAGAGCAGAAGGAGCTTCTTGTGAAGACGCAGAGGGAGGCAGAGGAGACGGAAACCGCCCTCCTGGCCGAGTTCGCGAGCGAGCGCTCCTCCTAGTCTGACAAGGAGGCACTGCTGTCCTCCGGCTTCCACAAGATTGAAGACATCGTTGATGGTGAGTTTCTTTATTTCCTTTCTTCGAGCTGCCGACTTAAATCGTGCCGACTCCTGGTTTTTGACTTGCTTCTTCATTTCTTTGTGTCTTTTGCAGACTTCTTCCCTGGGCAGCCGCAGGCCGCCATCCAAGCCATCAAGGCTGACCATGAAGGTCGGAGGGCGGAGGGCGCAGAGATTGCCGCCGACGCCCCCCAAACTCTTGACGAGCACATCCTGAGCATCGAGGCTCGCCTCCGGCCGGCTCACCAGATGTTGCGCCGGCTTCAGCGTGTCGGTGCCCAGGCGATTGCCGCCCTGTGGCCGGATATGCAGGCTCCATGCACCCCCAGCCTGACGGCCGACTGGCTGGAGGGCGCGGCTGGTCGTCTTGAGGCCTGGAAGGGCTCTTCGGCCCGAGCTGGAGCGCGCCGGGCCTTGGAGTTCGTCAAGGCATGGTATCCGGGGCTAGACCTAGACCGGCTGGCCACGCTTCGGTCGGAGGCCCAGCCGGAGCTGGCGGCCGCGGAAGACGCCCTCGTCAAGCGTGCTGCGGCGATCGCTGAGTACACCGATACCAGCATCTTCGTCCCTAAGCGGTCTGAAGACGGCGAGGAGGTACCGCCGGAGTGGTTTGGGATGAACCTAGACTACGGCGAGGACTCGGCGGAGGTGATTGGCTCTAGCGTCGAGGAAGAGGGCGAGGCGGAGGACGGAGGCGAGGCGGAGGCACTAGAAGACGGAGCAGACGGCCAGCCTCAGCTCGACCGTGCCTCCAGCAACGAGCCTCATGCAACCGACCTGACTGTTGCCGGAGGCGATCAAGCCGAGACTAGCCGGCCGACCGCCCCGACGCTTGGGGCTGGCGCCTCCTCCGACCCTCCGAGTCCGTCTGCTGCTTCCTAAGCTGCCGCTGTATCTTTGTTTTGTCTGCTTCAGTAGTCTTTGAAGAACTTGTTAATTCGCACAATTCCACCCGCGGGGTGTATTTTGAACCTCTACTCGAAAATTCGGCCAAGGGCCTATGTTATGTAAATATATTTATCTGAGTTCTATCTTTTCTTGCTCAATCTCTTTTGGCTTTTTTCCTTTGCCGCTTTCTCTTAGTAGTCTGCCTTGCCAATCGGACAGCCGCTCTGCGGACTGTCGCTGGATCAAGTACTAGGCTACTTTGGGAAAGCAAGTACTTAGCCATTTTCAAGATTTTTTGAGCAAGTTAGATAGAAGACGGCAATCCGACTATCCGAGAGTCGGTTTGCGATAAAGGCTGGAAGCCGTCTTGAGCTATGTTTTATGCTTTGAGTCCTTAGCCATTTTTCATGCGAATGCCCATTCTACCTTACTGCTGCCCACTGTACAGTCGCTCTGCGAGCTGCGGCTTCTGACAGTAGACGGTTTGGGCGTTTACACACTACTTGTCCGATTGTAGGAAGCATTTCATAGTGCAAGGCGGCAAGTCCCCAGGCCGATGCATCAACTGTAAAATCTTCGTAGGAGATTTGCATTCCATGGCCGCTCTGTCTCCTTGCCGGAGTCGTCCCTCTTGCGTGCTCGGGGCTTCTGAGTGTCGATCAGGTAGTAGGAATCGTTGCCTAGTACTTTGCTGATGATGAAAGGGCCTTCCCAAGGTGCCGATAGATTGTGCTGGCCGGCTATTTGCTGGATCAGCCGGAGCACAAGGTCGCCTTCTTGGAAAGATCTTGGCCTGACCTTCCTGTTGTGGTATCAGCGCAGGCTCTACTGGTAGATGCTGGACCGACTGAGTGCCAACAGCCGGCCCTCTTCCAGCAGATCGACGCCGTCTTGTCGTGCTTCTTTTGCTTCCTCCTTGGTGTACATGGTGACTCGTGGGGAGTCGAACTCTATGTCTGTTGGGATGACGGCTTCGGCACCGTAGACGAGGAAGAAGGGCGTGAAGCTAGTTGACTTGTTTGGAGTCGTGCGTAGACTCCAGAGGACGGCTGGTAGCTCGTCGAGCCAACAGCCAGCCGAGCGCTCCAGAGGCTCGATCAACCGAGGCTTGATGCCGGTGAGGATGAGGCCATTTGCTCGCTCCACTTGGCCGTTTGACTGCGGGTGGGCGTCGGACACTAGGTCTAGTCGGATGCCCTGTGTTGCGCAGAAACGGGCCAAGGCGCCTTTGGCGAAATTTGTGCCGTTGTCGGTGATGATGCTGTGTGGTATGCCGTACCGAATTGTGATATCAGAGATGAAAGTTACAGCAGTCGGACCATTCAGCTTCTTGATTGGCTTTGCTTCTATCCACTTGGTGAACTTGTCCACTGCGACAAGTAAGTGAGTTAAAACACCTCGTGCTGTTTTGAATGGTCCCACCATGTCTTGAGTGCAGAAGCTGGCTGGTGCGGCTTGGAGCTAGACTTCTGACACCCTTTGCATCTTTGGACCAGCTCCTTGGCCTCTTCCAAGGCAGTTGACTAGAACAAACCGTGCCGAAAGGCTTTGGCGACGAGTGCTCTTGAAGCCGCATGGTGGCCGCACTCGCCTTGATGGATGTCTTTGAGAATCGCTTGGCCTTGCTCTGGCTCTACGCAGCGCTGGTAGACACCAGTGACGCTGTGCCTGACCAGCTCTCTGTTGACTATGGTGTAGGCTGCCGCCCGGCGTTGTATTTGTCGAGCTGAAGTTTCATCGGTCGGCGGCTCTTTGTTCACCAGGAATTTGAGGATGGGCTGGGCCCATGAGGGTGCTGCTATTTCTTCGACTGCCAGAACTGCGACTTGGACGAGGGCTGTTGGGCTGGGAGGCGGCAGGGTGGAGTCAACAGCCGCTTGCTGGGTTGTTGAAGTCCCCAGGCCGACTGGCGCGGTCCTTGGGCCGAGTTCTGGAGTCTTCGAGTCCTCCACCGCAGTCCTCAGGCCGGGTTTGGCTGTGGCAGCTTTGGGTTCTTCCGCCAAAATCCTCGTTCCGACTGCCGGAGCTCTGGAGTCGGATCCGACGTCTTCGGGAGGAGCTGGCACAAAAATGGAGTCTGATTCTGGTGAAGGCTTGACAGACGGCTTGAGGAGGCATTGAAGGGCTACACCAGATGGTATTGCTTGGCAGGTAGAGCCGATTCGTGCCAATGCATCTGCTTGGTCGTTATCATTCCTTGGCACATGGAGGAACTCGCACCCTTCGAAATACCCGCTGAGTTGCTGCACGAGGAAACGGTAGCTCGCCATGTTTGCATCTTTCGCGTCCCAGTCGCCAGATGATTGCTGGACCACTACGTCCTTGTCGCCATAACACAAGATATATCGGATGCCAAGCTCTTTGGCAAGCCGGAGCCCGTGAATGAGCGCCTCGTACTTGGCGATGTTATTGGAGGCGGCAAAGTGGATTTGCAGCGCATACTTGAGCTTGTCACCTTTGGGAGAGGTGAGGACGACGCCGGCTCCCAAGCCAGTACGCATCTTGGAGCCGTCAAAATGCATCTGCCAATGGGTGGAATCAGGTGCTGGAGGTAGGTACTGGGTCTCGGCCCAGTCGACGAGGAAGTCGGCCAGTGCTTGTGACTTGATGGCGGTGTGGTGCTGGTAGTGGATGGTGTAAGGAGCCAGCTCCATGGCCCACTTGGCCACTCGGCTAGAAGCATCTCGGCTACCAATGATCTCGGCAAGCGGGGACGTGCAGACCACCGTGATTGGATGCTCTTGAAAGTAAGGCTTCAATTTCTTGGCGGCAAAGTGTACGCCATAGCACATCTTCTGGTGGTGGGGGTAGTTCTGCTTGGAGGTCGACAGTACCTCGCTCAGGTAATATACCGGTCTCTGGACAGGCAGCGCCTTGCCTTCCTCCCTGCGCTCCACTACAATGACCATGCTGACTACTCGGCTGGTGGCGGCAATGTACAGGAGCATAGGTTCCTTGGGAGTCGGAGCCGCCAGGACAGGTGGAGTAGTCAACATCTTCTTCAACTGGTGAAAAGCTTCGTCCGCCTTATGGTTCCACTCGAAAAAAGTGGTCTTCTTCATGAGTTGGTACAAGGGGAGAGCTTTCTCGCCCAGCTGACTGATGAATCGGCTGATGGACGCAAAGCAGCCGATGAACTTCTGCACGTCTAGCAGTCGGCTGGGTACCTCCATTCTCTTAATGGCCTTGATCTTTACTGGGTTGCATTCTATGCCGCGTTTAGAGACCAGGAAGCCAAGGAGCTGGCCGGCTGGTACTCCGAAGACACACTTCTCGGGGTTGAGCTTGATCTGGAACCGGCGCAGGTTCTCAAAGGTCTCCTTGAGGTCTTCCAGCAGTGTCCCATGCTTTTCCGTCTTCACCACCACGTCGTCCACATAAACGTGGGCGTTCCTGCTGAGCTGCTTGAGGAGGCACTTCTGCATGCAACGCTGAAAGGTGGCGCCGGTGTTCCTTAAGCCGAACATCATCGTGAGGTAGCAGAAGGCTCCAAACGGCGTGATGAAGGCGGTTTTCAGTCTATCAGCCGGGTTTAGCTTGATGTGGTGATATCCTGAATATGCATCCAAAAAACTCAACAACTCGCATCCGGCTGTGGAGTCTATCACCTGATCGATTCTTGGTAAAGCAAATGGGTCCTTGGGGCAGGCCTTGTTGAGGCTCGGGTAGTCAATACACATTCGCCACTGCTTGTTCTTCTTTAGTACCAGGAGCGGATTTGCTAGCCATTCTGGAAAGAATACTTCCATAATGAAGCCGGCTGCTAGGAGTCGGGCTATCTCTTCTCTGACAACTCTTCTCTTCTCTTCTGATAAGCGGCGTAGGGGCTGTCTGACCGGCTTTGCATCAGATCGGACATGTAACTTGTGCTCGGCGAATTCCGTCAGTACACCTGGCATGTCTTTGGGGGACCATGCAAAGATGTATCGATTCTCATGGAGGAAATCGACGAGCTCGCCTTCCTATTTGCTGTCGAGGTTTGCACCTACGATGGCGTACCTTTCTGGATGCTCCGGGTCCAAGGGTATCTTCTTTGTCTCTTTGGCTGGCTTGAACGAACCCTCAGTCTCCGACTCTTTTGGGTTGGGCGACACCTCAGGCTGCTTGCCGGCCATCGCCACAACTCGCTCAAGGAGCCGCTTCTCAGCCGCGATTACCAAGGACTTGACCAGCCGACTACTCTCTGCTACGCAAGCAGACGACTTCTGGTAGTCGCCAGCCACAGTCAGAATTCCCTTGGAACTGGGCATCTTCATCTTGAGGTAGGCGTAGTGGGGGACCGCCATGAAGTTGGCCAAGGCAGGTCGGCCAAGCAGCGCATGGTATGGGCTCTCAAGATCCACCACCTCAAACCAAACGGGCTCTCTACGGATGTGATCTTTGCCGATTGGCGAGCAGGAAAGCCCAGGAACAATGCTGTGGAACATAGTTCGGCTGTTCTGAAGTTGTCTTTGCTTGATTCCTAACTTCTCCATGGTGTCCTTGTACAGGATATTGATGCTGCTGCCCCCGTCTATCAGAACTCACGAAAAACGCGCGGCTCGTCTGTCCGTAGCAAAGGTGGCATTCAGGACCAAAGCATAGCAGCCCGGTCTCGGCATCACTTCTGGGTGGTCAGCCCTGCTCCAGCTGATGGGATTCTTAGACCAGTGCATGAACTCTGGTGTCTCTGACGCTACCATGTTCACCTCTTGTCGCTGCAGCCGCCTGCTGCGTCGATCATCAGCCACACTGGTGAACACCACATAGGCTCCATGGTCTTCAGGGTATTCGTCTTGTAGTGCGCCGACAGGCCTGACAGTCGGCTGCTGGGGCGAAGGCGGAAGCGGCTGCCCAGCAGGCGGGGGAGGCAGGAGGCCGTCTCCCTTGGCGATCCTGGTGAGCCCATCCAAGGTCTGCTCATAGGAGAAGGCCGGCAACTAGTTTGGCTTGCCGCCTTTCTGTAGCTTGGGCGGGGGCTGCTCTTCTGGCTGCTGGGCTTCAACGGTCGCGACCTGCCGGCTGCTGGAAGCCAGTAGCGGGGCCTTGCGCTTGTTGTCGCCGGCCGGCGTCTCCCACCGTAGTTCTTGGAGCTTGAGGAGCCACTTTGCCAGTTGTGCTGATTTGAATTTCCGCCTTCATGGAGGAGTCGGCCGTGGCGTACTTGTCCGCTATGATCAGCAGCTCGTCGAGGGTTTCTGGCTCGTCGCAAAGGATCTTGTGCTCGAGGAGGGTGCCTTCTCTGCACCCGGCCGTGAAGTACTCGATGGCTTGCACCTCGTGCACGCCCTCGCAGGAGTTCCGGAGCTCGGCCCAACGCGTGAGGTAATCGTGAGTCGACTCGTCGGGGCCTTGCACGCACAAGGAGAGCTAACGAGGCTTGGGAGGACGCTTGTACGTGCTGGTGAAGTTGCGGACGAACGCTTCGGTGAAGTCGACCCAGCTGTTGATGCTGCGGGGCTTTAGGCTGTTCAGCCACGTCCGGGCCGTGCCCTGGAGCATGAGCGGAACATACTTTACGGCGACATGCTTGTTACCGTTTGCTATGCTGACAGCCGTGGAGTAGTCGACTAGCCAGTCTTCCGGCTTCACGGAGCCGGTATACTTGGGCGTGTCTCTTGGGAGTGTGAACCCTCTGGGAAAGGGTTCGTCCTGAATGCGGGGCCCGAAACAAGGTGGACCCAGCTCGTCTTCTTCCTCCAGCGCTAAGGATCGGTGGAGTCGGTCAATCCGGTGGCGGGCGTCGTTCTCTCCAACTCCCTCTCGGCGGCCAAGGCGGTCACCGAGAGTCGGATGGTCAACAGGCGGCGGGGAGACTCGCCTCTCCTTGCGGGGAGGGGAAGGCGGGCGGTCGTCCCATCGTTCCACTACTCTTGGGCGGCCGTCTCGCTCGTGCTCTATGGTAATGCGAGTCCGACTGTGGCTGATAGTCGGCTCCTTGTCTCTTCTTCCTCGGGCGCCGCCAGTCGGCGTCCGAGACGTCACGCCTTGATCTCTGTGAAGGTCATCGATGGGCCGTTGAGGCGCCTCCGCGCGGCAGTCGGCCTCGTTCTGTGCGGCAGCCGCGTCAAGAATCCGCTGGACTCGCTCCATCATGAGGCGGCGTTCTTCGCCCTCGAAATTGTCCAGCTCGTCCGCCGCTGCCTGGGCAGCTCGGATGTTCTCCACTGGTGTAGCGTACACAGGGCGGCTTGCCCCGAATAGGTTGGCGATGGCTACGCCGCACTGTCGGACTGCGCCAAGGCGGCTGGGCCTCGCTGGGGCCGGCGAGCCGCCGACGGCGCGATCCATCTCCCGCTGATAGGCTTCTGACAAGCGCCTCATGCTGGCCAGCTTCTTCGCACCTTCAATGAGCTAAAGGCGGCGCGCCTCCAACATCTCAGCGTCAACGTCTTCTGGAATGGGTGCAGTTAGGTCTTGCAGTGCCGCGCCGAGCGAGTCGTGCGCTCCTCCGTCGGGGAGCTCGTCATGACTGATGACTAGCACCTCGGTGACGGTGCTTCCATTGCTCTCTGCGTGAGGGAGAGGTTTGTCATAGACCACCACATTGGTGGGGAACGCGTCGAGCGACGCGGTGTCGGAGTCGACCAGCATCGGGTCGGTGGAGCCTACGGACTCCAAGTCTACGACAGGCTCGCCGAAAACGTGGAGTTGATCGAGGAGGCCCGCGAGGAGGTTCTCGGGGCCGCCCGTGCCTGCGTTGGATGTAGGTTCATCGGAGAGGCAGACCTCGCCAACGAGTTCGGCCAAGGAGCTGACCGCGCAGGAGATCTCGACGCTGCTTAGCGCGTCGGCGCAAACTCCATCTGGCGTGCCTGGCTGGCTGCGCTCGCCATGGAGGAAAAGAGTTCCCGTCCAGAACAGATCTCCGGACGGTGGTGCACCAGGCCCCACGATGGGCGCCAAATGTCGGGGGTTTGGTGCGACATATGCCAATGGATGGCTTATCATGGTGGGGGCGAGTAGAACGTCGCCGGTGCCTAGAAACGGGATGAGGCGAAGACATACACGCCGGCGAATCTTACCCAGCTTCAGGGCTCTCCGGGGAGATAATACCCCTACTGCTGCTCTGTGGGGTCTCCGCATGATCACTATGGCCAAAGTGTTTACACGGTTGCTCCTTGAGCTATTTTCTGGTGGTAGGAGAGGGCAAGGCTAGCTCTCTCCCTTCTATATGATCTGGTCTAGAGCTAATGGGTTCCAACCCTTTGCATGGGTGCCCTGGGGGTTTATATAGGCCTACCCCCCAGGGGTACAATGGTAATCTGGCTGGGCGCGGGCCTAGCCGTCAGTGTCTCTGGCCTCCGTCTTCTCTGCCGACCGCTGGGGCCCACCGACAACCCGCGTCCGCCGCTGGCGGGTCTTGCCGGCTGTTGCTTACTATAGCCATGCTTCTGATGACGTGGGCTTGATTATGAGGTCATGGCAACAACCCTGCCGCCCGGCGGGCGATCACTGTTGCTTCTCCCCATCACATCTTGATTAATGGTGCATGGGCCCCGGGGGAGGGCTCGGCCGACTCCCGCGGGCTGACTCCCGACGGGTCCGACTGGTGGTTCTCCTGCCGTCTCCTGAGGTCTCACTGACTGGTGGGGCCTGCTGCCTCCAGGCCGTATAGACAAGCCGTCGTGGGTGCAGGATTCGGCCCTGCGGTGCTGATGTCAGGGCCGGCATGGCAACAGTGCCACACCGCACGGAGATCTTCCAGGGTACGACGTGTTGTGGCCATGCCTGCCGTTGGTGAGGGGTGGGGTGGGCTTCGCTGTAGCCACGCCCCTGCCTCGTCCCCTTTGATGAGGTCATGGGGTTTGTTGGAGTCGTGGGCCGACTCCCCAAAGCCGGCTTCTCCGGAATTCGTCCCTGGGACTCGGCCATGAGCGGGCAGTCGGCCATCTTGCCGTCGACTCCTCAAGAGGCGGGTCTTCGTCCTGGGGTCTTTGAGGGGCGCAGCCCGCCCCGATGTCTTGAAAGATTCTGGGACCCGGGTTGGCCTACCCGTGGCCCATTACTCCGACAAAGATCATCTCCCTTAGAAACGATATTATGAACTTTAAACAACTTGATCATGAACATGTTGCACAAGCTTGGGAGAGAATGAAATTAATGATACGTAATTGCCCTACTCATGGGTTGAATTTGTGGATGATTATACAATATTTTATGCCGGATTGAATTTTGCTTCTAGAAACTTTTAGATTCGGCCGCGGGAGGCACTTTTATGGAAATCACTTTAGGAGATGCTACTAAACTCCTAGATAATATTATGGTTAATTATTCTCAATGGCATACTGAAAGATCTTCTAATAAAAAAGTGCATGCGATAGAAGAAATCAATGTGTTGAGTGGAAAGATGGATGAACTTATGAAATTATTTGCTACTAAGAGTGTTTCTTCTGATCCTAATGATATGCCTTTGTCTACTTTGATTGAGAATAACAATGAATCTATGGATGTGAATTTTGTTCGTAGGAATAATTTTGGTAACAACGCTTATAGAGGGAATTTTAATCCTAGGCCATATCCTAGTAATCCTTCTAATAATTATGGTAATTCCTACAACAACTCTTATGGAAATTATAATAAGATGCCCTCTGAATTTGAGAATAGTTTTAAAGAGTTCATGAATTCACAAAAGAATTTTAATGCTTTGCTTGAGGAGAAATTGCTTAAAGTTGATGATTTGGCTAGAAACGTTGATAGAATTTTTCTTGAGGTTGATTCTTTAAAGCTTAGATCTATTCCTCCTAAGCATGATATCAATGAGTCTCTCAAAGCCATGAGAATTTACATTGATGAGTGCAAAGAAAGAACCGCTAGGATGCGTGCTTCCAAAGATGCCTTTATTAAAGCGTGTTCCTCCAATTCCTATGAAAATCAAGATGAAGATCTAAAAGTTATTGATGTGTCCCCTATTAAATCTTTATTTTGCAGTATTAATCTTGATGAAACTGAATATGATCTTCCTTTACCTAGAAGGCGTTCTAAAAATTCGGAGTATTTAGATCTTAATGATGAAATTGACGAAAGTGGGATTGAAAGAAATAAAAATCTAGATGTTCCTAAACCCACTATATTGGATTTCAAGGAATTTAATTATGAAAGTTGCTCTTTAATTGATTGTATTTCCTTGTTGCAATCTGTGCTAAATTCTCCACATGCTTATAGTCAAAATAAAGCCTTCACCGAATATATTGTTGATGCCTTGATGCAATCTTATGAAGAAAAACTTGAGTTAAAAGTTTCTATACCTAGAAAACTCTATGATGAGTGGGAACCAACTATTAAAATTAAAATTAAAGATCATGGGTCTTATGCTTTGTGTGATTTGGGTGCTAGTGTCTCTACTATTCCCAAGACTTTGTGTGATTTGCTAGATTTCCGTAATTTTGATGATTGTTCTCTAAACTTGCATCTTGTGGATCCCACTATTAAGAAACCTATGGGAAGGATTAATGATGTTCTTATTTTTGCAAATAGGAATTATGTGCCCGTAGATTTCATTGTTCTTGATATAGATTGCAATCCTTCTTGCCCTATTATTTTTGGTAGACCTTTCCTTAGAACGGTTGGTGCAATTATTGATATGAAGGAAGGGAATATTAGATTTCAATTTCCATTAAAAAAGGACATGGAACACTTTCCTATAAAGAAAATAAAATTACCATATGAAACTATCATGAGAGCCACTTATGGATTGCCTACCAAAGATGGCAATACCTAGATCTATCCTTGCTTTTATGCCTAGCTAGGGGCGTTAAACGATAGCGCTTGTTGGGAGGCAACCCATTTTATTTTTATTCCTTGCTTTTTACTCCTGTTTAGTAATAAATAAATTATTTAGCCTCTGTTTTGGTTGTATTTTTTTGTGTTTAATTAGTGTTTGTGCCAAGTAGAACCGTTGGGAAGACTTGGGGAAAGTCTTGTTGAACTTGCTGTAAAAAAACAGAAACTTTACTGCTCACAAGAACTGCTGTAATTTTTATTTGAAGAGTGCTATTTAGTTAATTCTTTTTGAAGATGATTAATAGATAAATTCTTCACGCCCAGAAATTTATTTTAGAATTTTTGGGGTTCCAGATCTTGCGCTAGCTACAAATTACTACAGACTGTTCTGTTTTTTGACAGATTCTGTTGTTCGTGTGTTGATTGCTTATTTTGATGAATCTATGGCTAGTAAAATAGTTTATAATCCATAGATAAGTTGGAATACAGTAGTTTTAACACCAATATAAATAAAGAATGAGTTCATTACAGTACCTTGAAGTGGTCTTTTGTTTTCTTTCGCTAACGGAGCTCACGAGTTTTCTATTTTGAGTTTTGTGTTGTGAAGTTTTCAAGTTTTGGGTGAATTCTTTTGATGGATCATGGAACAAGGAGTGGCAAGAGCCTAAGCTTGGGGATGCCCATGGCACCCCCAAGATAATCCAAGGACACCAAGAAGTCAAAGCTTGGGGATGCCCCGGAAGGCATCCCCTCTTTCGTCCACTTCCATCGGTAATTTACTTGGAGCTATATTTTTATTCACCAACATGATATGTGTTTTTCTTGGAGCGTCTTGTATTATGTGTGTCTTTGTGTCTTAGTATACCACAATCATCCTTGCTGTACACACCTTTTTAGATAGACATACATGGACTAAAATTTGATAGAATACTCTATGTGCTTCACTTATATCTTTTGAGCTAAGTAGTTTTGCTCTATGTGCTTCACTTATATCTTTTGAGCTAAGTAGTTTTACTCTATGTGCTTCACTTATATCTTTTGAGCTAGATAATTTTGCTCTATGTGCTTCACATATATCTTTTGAGCATTATAATTTTTCTCTATGTGCTTCACTTAGATCTTTTAGAGCACGGTGGTGGATTTGTTTTAAAGAAACTATTGATCTCTCATGCTTCACTTAAATTATTTTGAGAATCTCTTAATAGCATGGTAATTTTCGTAATAATAATATGCTTGGTATTCAAGATTTGTGAAACTTTCTTTTGAGTGTGTTGAATACTAAGAAAAGATTGAAGCATGATAATTGTTTTGGGATATGAAGGTGATAATATTAAAGTCATGCTAGTTGAGTAGTTGTGAATTTAAAGAATACTTGTGTTAAAGTTTGTGATTCCTGTAGCATGCACGTATGGTGAACCATTATGTGATGAAGTCGGAGCATGATTTATTTATTGATTGTCTTCCTTATGAGTGGCGGTCGGGGACGAGCGATGGTCTTTTCCTACCAATCTATCCCCCTAGGAGCATGCGCGTAATACTTTGCTTTGATAACTTCTAGATTTTTGCAATAAGTATATGATTTCTTTATGACTAATGTTGAGTCCATGGATTATACGCACTCTCACCCTTCCACCTTTGCTAGCCTCTCTAATACCATGCACCTTTCGCCGGTATCATACACCTACCATATACCTTCCTCAAAACAGCCACCATACCTACCTATTATGGCATTTCCATAGCCATTCCTAGATATATTGCCATGCAACTTTCCACCATCTAGTTCATCATGACACACTCCATCATTGTCATATTGCATATCCCGGTACACCGCCGGATACATTCATATAGAGTCATATTTTATTCTAAGTATTGAGTTGTAAGAAAATAAAAATGTGATGATCATCATTATTAGAGCATTGTCCCAGTGAGGAAAGAATGATGGAGACTATGATTCCCCCATAAGTCGGGATGAGACTCCAGACGAAAAGTAAAAAAAGAGGCCAAAGAAGCCCAAATAAAAAGAGGCCATGAAAAAGAGAAAAGGCCCAAACAAAAAAAATAAAAATGATGAGAGAAAAAGAGAGAAGGGACAATGTTACTATCCTTTTACCACACTTGTGCTTCAAAGTAGCACCATGATCTTCATAGTAGAGAGTCTCTCATGTTATCACTTTCATATACTAGTGGGAATTTTTCATTATAGAACTTGGCTTGTATATTCCAATGATGGGCTTCCTCAAATTTCCCTAGGTATTCATGAGCAAGCAAGATGGATGCACACCCACTTAGTTTCTTTTTGAGCTTTCATATACTTATAGCTCTAGTGCATCCGTTTCATGGCAATCCCTACTCACTCACATTGATGTCTATTGATGGGCATCTCCATAGCCCGTTGATACGCCTAGTTGATGTGAGACTATCTTCCCCTCCTTTTTGTCTTCTCCACAACCACATTCTATTCCACCTATAATGCTATATCCATGGCTCACGCTCATGTATTGCGTGAAGATTGAAAAAGTTTTGAAAAAGTTAGAGTATGAAACAATTGCTTGGCTTGTCATCGGGGTTGTGCATGATTTAAATACTTTGTGTGGTGAAGATGGAGCATAGCCAGACTATATGATTTTGTAGGGATAACTTTCTTTGGCCATGTTATTTTGAGAAGACATAATTGCTTTCTTAGTATGCTTGAAGTATTATTATTTTTATGTCAATATAAACTTTTGTCTTGAATCTTTCTAATCTGAATATTCATACCACAATTAAGAAGATTTGCATTGAAATTATGCCAAGTAGCACTCCGCATCAAAAATTCTCTTTTTATCATTTACCTACTCGAGGACGAGCAGGAATTAAGCTTGGGGATGCCTGATACGTCTCCAACGTATCTATAATTTTTTATTGCTCCATGCTATATTATCTACTGTTTTGGACTATATTGGGCTTTATTTTCCACTTTTATATTCTTTTTGGGACTAACCTATTAACTGGAGGCCCAGCCCAGAATTGCTGTTTTTTTGCCTATTTCAGTGTTTCGAAGAAATGGAATATCAAACGGAGTCCAAACAGAATAAAATCTTCGGGAACGTGATTTTCTCACCGAACGTGATCCAGGAGACTTGGACCCTGCTCCAAGGAACAAAAGAGGCGGTCACGAGGGTGGGGGCGCGCCCCCCCTAGGGTGCGCCCCCTGCCTCGTGGGCCCCTCGTTGCTCCTCCGGCGTACTTCTTCCTCCTATATATACACACGTACCCCAAAACGATCAGAAGAGGAGCCAAAAACCTAATTCCACTGCCGCAACTTTCTGTATCCATGAGATCCCATCTTGGGGCCTGTTCCGGAGCTCCGCTGGAAGAGGGTCGTCTTCACGGAGGGCTTCTACATCATCCTAGCCCCTCCGATGAAGTGTGAGTAGTTTACCTTAGACCTTCGGGTCCATAGTTAGTAGATAGATGACTTCTTCTCTCTCTTTGAATCTCAATACAAAGTTCTCCCCCTCTCTTGTGGAGATCTATCGATGTAATCTTCTTTTTGTGGTGTGTTTGTTGAGACCAATGAATTGTGGGTTTATGATCAAGTCTATCTATGAATAATATTTGAATCTTCTCTGAATTCTTTTATGTATGATTGGTTATCTTTGCAAGTCTCTTCGAATTATCCATTTGGTTTGGCCAACTAGATTGATAGTTCTTGCCATGGGAGAAGTGCTTAGCTTTGCGTTCGATCTTGCGGTGTCCTTACCCAGTGACAGAAGGGGCAGCAAGGCATGTATTGTATCGTTGCCATCGAGGATAACAAGATGGGGTTTATTTCATATTGCATGAATTTATCTCTCTACATCATGTCATCTTGCTTAAGGCGTTACTCTGTTTTTAACTTAATACTCTAGATGCATGCTGGATAGCGGTCGATGAGTGGAGTAATAGTAGTAGATGCAGAATCGTTTCGATCTACTTGTCACGGATGTGATGCCTATATACATGATCATGCCTAGATATTCTCATAACTATGCTCAATTCTGTCAATTGCTCAACAGTAATTTGTTCACCCACCGTAGAATACTTATGCTCTTGAGAGAAGCCACTAGTGAAACCTATGCCCCCCTGGTCTATTCTCATCATATCAATCTCCATCACTTTAATCTTGCTTTGCTTTTTTACTTTGCTTTTACTTTTTACTTTGCATCTTCATACCAAAAATACCAAAAATATTATATCTATCAGATCTCACTCTCGTAAGTGACCGTGAAGGGATTGACAACCCCTAATCGCGTTGGTTGCGAGTAGCTATCGCTTTGTGCAGGTACGAGGGACTTGAGAGTGGGCTCCTACTGGATTGATACCTTGGTTCTCAAAAACTGAGGGAAATACTTATGCTACTCTGCTGCATCATCCCTTCCTCTTCGGGGAAAACCAACGCAAGCTCAAGATGTAGCAGGGACGGCCGAGTGGTGATGAGGTTACCAACAGATGGCGACGCGCGGGGCGGCCTAGTGGTGATGAGGTGACCAACCAATGGTGACGCGCGGGAGGGCCGAGTGGTGATGAGGTGACCAACCGAGTGGCGACGCGTGAGGCGGCTGAGTGGTGATGAGGGGACCAACTGATGGCAGCGCACGGGGCGGCCGAGTGGTGATGAGGCGACCAACCGATGGTGACGAGCGGGGCGGCCAAGTGGTGATGAGGTGACCAACCGATGGCGACGCGCGGGGCGGCCGAGTGGTGATGAGGGACGAACCGAGTGGCGACGCGCCGGGTGGTCGAGTGGTGATGAGGCGACCAACCGATGGCGATGCGCGGGGCGGCCGAGTGGTGATGAGGTGACCAACCGATGGCGACGCGCGGGGCGGCCGAGTGGTGATGAGGTCACCAACCGATGGCGAAGCGCGGGGCGGCCGAGTGGTGATTAGGTGACCAAACGAGTGGCGACGCGCGGGGCGGACGAGTGGTGATGAGGTGACCAACCGATGGCGACGCGCGGGGCGGGCGAGTGGTTATGAGGTGACCAACCGATGGCGACGCGCGGGGCGGCCGGGTGATGATGAGGTGACCAACCAATGGCGACGCGCGGGACGGCCGAGTGGTGATGAGGTGACCAACCGATGGCGACGTGCGGGGCGGCTGAGTGGTGATGAGGTGACCAACCGATGGCGACGCACGGGGCCGCCGAGTGGTGATGAGGTGACCAACCGATGGCGACGCGTGAGGCGGCCGAGTGGTGATGAGGTGACCAACCGATGGCGACGCGCGGGGCGGCCGAGTGGTGATGAGGTGACCAACCGATGGCGACGCGCGGGGTGGCCGAGTGGTTATGAGGTGACCAACCGATGGCGACGCGCGGGGCGACCGAGTGGTGATGAGGTGACCAACCGAGTGGCGACGCGCGGGGCGGCCGAGTCGTGATGAGGTGGCCAACCGATGGCGACGCGCGGGGCTGCCGAGTGGTGATGAGGTGACCAACCAATGGCGACGCGCGGGGCGGCCGAGTGGTTATGAGGTGACCAACCGATGGCGACGCGTGGGGCGGCCAAGTGGTGATGAGGTGACCAACCGATGTAGACGCGTGGGGCGGCCGAGTGGTGATGAGGTGACCAACTGAGTGGCGATGCGCGGGGCGGTCGAGTGGTGATGAGGTGACCAACCGAGTGGCGACGCATGGGGCGGCCGAGTGGTGATGAGGTGACCAACCGATGGCGACGCGCGGGGCGGGCGAGTGGTTATGAGGTGACCAACCGATGGCGACGCGCGGGGCGGCCGGGTGATGATGAGGTGACCAACCAATGGCGACGCGCGGGACGACCGAGTGGTGATGAGGTGACCAACCAATGGCGACGTGCGGGGCGGCTGAGTGGTGATGAGGTGACCAACCGATGGCGACGCACGGGGCCGCCGAGTGGTGATGAGGTGACCAACCGATGGCGACGCTTGAGGCGGCCGAGTGGTGATGAGGTGACCAACCGATGGCGACGCGCGGGGCGGCCGAGTGGTGATGAGGTGACCAACCGATGGCGACGCGCGGGGTGGCCGAGTGGTTATGAGGTGACCAACCGATGGCGACGCGCGGGGCGACCGAGTGGTGATGAGGTGACCAACCGAGTGGCGACGCGCGGGGCGGCCGAGTCGTGATGAGGTGGCCAACCGATGGCGACGCGCGGGGTGGCCGAGTCATGATGAGGTGGCCAACCGATGGCGACGCGCGGGGCTGCCGAGTGGTGATGAGGTGACCAACCAATGGCGACGCGCGGGGCGGCCGAGTGGTTATGAGGTGACCAACCGATGGCGACGCGTGGGGCGGCCGAGTGGTGATGAGGTAACCAACCGATATAGACGCGCGGGGCGGCCGAGTGGTGATGAGGTGACCAACTGAGTGGCCATGCGCGGGGCGGTCGAGTGGTGATGAGGTGACCAACCGAGTGGCGACGCATGGGGCGGCCGAGTGGTGATGAGGTGACTAACGATGGCGACGCGCGGGGTGGCCGAGTGATGATGAGGTGACCAACCGAGTGGCGATGCGCGGGGCGGCCGAGTGGTGATGAGGTGACCAACCGAGTGGCGACGCGTGGTGCGGTCGAATGGTGATGAGGTGACCAACCGATGGTGACGCGCGGGGCGGCCGAGTGGTGATGAGGTGACCAACCGATGGCGATGCGCGGGGCGGCCGAGTGGTGATGAGGTGACCAACCGATGGCGACGCACGGGGCGGCCGAGTGGTTATGAGGTGACCAACCGATGGCGACGCGCGGGACGGCCTAGTGGTGATGAGGTGACCAACCGATGTAGACGCACGGGGCGGCCGAGTGGTGATGAGGTGACCAACCGAGTGGCGACGCATGGGGCGGTCGAGTGGTGATGAGGTGACCAACCGAGTGGCGACGCGCGGAGCGGCCGAGTGATGATGAGGTGACCAACCGATGGCGACGCACGGGGCAGCCGAGTGGTGATGAGGTGACCAACCGAGTGGTGACGCGTGGGGCGGCCGAATGGTGATGAGGTGACCAACCGATGGCGACACGCGGGGCGGCCGAGTGGTGATGGGGTGACCAACCGATGGAGACGCGCGGGACGGCCGAGTGGTGATGGGGTGACCAACCGATGGCGACGCGCGAGGCGGTCGAGTGATGTAGACGCGTCCCGCGGAGTGGCGACGCCCGGGGATTCTGAGTGAGGCAGACGCATTTTGCCGAGTGGCGAAGCGCGGGGTGTCAGAGTGAAGTAGACGTGTCCTGCGGAGTGACGACGTGCTGGGCGTCCGAATGATGTAGACGCGTTCCGCCGAGTGGTGACGCGTGGGGAATCAGAGTGAAGTAGATGCGTCCCTTGGAGGGGCGATGCTCGGGGTGGCCGAGTCTGGCAAGTTGATGAAGATGTGCTCAACTGAACGGCGACGCGCAGTGCGGCCGAGCGGGCAAGCCGTTGAAGATGCACCCAACTGAGCGGCGATGCATGGGGCGGCCGAGCGGACAAGTTGATGAATATGTGCTCAACTGAACAGCGACGCGCAGTGCGGCCGAGCGAGCAAGCCGATGGAGATGCACCCAACTGAGCGGCGATGCGCGGGGCGGCCGAGCAGGCAAGTTGATGAAGTCGCGCCCAACCGCTTGGCGGCACGCAGGGTGGCAGAGTCGAGCTTGTTGTCGAAGATGTACCCAACCGCTTGACGGTGCGCCGTGTGGCCGAGTGGACAAGTTGATGAAGACACGGCCAACAGGGTGGAGTGACGATGCGCGGGGCGTCCGACAGAGTGGCGACGCATGCTACTGCGTTGGTTTTCCCCGAAGAGGAAGGGATGATGCAGCAAAGTAGCGTAAGTATTTTCCTTAGTTTTTGAGAACCAAGGTTACGCACAAGTCCGTCGTACCTACACAAAACAAATAAATCCTCGCAACCAACGCGAATAGGGGTTGTCAATCCCTACACGGCCACTTACGAGAGTGAGATCTGATAGATGTGATAAGATAATATTTTTGGTATTTTTTATGATAAAGATGCAAAGTAAAATAAAGGCAAAGTAAAAAAGCAAAGGAAATAACTAAGTAGTAGGAGATTAATATGATGAAGATAGACCCAGGGGCCATAGGTTTCACTAGTGGCTTCTCTCGAGAGCACAAGTATTCTACGGTGGGTGAACAAATTATTGTTGAGCAATTGACAGAATTGAGCATAGTTATGAGAATATCTAGGTATGATCATGTATATAGGCATCACGTTGGAGACAAGTAGACCGACTCATGCCTGCATCTACTACTATTACTCCACTCATCGACCACTATCCAGCATGCATCTAGAGTATTAAGTTAAACACAGAGTAACACCTTACGCAAGATGACATGATGTAGAGGGGTAAACTCATGCAATATGATGAAAACCCCATCTTGTTATGCTCGATGACAACAATACAATACGTGCCTTGCTTCCCCTACTGTCACTGGGAAAGGACACCACAAGATTGAACCCAAAGCTAAGCACTTCTCCCATTGCAAGAAAGATCAATCTAGTAGGCCAAACCAAACTGATAATTCAAAGAGACTTGCAAAGATAACCAATCATACATAAAAGAATTCAGAGAAGGTTCAAATATTGTTCATAGATGGACTTGATCATAAACCCACAATTCATCGGTCTCAACAAACACACCGCAAAAAGAAGATTACATCGAATAATTCTCCACAAGAGAGGGGGAGAACATTGTATTGAGATCCAAAAAGAGAGAAGAAGCCATCTAACTACTAACTATGGACCCATAGGTCTAAGGTAAACTACTCACACATCATCGGAGGGGCTATGGTCTTGATGTAGAAGCCCTCCGTGATCTATGCCCCCTCCGGCGGAGCTCCGGAACAGGCCCCAAGATGGGATCTCGTGGATACAGAAAGTTATTGCGGTGGAATTAGGGTTTTGGCTCCGTATCTGATCATTTGGGGATACGTAGGTATATATAGGTGGAAGGAGTACATCGGTGGAGCAACAGGGGGCCCACGAGGGTGGAGGGTGCGCCGGGGGGGGGGGTAGGCGCGCCCCGTACCTCGTGGCCTCCTCTTTTGTGTCTTGACATAGGGTCCAAGTCTCCTGGGTCTTGTTCATTGAGAAAATCACGTTCCCGAAGGTTTCATTCCGTTTGGACTACGTTTGGTATTCCTTTTCTTCGAAACCCTAAAATAGGCAAAAAAACAGCAATTCTGGGTTGGGCCTCCGGTTAATAGGTTAGTCCCAAAAATAATATAGAAGTGGATAATAAAGCCCAATAATGTCCAAAATAGTAGATAATATAGCATGGAGCAATCAAAAACTATAAATACGTTGGAGACGTATCAGCGCAGGGGCGTCCGAGTGAAGTAGACGCGTCCCGTGGAGTGACGACACGTCTCCCCCTCTGACTTGCACTCAGGTACTGAACGAGGAATCCATCCGAGTGAACTCGAGTCTGTGGCCGAGTGAACTTGAGTCTGTGTCTGGGAAGTTGATGATGACGCAAGCAGCTTCGTGACCGCGTGCAGGGCGACCGAGTGGCAACGCGTGGACGGCTGAGCGCCAGTGATCCTGTTTGGTTCGAGTGAGCTAGCCCGCCCGAGTGAAAAGGTGAATCGGTCAAGTGAACCATAGTCGGGCTGCGATCCGATCGCCACTCCATCAGCCGAGTGGAATGAATGGCGAGTTGGTCGATCGACGTTGTTCGTCGCAGTAAGCCTGCAAGTTAGTACATCAACGAATATCTTTTGCTAGACTAAAGTGTTCATGCACGGATGCTATTTTGCAAGGATTAAAGACCAGCCATGCATGCATGCATGGATGCTAGTATTTTTCAGGCAGTAAAGACCACGGATGGTCGTGCATGCATGCACAGATTAATCGGTGTTGAAACTGAAAGGTGGGCAATTAAGCCATTAATTTGCCGGAAAGGTGGGAGCATCAACCACCGTAATTAGGTAATGGACGCCTAATTGGCTTCTTAATGAGATGATGGTAACTGGCCCATGACATGCACTTGGGTTAGAGGGGTACATACTCTCTCATGTAGACGATGTAGATGAAAGAGGTGCAGACGACGAGGCAGCGTGTGTTGCCCGCGACGTCAGCGAGGGCTGGCAAGCGCGGCACGGGACGGCCAGCACGGCGCGGGGCCGTCGGGCTCGTTGCAAGACGGCCAGCATGGCACGGGGCTCACAAGAGCGTCGCCGGATGGACGGGTACGACGCTGGGTCGGCGAGTGTAGCGCGAGGCCTGCATCCGCAGCGCGGCGCCGGCTGATAACCCACAAGTATAAGGGATCGCAACAGTTTTCGAGGGTAGAGTATTCAACCCAACTTTATTGATTCGACACAAGGGGAGCCAAAGAATATTCTCAAGTATTAGCAGCTGAGTTGTCAATTCAACCACACCTGGAAACTTAATATCTGCAGCAAGGTATTTAGTAGCAAAGTAATATGATAGTAGTGGTAATGGTAGCAAAAGGTAACAGTAGCAAAAGTAATGTTTTTGGTATTTTCTACTGACTGTACCAATAGCAACGGAATAGTAAATAAGCGAAGAACAATATATGGAAATCTCGTAGGCAATGGATCGGTGATAGAGAATTATGCCGGATGTGGTTCATCATGTAACAGTCATAACCTAGGGTGACGCAGAACTAGCTCCAATTCATCAATGTAATGTAGGCATGTATTCTGAATATAGTCATACATGCTTATGGAAAAGAACTTGCATGCCATCTTTTGTCCTACCCTCCCGTGGCAGCGGGGTCCTAGCGAAACCTAAGGGATATTAAGGCCTCCTTTTAATAGAGTACCGGACCAAAGCATTAACACATAGTGAATACAAGAACTCCTCAAACTACGGTCATCACCGGGAGTGGTCCCGATTATTGTCACTTCGGGGTTGCCGGATCATAACACATAGTAGGTGACTATAGACTTGCAAGATAGGATCAAGAACTCTCATATATTAATGAAAACATAATAGGTTCAGATCTGAAATCATGGCACTCGGGCCCTAGTGACAAGCATTAAGCATAGCAAAGTCATAGCAACATCAATCTCAGAACATAGTGGATACTAGGGATCAAACCCTAACAAAACTAACTCGATTACATGATAAATCTCATCCGGCCCATCACCGTCTAGCAAGCCTATGATGGAATTACTCACGCACGGCGGTGAGCATCATGAAATTGGTGATGGAGGATGGTTGATGATGACAATGGCGACGGATTCCCCTCTCCGGAGCCCCGAACGGACTCCAGATCAGCCCTCCCGAGAGGTTTTAGGGCTTGGTGACGGCTCCATATCGTAAAACGTGATGGATCCTTCTCCTTGATTTTTCTCTCCCCGAAAGAGAATATATAGAGTTGGAGTTGAGGTCGGAGGAGCTCCAAGGGGACCCACGAGGTAGGGGGGCGCGCCCCCACCCTCTTGGCTAGGGTGTGGCCCCTGGTCTTGATCTTTTGCCAGTATTTTTTATTATTTCCAAAAAGACGTCCGTGGAGTTTCAGGTCATTCCAAGAACTTTTGTTTCTGCACATAAATAATACCATGGCAATTCTGCTAAAAACAACGTCAGTCTGGGTTAGTTCCATTCAAATCATGCAAGTTAGAGTCCAAAACAAGGGCATAAGTTTTTGGAAAAGTAGATACGACGGAGACGTATCAACTCCCCCAAGCTTAAACCTTTGCTTTTCCTCAAGCAGTTTAGTTGACAAACTGAAAGTGATAAAGAAAAACTTTTACCAACTCGGTTTTCTCTTGTTGTTGTAAATATCTAAATCCAGCATTCAAGTTTTCAGCAAATATTATGAACTAACCATATTCACAATAACGCTTAGGTCTCATGTTTACTCATATCAATGGCATAATCAACTAGCGAGCAATAATAATAAATCTCGGATGACAACACTTTTTCAAAACAATCATAATATGGGACACACATATCACATGCTTCATCTTTACCATTAATGCATCTACCTATGAAGAGAGCAAAATAATGTATAGTAGGAAAGTGAATGCTCCCTATGGTAGCTTGTGCTATATCTCTAGATTCCCCCACAGTTATACTATTAAGAAAATCTCTAAATTCAGATTTGCAAGGTTCACTAGTACTACCCCATTGTGGAAGTTTGCAAGCAGCGGTAAAGTCCTCTAAGTCCATAGTGTAAGAATTTTCATAAAGATCAAACAGGACAGTTTGATAATTATGTGAAGATGAAAATTCAAACCTCCTCACAAAGGAGCTAGTGAGATAGTGGTACTGACGGCACTTTTCTTCCTCAAAACTCACAAGATCAGCGTTACGCAAATGTGCGTTAAATTCTACCTTAATTCCTGCTCGATCCATGAAGTCCTCTGATGGCCATTCACAAGGCCGCACTGGAGCGTCCCTTGGTGGCTCATCGTCAGCATCCCACATTGCAAGCATGGGTCCTTGCTTCCTTGAAGGACCACCATGGAACAATCCCCCAAGCAGTTTTGTGAGAGGTGCTTTGAGCAAGGAGATCAAAAATGGCAGCAAAATGAGCTTGGACTCGGGTTTGAGGTAGATAATGGTGTTTGTGGGAGGAAGAAGGAGTGTGTGGGTGCAGGAATAAGTGGAGGAGGGCCACCGTGGGCCCACGAGGCAGGGGGCGCGCCCTCCACCCTCGTGGCCAGGTGGATGCCCCCCTGCTATGTTCTCAGTGCCAAATATTCTCAAATATTACAGAAAAAATCATATTTAAATTTCAGGGCATTTGGAGAAATTTTATTTTTGGCGTATTTTTATATTGCACGAATAATTCAGATAATAGACAGAAAATACTATTTTTATTTTATCTAATATAAATAACAGAAAGTAAAAGGAGGGTACACAGAGTTGTGTTTTCTAAATTCATCCATCTCATGATCATCAAAAGGAATCCATTAACAAGGTTGATCAAGTCTTGCTAACAAACTCATTCCGAATAACATGAAACCGGAGAATTTTCGAATAACACTAGGTTACCTCAACGGGGATATGCACATCCCCAACAATAAGAATATCATATTTCTTCTTGACAGTAGGAAGAGGAAATTCAAAACCTCCAAAAATAATCGATGGAATTTTTTCAATAGAATTGATACTGTGGACTTGAGGTTGTTTCCTCGGAAAGTGTACCGTATGCTCATTACCATTAACATGAAAAGTGACATTGCCTTTGTTGCAATCAATAACAGCCCCTGTAGTATTCAAAAAGGGTCTTCCAAGAATAATGGACATACTATCGTCCTCAGGAATATCAAGAATAACAAAGTCCGTTAAAATAGTAACGTTTGCAACCACAATAGGCACATCCACACAAATACCGACAGGTATAGCAGTTGATTTATCAGCCATTTGCAAAGATATTTCAGTAGGTGTCAACTTATTCAAATCAAGTCTATGATATAAAGAGAGAGGCATAACACTAACACCAGCTCCAAGATCACATAAAGCAGTTTTAACATAGTTTCTTTTAATGGAGCATGGTATAGTGGGTACTCCAGGATCTCCAAGTTTCTTTGGTATTCCACCCTTAAAAGTATAATTAGCAAGCATGGTGAAAATTTCAGCTTCCGGTATCTTTCTTTTATTATTAACAATTTCTTTCATGTACTTAGCATAAGGATTCATTTTAAGCATATCAGTTAATCGCATATGCAAAAAGATAGGTCTAATCATTTTAGCAGAGCGCTCAAAATCCTCATCATCCTTTTTCTTGGATGGTTTGGGAGGAAAAGGCATGGGTTTTTGAACCCAAGGCTCTCTTTCCTTACCGTGTTTCCTAGCAATAAAGTCTCTCCTATCATAACGTTGATTCTTTGATTGTGGGTTATCAAGATCAACAACAGGTTCAATTTCTATATCATTATCATTGCTAGGTTGAGCATCAACATGAACATTATCATTAACATTATCACTAGTTTCAGGTTCGTTACCAGATTGTGTTTCAGCATCAGAAATAGAAATATCATTTGGATTCTCAGGTGTTTCAATAATAGGTTCTCTAGAAGCATGCAAAGTCCTATCATTCTTCTTTTTCTTCCTTTTAGAAGGGCTAGGTGCATCTATATTATTTCTTTGAGAATCTTGCTCAATTCTCTTAGGGTGGCCTTCAGGATACAAAGGTTCCTGAGTCATTTTACCAGTTCTAGTAGCCACTCTAATAGCAAAATCATTATTCTTACTATTCAATTCATTGAGCAAATCATTTTGAGCTTTAAGTACTTATTATACTTGAGTGGTGACCATAGAAGCATGTTTACTAATAAGTTTAAGTTCACCTTTGACATTAGCCATATAATCAGCCAAGTGTTCAAGCATATCAGCACTCCGTTTTAATTCTCTACCAAAATAAGCATTGAAGTCTTCTTGCTTAACCATAAATTTATCAAACTCATCTAAGCATGGGCTAGCAAACTTAGTAAATGGGATTTCAGCTTTATCATATCTATAGAGAGAATTTACCATTACTACTTGTGTCGGGTTATCAAGACCATGTGTTTCTTCAATAGGAGATGGATTAAAATTATGCATTTCTCCGACATGCGGTAAATTAAGACCATGTATTTTTTCGATAGGAGGTAAATTCTTAACATCTTCAGCTTTAATACCCTTTTCTTTCATGGATTTCTTTGCCTCTTGCATATCTTCAGGACTGAGAAATAGAACACCTTTTTTCTTCGGATTTGGTTTAGGAATAGGCTCACGAGTTGGCTCGGGAAGTGTCCAATTATTTTCATTTGTCAACATATTATTCAATAGAATTTCAGCTTCATCCTGTGTTCTTTCCCTGAAAACAGAACTAGCACAACTATCCAGGTAATCTCTGGAAGCATCGGTTAGTCCATTATAAAAGATACCAAGTATTTCATTTTTCTTAAGAGGATGATTAGGCAAATCATTAAGTAATTGGAGAAGCCTCCCCCAAGCTTGTGGGAGACTCTCTTCTTCAATTTGCACAAAATTATATATATCCCTTAAGGCAGCTTGTTTCTTATGAGCAGGGAAATATTTAGCAGAGAAGTAGTAAATCATATCCTGGGGACTACGCACAAAACTAGGATCAAGAGAATTAAACCATATCTTAGCATCACCCCTTAATGAGAACGGAAATATTTTAAGGATATAAAAGTAGCAAGTTCTCTCATTGTTAGTGAACAGGGTAGCTATATCATTTAATTTAGTAAGATGTGCCACAACAGTTTCAGATTCATAGCCATAAAAAGGATCAAATTCAACCAAATTAATTATATCAGGATCAACAGAGAATTCATAATCCTTATCAGTAACACAGATAGGTGAAGTAGCAAAAGCAAGGTCAGGTTTCATTCTAGCCTTAAGGGATTGCTGCTTCCATTTAGCTAATAACCTCTTTAGATCATATCTATCATTGCAAGCTAAAATAGCTCTAGTAGCTTCTTCATCCATAACATAACCCTCGGGAACAACAGGCATGTCATATTTATTAGGGGGAGAGTCTTCATCATCACTTTCATCAATATTATCAGTTTCAATAATTTCATTCTCTCTAGCCCTAGCAAGTTGTTCATCAAGAAATTCACCAAGTGGCATAGTAGTATCAAGCATAGAAGTAGTTTCATCATAAGTATCATGCATAGCAGAAGTGGCATCATCAATAACATGCAACATATCAGAATGAATAGCAGAAGCAGGTTTAGGTGTCGCAAGCTTACTCAAAACAGAAGGTGAATCAAGTGTAGAGCTAGATGGCAGTTCCTTACCCCCCCCCCCTCGTAGTTCAGGGATAAATCTTGTTCTTGGATCTTTCAAGTTCTTCATAATGATAAGCAGATATAAATCCCAAGTGACTCAAAGAATAGAGCTATGCTCCCCGGAATGGCGCGAGAAAATAGTCTTGATAACCCATAAGTATAGGGGATCACAACAATTTTCGAGGGTAGAGTATTCAACCCATATTTATTGATTCGACACAAGGGGATCCCAAGAATATTCTCAAGTATTAGCAGCTGAGTTTTCAATTCAACCACACCTGGAAACTTAATATCTGCAGCAAGGTATTTAGTAGCAAAGTAATATGATAGTAGTGGTAACGGTAGCAAAAGGTAGCGGTAGCAAAAGTAATGTTTTTGGCATTTTGTAGTGATTGTAACAATAGCAACGAAATAGTATAAGCGAAGAACAATATATGGAAAGCTCGTAGGCAATGGATCGGTGATAGAGAATTATGCCGGATGTGGTTCATCATGTAACAGTCATAACCTAGGGTGACACAGAACAAGATCCAATTCATCAATGTAATGTAGGCATGTATTCCGAATATAGTCATACATGCTTATGGAAAAGAACATGCACGACATCTTTCGTCCTACCCTCCCGTGGCAGCGGGGTCCTAGCGGAAACTAAGGGATATTAAGGCCTCCTTTTAATAGAGTACCAGACGAAAGCATTAACACATAGTGAATACATGAACTCCTCAAACTACGGGCATCACTGGGAGTGGTCCCGATTATTGTCACTTCGGGGTTGTCGGATCATAACACATAGTAGGTGACTATAGACTTGCAAGATAGGATCAAGAACTCTCATATATTGATGAAAACATAATAGGTTCAGATCTGAAATCATGGCACTCGGGCCCTAGTGACAAGCATTAAGCATAGCAAAGTCATAGCAACATCAATCTCAGAACATAGTGGATACTAGGGATCAAACCGTAACAAAACTAACTCGAGTACATGATAAATCTCATCCAACCCATCACCTTCTAGCAAGCCTACGATGGAATTACTCACGCACGGTGGTGAGCATCATGAAATTGGTGATGGAGGATGGTTGATGATGACGATGGCGATGGATTCCCCTCTCCGGAGCCCCGAACGAACTCCAGATCAGCCCTCCCGAGAGGTTTTAGGGCTTGGCGGCGGCTCCATATCGTAAAACGTGATGGATCCTTCTCCTTGATTTTTCTCTCCCCGAAAGTGAATATATAGAGTTGGAGTTGAGGTCGGAGGAGCTCCAGGGGGACCCACGAGGTAGGGGGGCGCGCACCCACCCTCTCGGCTAGGGTGTGGCCCCTGGTCTTGATCTTTTGCCAGTATTTTTTATTATTTCCAAAAAGACGTCCGTGGAGTTTCAAGTCATTCCGAGAACTTTTGTTTCTGCACATAAATAATACCATGGCAATTCTGCTAAAAACAACGTCAGTCCGTGTTAGTTCCATTCAAATCATGCAAGTTAGAGTCCAAAACAAGGGCATAAGTGTTTGGAAAAGTAGATACGATGGAGACGTATCAACTCCCCCAAGCTTAAACCTTTGCTTTTCCTGAAGCAGTTCAGTTGACAAACTAAAAGTGATAAAGAAAAACTTTTACAAACTCAGTTTGCTCTTGTTGTTGTAAATATGTAATGCCAGCATTCAAGTTTTTAGCAAATATTATGGACTAACCATGTTCATAATAACACTTAGGTCTCATGTTTACTCATATCAATGGCATAATCAACTAGCGAGCAATAATAATAAATCTCGGATGACAACACTTTCTCAAAACAATCATAATATGATATAACAGGATGGTATCTCGCTAGCCCTTTCTGAGACCGCAAAACATAAATGCAGAGCACCTTTAAAGATCAAGGACTGACTAGACATTGTAATTCATGGTAAAAGAGATCCAGTCAAGTCATACTCAATGTAAACTAACAGTAATGAATGCAAATGACAGCGGTGCTCTCCAATTGGTGCTTTTTAATAAGAGGATGATGACTCAACATAAAAGTAGAATAGATAGGCCCTTCGTAGAGGGAAGCATGGATTTGTAGAGGTGCCAGAGCTCAGTTTTGAAATAGAGGTGAATAATATTTTGAGCGGTATACTTTCATTGTCAACATAACAACCAAGAGATGGCGATATCTTCCATGCTACACACATTATAGGCGGTTCCCAAACAGAATGGTAAAGTTTATACTCCCCCTCCACCAACAAGCATCAATCCATGGCTTGCTCAAAACAACGAGTGCCTCCAACTAACAAGAGTCCCGGGGGGAGTTTTGTTTGCAATTATTTTGATTTAGTTTGCATAAAGCATGGGACTGGGCATCCTGGTGACCAGCCATTTTCTCGTGAGTGAGGAGCGGAGTCCACTCCTCTTGAGAATAACCTGCCTAACATGGAAGATACGGACAACCCTAGTTGATACATGAGCTATTCGAGCATACAAAACAGGATATTTATTTGAAGGTTTAGAATTTGGCACATACAAATTTACTTGGAACGACAGGTAGATACCGTATATAGGTAGGTATGGTGGACTCGTATGGAATAACTTTGGGGTTTATGGGATTGGATGCACAAGCAGTATTCCCGCTTAGTATAGGTGAAGGCTAGAAAGAGACTGGGAAGCGACCAGCTAGAGAGCGACAACAGTCATGAACATGCATTAAAATTAATCGACACCGAATGCAAGCATGAGTAGGATATAATGCACCATGAACATAAATATCGTAGAGGCTATGTTGATTTTGTTTCAACTACATGCGTGAACATGTGCCAAGTCAAGCCACTCGAATCATTCAAAAGAGGATACCACCCTATCATACCACATCACAACCATTTTAATAGCATGTTGGCACGCAAGGTAAACCATTATAAGCTCCTAGCTTATTAAGCATGGAATAAGAAACTATGATCTCTAGTTGTCATTGCAAACATGTTTATTCATAATAGGCTAAATCAGGAATGATGAACTAATCATATTTACAAAAACAAGAGAGGTCAAGTTCATACCAGCTTTTCTGATCTCAGTCAGTCCATCATATATCGTCATAATTGCCTTTCACTTGCACGACCGAACGATGTGGATAATAATAATAGTGCACGTGCATTGGACTAAGCTGGAATATGCAAGCATTCAATAAATAGGAGAAGACAAGGCAATATGGGCTCTTTTGTCAGATCAATAACAATGCATATAAGAGCCACTTCAATAATTTAATTATGGTCTTCTCATATCAACCCCCAAAGAAAAGAAAAGAAATAAAACTATTTACACGGGAAAGCTCCCAACAAGCAAAAAAGAAGAACATGAAATCTTTTTGGGTTTTCTTTTTAATTACTACTACAAGCATGGAAATTAAGACTAGCTAAAAGCTACAATTAATTTTTTTGGTTTTTCTTAAGGTTTATTAAGCACACAAGAAGAAAGCATAAAAAGAGAAAATAAACTAGCATGGATATTATAATGAAAAAGTATGAGCACCGACATCTAGCAATGAGTGTGTGAGCATGAATGTAATGTCGGTGAGAAATACGTACTCCCCCAAGCTTAGGCTTTTGGCCTAAGTTGGTCTAATGCCACGGATGGCCTGGCGGATATCCAAAGTTGTATTTGGGGTCGTACTGAGATGCAGCAGTCATTGCATCGTGGGCTGTCTTGATAACCCACAAGTATAGGGGATCGCAATAGTTTTCGATAAGTAAGAGTGTCGAACCCAACGAGGAGCTAAAGGCAGAACAAATATTCCCTCAAGTTCTATCGACCACCGATACAACTCTACGCATGCTTGACGTTCGCTTTACCTAGAACAAGTATGAAACTAGAAGTACTTTGTAGGTGTTGTTGGATAGGTTTGCAAGATAATAAAGAGCAAGTAAATAAAAAGTAGGGGCTGTTTAGATAAAGACACAACTAAGTTAGGTTTAGTAAAGAGCATGTTTTTACGAGAAAGTTATTTGTCCCTAGGCAACCGATAACTAGACCGGTAATCATTATTGCAATTTTATTTGAGGGAGAGGCATAAGCTAACATACTTTCTCTACTTGGATCATATGCACTTATGATTGGAACTCTAGCAAGCATCCGCAACTACTAAAGATCATTAAGGTAAAACCCAACCTCAGCATTAAAGCATCAAATCCTCTTTATCCCATACGCAACAACCCCCTTACTCGGGTTTGTGTTTCAGTCACTCACGCAACCCACTATAAGCGAATCATGAATGTATTGCAACACCCTACAACATGGATCCCTCACGCTTGCCCGACATGGAGAGCACCATAGGACAGCACCAATAATAAAACATGCAACTCAAACCAATCTTGATCATCAAATAGCCCATAGGACCGAACGGATCTACTCAAACATCATAGGATAGCCATACATCATTAGGAAATAATATATAGCGTTGAGCACCATGTTTAAGTAGAGATTACAGCGGGTAAGAGAGAGAGGTTACACCGCTGCATAGAGGGGGGAAGAGTTGGTGATGGTGGCAGTTAAGTTGTTGGTGAAGATTGCGGTGATGATGATGGCCCCCGATGGCACTCCGGTGCCACTGGAAGCGAGGGAGAGAGAGCCCCCTCCTTCTTCTTGTTCCTTGACCTCCTCCCTAGGTGGGAGAAGGGTTTCCCCTCTGGTCCATGGCCTCCATGGCGTGGGAGGGGTGAGAGCCCCTCCGAGATTGGATCTGTCTCTCTGTCTCTCCCTATTTCTGCGTTCTCAGATTCTACCCTTTCACCGTTCTTATATTCCCGGAGATCCGTAACTCCGATTGGGCTGAAATTTTAACACGATCTCTATCTAGATATTAGCTTTCTTGCAGTGAAAGAAGGGCATCGTCTCACGTGGATTTTTCTTCCCAAAAATCATATATATTCCAAAAAAATCTCCGTCAGTTTTTATTCCGTTTGGACTCCATTTGATATGGATATTCTGCGAAACAAAAAACATGCAACAAACAGGAACTGGCACTGGGCACTGGATCAATCTGTTAGTCCCAAAAATAGTACAAAAATTTGCCAAAAGTATATGAAAGTTGTAGAATATTGGCATGGAACAATAAAAAATTATAGATGCGAGGGAGAGGTACCAGGATGCAGCTTGGAGGCGAGCTATCTCAGCTCTCCTATTATACTCTTCCGCCTCCTCTCTGGTTATAGAATATCTCCCTTTTTCCTGAAAGTCAAAGAAAGTAGAAGCAGGGAGAGCGACGTGATAGGTGCGTCATCTGTCAAAGATTAGTCCGTACTAGAGGAACTGATCGGTCCTCTCAACAAACTGATGACGAACCATAGCCTCATAATCCAAATAAGCAGGAGGCAACTCAATATCATCCTCACGTATGGTTATACCAAGAAAATTAGATATGCGGGTTGCATAAATTCCACCAAAGAAATCTCCATTAAATCTATTAAGATGCAACCTACATGCAAGAATGGCTCCCAAATTATAAGATTTATCTCCTAACACAGCACTCCTAAGAATACTGAGGTCAGGGACACACATGTGACATGCTTCATCTTTACCATTAATGCATCTACCTATGAAGAGAGCAAAATAATGTATAGTAGGAAAGTGAATGCTCCCTATGGTAGCTTGTGCTATATCTCTAGATTCCCCCACAGTTATAGTATTAAGAAAATCTCTAAATTCAGATTTGCGAGGTTCACTAGTACTACCCATTGTGGAAGTTTGCAAGCAGTGGTAAAGTTCTCTAAGTCCATAGTGTAAGAATTTTCATAAATATCAAACATGACAGTTTGATAATTACATGAAGATGAAAATTCAAACCTCCTCAGAAAGGAGCTAGTGAGATAGTGGTACTGACGGCACTTTTCTTCCTCGAAGCTCACAAGATCAGCGTTATGCAAATATGCGTTAAATTCTACCTTAATTCCTGCTCGATCCATGAAGTCCTCTGATGGCCATACACAAGGACGCACTGGAGCGTCCCTTGGTGGCTCATCGTCAGCATCCCACATTGCAAGCCTGGGTCCTTGCTTCCTTGAAGGACCACCAAGGAACAATCCCCCAAGCAGTTTTGTGAGAGGTGCTTTGAGCAAGGAGGTCAAAAATGGCAGCAAAATGAGCTTGGACTCGGGTTTGAGCTGGATAATGGTGTTTGTGGGAGGAAGAAGGAGTGTGTGGGTGCAGGAATAAGTGGAGGAGGGCAAACATAGTTCCATTCTCAAGGCCGCACTGGAGCGTCCCTTAGTGGCTCATCGTCAGCATCCCACATTGCAAGCCTGGGTCCTTGCTTCCTTGAAGGACCACCTTGGTACATTTTCCTAAACATATTTATTCCTCTCAAAAATGTCTGAGATTTTTAGTAACTTCAAATAAAAGTAAACCAAACTCAACAAAATTGATAGCGACTACTCCTACAAGTGCCTAGAGCCCATATCATGCATTAGAACTACTTGGAGCCATATAAATTTGGCATGCAAGCTCAAGAACAGGGTCACCTAAGCAGCAAAAATATGCAATGAATAAAGCACTAGAACAAAAACTAATTGGACTAACGGAGGAGTCACATACCAAGGAACAATCCCCCCAAGCAGTTTTGTGAGAGGTGCTTTGAGCAAGGAGATCGAAAATGGCAGCGAAATGAGCTTGGACTCGGGTTTGAGCTGGATAATGGTGTTTGTGGGAGGAAGAAGGAGTGTGTGGGTGCAAGAATAAGTGGAGGAGGGCCACCGTGGGCCCACGAGGCAGGGGGCGCGCCCTCCACCCTCGTGGCCAGGTGGATGCCCCCCTGCTATGTTCTCAGTGCCAAATATTCTCAAATATTCCAGAAAAATCATATTTAAATTTCAGGGCATTTGGAGAACTTTTATTTTCGGGGTATTTTTATATTGCACGGATAATTCAGATAACAGACATAAAATACTATTTTTATTTTATTTAATATAAATAACAGAAGGTAAAAGGAGGGTACACAGAGTTGTGTTTTCTAAATTCATCCATCTCATGATCATCAAAAGGAATCCATTAACAAGGTTGATCAAGTCTTGTTAACAAACTCATTCCGAATAACATGGAACCGAAGAATTTTGAAATAACACTAGGTTACCTCAACGGGGATATGCACATCCCCAAAAATAACAATATCATATTTCTTCTTGACAGTAGGAAGAGAAATTCAAAACCTCCAAAAATAATAGATGAAATTTTTCCAATAGAATTGATAGTGTGGACTTGAGGTTGTTTCCTCGGAAAGTGTACCATACGCTCATTACCACTAACATGAAAAGTGACATTGCCTTTGTTGCAATCAATAACAGCCCCTGCAGTATTCAAAAAGGGTCTTCCAAGAATAATGGACATATTATCGTCCTCGGAAATATCAAGAATAACAAAGTCTGTTAAAATAGTAACGTTTGCAACCACAACAGGCACATCCTCACAAATACCAATAGGTATAGTAGTTGATTTATCAGCCATTTGCAAAGATATTTCAGTAGGTGTCAACTTATTCAAATCAAGTCTAGATATAAAGAGAGAGGCATAACCCTAGCACCGGCTCCAAGATCACATAAAGCAGTTTTAACATAGTTTCTTTTAATGGAGCATGGTATAGTGGGTACTCCTGGATCTCCAAGTTTCTTTGGTATTCCACCCTTAAAAGTATAATTAGCAAGCATGGTGGAAATTTCATCTTCCGGTATCTTTCATTTATTAGTAACAATTTCTTTCATGTACTTAGCATAAGGATTCATTTTAAGCATATCAGTTAATCGCATACGCAAAAAGATAGGTCTGATCATTTCAGCAAAACACTCAAAATCCTCATCATCCTTTTTCTTGGATGGTTTGGGAGGAAAAGGCATGGGTTTTTGAACCCAAGGCTCTCTTTCCTTACCGTGTTTCCTAGCAACAAAGTCTCTCTTATCATAACGTTGATTCTTTGATTGTGGGTTATCAAGATCAACGGCAGGTTCAATTTCTATATCATTATCATTGCTAGGTTGAGCATCAACATGAAAATTATCATTAACATTATCACTAGTTTCAGGTTCATTACCAGATTCTGTTTCAGCATCAGAAATAGAAATATCATTTGGATTCTCAGGTGTTTCAATAATAGGTTCACTAGAATCATGCAAAGTCCTATCATTCTTCTTTTTCTTCCTTTTAGAAGGGCTAGGTGCATCTATATTATTTCTCTGAGAATCTTGCTCAATTCTCTTAGGGTGGCCTTCAGGATACAAAGGTTCCTGAGTCATTTTACCAGTTCTAGTAGCCACTCTAACAGAAAAATCATTATTCTTACTATTCAATTCATTGAGCAAATCATTTTGAGCTTTAAGTACTTGTTCTACGTGAGTGGTGACCATAGAAGCATGTTTACTAATAAGTTTAAGTTCACCTTTGACATTAGCCATATAATCACCCAAGTGTTCAAGCATATCAACATTGCATTTTAATTCTCTACCAAAATAAGCATTGAAGTCTTCTTGCTTAACCATAAATTTATCAAACTCATCTAAGCATGGGCTAGCAAACTTAGTAAATGGGATTTCAGCTTTATCATATCTATAGAGAGAATTTACCTTTACTACTTGTGTCGGGTTATCAAGACCATGTGTTTCTTCAATAGGAGATGGATGAAAATTATGCATTTCTTCGACACGCGGTAAATTAAGACCATGTATTTCTTCGATAGGAGGTAAGCTCTTAACATATCAGCTTTAATACCCTTTTCTTTCATGGATTTCTTTGCCTCTTGCATATCTTCAGGATTGAGAAATAGAACACCTCTTTTCTTCAGAGTTAGTTTAGGAATAGGCTCAGGAGTTGGCTTGGGAAGCGTCCAATTATTTTCATTTGTCAACATATTTTTCAATAGAATTTCAGCTTCATCTGGTGTTCTTTCCCTAAAAACAGAACCAGCACAACTATCCAGGTAATCTCTAGAAGCATCGGTTAGTCCATTATAAAAGATATTAAGTATTTCATTTTTCTTAAGAGGATGATCAGGCAAAGCATTAAGTAATTGGAGAAGCCTCCCCCAAGCTTGTGGGAGACTCTCTTCTTCAATTTGCACAAAATTATATATATCCCTTAAGGTAGCTTGTTTCTTATGAGCAGGCAAATATTTAGCAGAGAAGTAGTAAATCATATCCTGGGGACTACGCACACAACCAGGATCAGGAGAATTAAACCATATCTTAGCATCACCCTTTAATGAGAACAGAAATATTTTAAGGATATAAAAGTAGCGAGTTCTCCCATCGTTAGTGAACAGGGTAGCTATATCATTTAATTTAGTAAGATGTGCCACAACAGTTTTAGATTCATAGCCATAAAAAGGATCAGATTCAACCAAATTAATTATATCAGGATCAACAGAGAATTCATAATCCTTATTAGTAACACAGATAGGTGAAGTAGCAAAAGTAGGGTCAGGTTTCATTCTAGCATTAAGGGATTGCTGCTTCCATTTAGCTAATAACCTCTTTAGATCATATCTATCATTGCAAGCTAAAATAGCTCTAGTAGCTTCTTCATCCATAACATAACCCTCAAGAAAAACAGGCAATTCATATTTATTAGGGGGAGAGTCTTCATCATCACTTTCATCAATAGTATCAGTTTCAATAATTTCATTCTCTCTAGCCCTAGCAAGTTGTTCATCAAGAAATTCACCAAGTGGCATAGTAGTATCAAGCATAGAAGTAGTTTCATCATAAGTATCATGCATAGCACAAGTGGCATCATCATTGACATGTGACATATCAGAATGAATAGCAGAAGTAGGTTTAGGTGTCGCAAGCTTACTCAAAACAGAAGGTGAATCAAGTGTAGAGCTAGATGGCAGTTCCTTACCTCCCCTCGTAGTTGAGGGATAAATCTTGTTCTTGGATCTTTCAAGTTCTTCATAATGATAAGCAGATATAAATCCCAAGTGACTCAAAGAATAGAGCTATGCTCCCCGGCAACGACGCCATAAAATAGTCTTGATAACCCACAAGTATAGGGGATCGCAACAGATTTCGAGGGTACAGTATTCAACCCAAATTTATTGATTTGACACAAGGGGAGCCAAAGAATATTCTGAAGTATTAGCAGTTGAGTTTTCAATTCAACCACACCTGGAAACTTAATATCTGTAGCAAGGTATTTAGTAGCAAAGTAATATGATAGTTGTGGTAACGGTAGCAAAAGGTAACGTTAGCAAAAGTAATGTTTTTGGTATTTTGTAGTGATTGTAACAATAGCAACAGAATAGTAAATAAGCGAAGAACAATATATGGAAAGCTCGTAGGCAATGGATCGATGATAGAGAATTATGCCGGATGTGGTTCATCATGTAACAATCATAACCTAGAGTGACATAGAACTAGCTCCAATTCATCAATGTAATGTAGGCATGTATTCCGAATATAGTCATACGTGCTTATGGAAAAGAACTTGCATGACATCTTTTGTCCTACCCTCCCGTGGCAGCGGGGTCCTAGCGAAACCTAAGGGATTTAAGGCCTCCTTTTAATAGAGTACCGGACCAAAGCATTAACACATAGTGAATACATGAACTCCTCAAACTACGGTCATCACCGGGAGTGGTCCCGATTATTGTCACTTCGGGGTTGCCAGATCATAACACATAGTAGGTGACTATAGACTTGCAAGATAGGCTCAAGAACTCTCATATATTGATGAAAACATAATAGGTTCAGATCTGAAATCATGGCACTCGGGCCCTAGTGACAAGCATTAAGCATAGCAAAGTCATAGCAACATCAATCTCAGAACATAGTGGATACTAGGGATCAAACCCTAACAAAACTAACTCGATTACATGATAAATCTCATCGAACCCATCACTGTCCAGCAAGCCTTCGATGGAATTACTCACGCACGGTGGTGAGCATCGTGAAATTGGTGCTGGAGGATGGTTGATGATGACGATGGCGACGGATTCCCCCTCTCCGGAGCCCCGAACGGACTCCAGATTAGCCCTCCTGAGAGGTTTTAGGGCTTGGCGGCGTCTCCATATCGTAAAACGCAATGAATCCTTCTCCTTGATTTTTTTTCTCCCTGAAAGTGAATATATAGAGTTGGAGTTGAGGTCGGAGGAGCTCCAGGGGGCCGACGATGTAGGGGGCGCGCCCAGGGGGCATGCGTGCCCCTACCCTCGTGGCTACGGTGTGGGCCCCCTGGTCTTGATCTTTTGCCAGTATTTTTTATTATTTCCAAAAAGACGCTCCGTGGAGTTTCAGGTCATTCCGAGAACTTTTGTTTCTGCACATAAATAACACCATGGCAATTCTGCTGAAAACAGCGTCAGTCCGGGTTAGTTCCATTTAAATCATGCAAGTTAGAGTCCAAAACAAGGGCAAAAGAGACGTATCACCGGCAAGCGCATTGCCGGTGGGGCGAGCGTGGTACATCATTTTGCCGCTTCGGGAGTGGGACGGGACTGATCCTTTCGCCTCTTTATTTGCACGTGCAGCGACCATGCATGGAAGAGCGATGATGGTGTTCGCATATGAGGCCCAAGACGACCCTGTTCTTGGCAAAGGCGAGACATATCACAAATAAAATAGGGAATAGATGTAAGAATTGATACAGACTGTCTGCATCATAGTTCGATAGACGCCATGCCCCACGGTGGGCGCCAACTGTCGTGGGAAATATTCCGACAATAATAAGGTGTAGGGTAACAGAGCATGATCTATCGAGATGCAAATGGGTGACACGATGGTT